>NC_135587.1:22198653-22518846 GCF_965152235.1 Eretmochelys imbricata
GTTTTGGCACACTAGCCCTAGACAGCCAACCTCTCAACAGACGTTGGGCAATTCTAAGATGCCACACGTGGAGTGAAAACAACCCAAACAAAATGACTAGATTGAGCTTTAAAAGCATTTTGGGGAAAGACATAAAGGCAGAAATGTTAGCATCAGCTCCGAAAGAGGATTATGAGGTCTAATAGCCCCTCATTTTATCATATATTAATCACACAACACTTTCAATTATGGGGTAGTTATAATCTCTCTCCCCATGGGGAACTTCTCAGCTCATGTTAATATTTGCATACAGACTTTTTGAGATGGCAACAACAACAAATTAAACCTGGCCTGGGCAGAGACTGGAAATATTTTCCCGACAAGGGATAACCCCCAACCTGCTAATTAGACCATAACAGAGATGAAGTAATTTATGTACATAACAGTGAACTTCAGTAGAGTGATAGGTGAAATGGCAGGTGTGGGAAACATACATACGTATTCAGAAATCTCTCTCAATTCTTATACTACACCGGTCATTGCACCAATAGAGAAGGACTTAGTGTAGTTCATTCTGCAGATATTCTAATTCATATGTAGCCCCATCCTGGAGGATGCCCAGAGTTCTGGCAACGTGCATTGCATTTCACTTTATGAAGAGTATGATAGGGAGGCAGCATGGAGTAACATGGGCCAGGACCCTGGACAAGGAAACAGGAGACCTGTGTTCTATTATCTGTTCTGTCATCTTTCCATGCAGCTTTGAGCAAGTCATTTAACCATTCTGTGCCTCAGTTTCCCCAAAACAAAGGAAACAAAGGAATTACATTTACCTGTCTTTGCAAGAGAGGTTGAAATGCAACAATGAAAAGCATTTGCAAGCCACACACACCTGGCCAGATCCCAGCTACCATATGTACAGAGAAGAATGAAATGCACAAGCTTTTCATTCTCTCCCAGTCAGGTGTGTAACCACCAGAGCTGTGCAATGCTCACTGGTTTGGATGTGTTCCAGATTCCCACCTGGATGCACTGGACTAATCACCCAAAAGGGATTCGCTTATCAAAACTCAGCAGAGCTCTAAACACAACCCAGCTCCCTGCAAATATTTGGAAGGAGAGGGCCTGTATCGCCCCTTTTTTTTTTTAATTGCTATTTAAAAACAGCCACACAGAGCTGGACTGGCTTTGTATCACATCTTATGAGATGCAATATTATTGCATAGGACGCTGTTATATGCCATTTCTCAACACAACCCTCAATTTGATGCTGATTACTGAACAGTGCAAATTAAATGCTGAAAAGCTAAAGTCACCTCATGGCTGCAAGACACTCAGAATCATCCCATCTATTATGAATTATCTGAATTACAATAGCACCGAGGGGCCCTAGCAAAGGATATGGGTCCCACTGTGCTTGAGGCTGTACTAACAAGCATGGGATGTGGACGGTCTCATGACTGGGCACAATCTAGACCAGGGGTGGCCAACCTGTGGCTCCGGAGCCACATGCGGATCTTCAGAGGTTAATACGCGGCTCCTTGTCTAGGCACCAACTCCGAGGCTGGATCAACCAATGTGCCGGGGGGTGCTCACTGCTCAACCCCTGGCTCTGCCACAGGCCCTGCCCCCACTCCACCCCTTCCCACCCCCTCTCCTGAGCCTGCCATGCCCTTGCTCCTCCCCTTCCCCCCCAGAGCCTCCTGTATGCCACGAAACAGCTAATCAGGAGGTGCGGGGAGGGAGGGGGAGGCGCTGATCGGCGGGGCGGCCGATGGGGGGGAGGTGCTGGGAGCAGGGGGGTGAGCTGATGGGGGGCTGCTTAAGTATTACTGTGGCTCTTTGGCAATGTACATTGTTAAATTCTGACTCCTTCTATGGCTCAGGTTGGCCACCCCTCATCTAGATTCATGAAAACACACAGTGTATGAACAAAATCAGCAGCTATGGGGAACATGAGACAATTTGTGAAAATTGAACTCCAGGGATTTTCAGTAACTTCTGAGACCAGGAGCAAGGTGCCACTCCAAGACCTTGTCTACACTTGAAACAGTTTGCCACTGTTGCTGTACTGGCATAGTTATGCCAGCAAATCCTTCTAGTGTAACATACCTAAGACCAGTGACTGAGCGCTTTTGCCGGGATGGCTTTTACCAGTTCCCCGAATGAAATAAGCTATATCAGCAAAAGGATTTTTTTTGCCAGTGTCATCTAGCACCTGCAGCTCTCTCTCAGGGACAACGACAGGGTTACCAGTGACCAGTCAGCTTTCACAGAGCATGGTACATTTATTCTAGGACACAAGCACCACAGGGAAAACATCTCGCAAACCAGTAGTCAGCCTAGTTGCATGCTAGCTTACCACGCATCACCCCACTTCCACATGGAGACCCTGGCAGGTTCCATTTCTTCAGACCCATCCAGCAGGGTTTTGCCCTCTTAGTTACAATCACATGTCAGTTTTTGGGTCAAAAATGAGGGATGCTCAGCCAGTTCAGGCTGCCTCTTTATATCATAAGCCTCTTGAACCTGGTCTGCACCAGTCTATGCAATTGCCTCGGGTAGTGGTATTTCTTCTGAATTTTTTCCTGGTCCCAAAATGTGCAGTAATTCCCACAGCCTTTGATTTTACTTCTTGAGAGAAGCTTGGTAACCCTCCCCCACGGAGCTAGCACATGATCCCAAGCTCATAAACATTTATAGATACAAAAGTTTATGACTAATCCTGGTGCCTACGATGTCTGGCCCATCCCAATATAATCGTGCTTTTTTTTTAAGTCTCCACACGTCCAAGGCCTTGCATCTGCCACATAAAGCACTTGTTGCCATATTCATATTGCTCACTGGAGAGGCTATTGTCCGATGCACAATAGAAGCTAAACTGCAACTGGAGCAAGACTACTGTCTCACAAAAAGGTTGTTAAAACAAAGCCCACCTCAGTCACAACCTGTTTGAAAAGCAGCTTCTCCCAATAAGGTGGGAGCGGAGACCAAGATAACACCCCATAACCAATCATGTATATTCACTTCATGGAGTGCTTTCAAATATACGAATGAAAAGCATTATGGGCAAAACCATGACACACCAACCCACACTGAGTAAGCTGTGATTATTCCCAGTGAAATAAATGGGACTACTTGCTGAGGAAGGGACTATTCAGGTTGAGTAGGGATATCAGAGAAAGTGCTAAATGTTATTATTTCTGGAGGCATACAGAGGAGAAAGTTAGCTGCTCTACCAGAAGAGAAGCTGATGTAATCTCAGTAGGTTATCTCCCAAGAACCTCCAATATTTCAGGGGCTATCCACTGCATTTAAATGCATGCACATCCAACTGAAGTTGTGTAAAGCTACAACCAAAACCAGAAAGAGGTTTCAAGATGGCAGTGAGTCAGGCACGCTATAATAAAAATTGCAATCTTCCTACAAATTCAGGGAGCTTAATTGGACAGATATGTCATGTTCGCATCAATCTCAAGAGGGCTCTGCCACAATAAGAAAGAACAGAGAGAGAAATAATTTCCAACAAAAATTACAACTGCAGCAGTAGATATGAAATATGGTTAAGTAAACTGACCTTGTTAAGGGACAGAGACAGAGCAATTATATATGCGACAGGTGCCATATGATCAGAGCAGTGGTGCCTCGCAGGTGAGGCCAGACATAATATCGGGAGACCTAAAATGTCAAGCTGTAGCTTAGCTACTAAAACAGTGACAGCAGGGACAAATTTTGAAGATTAAAAATTTAATCAAATAACTGTGCTCAGTGTGAGGGCAAGTGAGTAAATGTTTATACAGGGAGGAAGGATGCACAAAACAAATGTGAGCATGGGGGATTTTTAAGCTGCCCACACTCTGAGTCAGCTAACAGCATTGACATCACTACAGAGAAAAGCATTTGCTTCCAGCCGCAGCAAACAACTACACTTTTGTTTAGTTATTCCTAGAATGTAAGAGCAATGGAGCATATTCTGGGAGCTAGTCAAGAAGATAAAGGAGACATTTAAATAGAAGGAACCTGAGGCATGTTTAGGAGAACAGTCGAAGTAAGGGGACCGTGCACAAGGCCAGTTAACAAATAAATGGCATTCATGAGCATATTTGCGGCTGGCAACAGGACCCCTACAGCTGCCTGTAACAGCTCCATAGAAAAAAAAGGGAGCTGATTCACCACTGCTTTATTCCAATTTTATATTGGTGCAACTGCAGTGATATCAAGGGAGTTTCCAGTTTCACCTTTGTGGAGCTTCATTTAAATTAATAGTGTCAGACTGGAGTAATGTCACAGGGAAGTAAACCCAGGATTTCAGAAGTGCTCATCCTTAAAACCTGAAAAGGACTGAGCAGCAAAGTTTGGCGTAACAGAAGTTTATTATTTATATGAGAGTAGAATAGAGAGGCTGCAGCCGATCAGTGCCCATCATGCAGACCGCTGCTCAGACACATAAGAAACAGTTCCTGCCCCCGAAACCAGCTTGCAGTCTAAGTAAATAAGACAGAAAAAAAGAGAGGAAAGTGATTTGCCCATGGTCATGCAGACTGGCAGCCATGAATAGAACCCAGATGTCCTAACTTGCAGTGTCCTATCCACTAGACCACACTGTCTTTGCTGGGTTTTAAAAAATTATTTCAAGCTAGAAAATCTTTAGGGAAATAGCAGTTTGTAGGACAGCTGGAAGGAAAACACACTTTACCAAAAATCAACCAAATACCAATATTGACAATAGCAGCTTTTCCCCTTCCCCATTCCCGCAACCAATGTAGCAACCTGCATAGAACTTGAGGGATGAGCACATGCTGAAGGAGGGAAGAATTTGGAGGAGGCACCAGGAAGTCAGTCTGTGTTCACATGGTTGGAATGCTAGCTGCAGTTCCAGCATCTGTGTAAATAGTTCTCTTAATAAGGTGCCAGTTCAGTTTTAGAAACATGGAGTCCTTTAATGTTATCACAGTACATAAAACAGCCAAGATTTTTTTTTAAATGGTCTCCTTACTATATAGAAAGGAAGTGAAAGAATTTGTCAAATGGGGGATTGTTTTGTAACCCACATACCAACATAACAAACCAAAGAGGCAAAACTGTAATTAGAGTGGTTAATGAGAAGGCGGAATGCTGGAAGCTGGAGTGCAGCCCTGAAGGTGCACATCTGCCAGAACCTAATTGCTTGAGCCCCAGCACCTCTTTCTTTACAAATTAAGCCCTGGTAATGGCCTCTCTGACTCGACATCTCCACTCCAAATAGGTCTTTGCTCCTTTGCCTTTGAAGACTGCTCTCCCTCCACTGCTTTATCATTTCACCCTGGGAGTGGATCACTGATGTCATCCATTGAACTCACTGCATGCTCACAATTTACACTACTTCACTGAATCACCAGGAGATGCACATACCACTGCCAAGGGGCCAATTTAGCTTATTACTGTAGCCCTCATCCTTCTTCCACACATGTCCTGCCTGCTGGTGGTTATCCTCGCTTGGCATGGCTTAGAGTAGATTTTAACCTCTTTGAGGCAGGGACCATTCTTACTTGCACTACTGTATTGTAGAAGCACAGTAACGGGGCATGGCTCTCTCCCGCCTTCTTCCCCACAGAACTGCACAGACTCCAGCAGCTTGTCTTCATCGAACCCTTTAATCGTCAGCTGCCTCCACCATTTCCACAGCAGTCTATTTACAGCACAAACAGCCCTGTCCCCAGGACTGATGGGGGACAGAGGTCTCCCGCCGCTGAAGCCTCCATGTAACTAGCCCTCCCCTTCTTGGGCACTTCCTTCTTGCCTCTTTATCAGCCTTTGGCTGATGGGGTAATTAGCTCCTTATCCCAGCCAGCCTGATTGTCTAATTACCCCACCAGTTTTCTCTGGGGAACTAATTAACATCTGGGTGATCAGCGTGCAGGGTCACCTATTCCCTTCCTGCACACTGTCACAGGCACCTACCAGGATTGTGGCCCCCCTGGGCTTGACACTGTACAATCCAAGTTTGGCACACCTATGGGGTGCTGCAAAAACAGATGGACAAACACGAGAAAAACATTTCGTATGGGGAGCCTGGGAGAGACCAGGTGTCCCTTCCTCCCAATCAAAAGAGGTGATTAACCTACAAGAGTGAGACTATTGTCTGAAACACACATGTACATACATGTGTGTGCAATGTTACACATAACAAACACTCTCTGACGGCAAGGATGATGGACGTAAAATATTGTTGCACAGTAGGAAAACATAGCTCCTAATATTTCGATACATAAGCTGAAGTCAATGCTTTGGGCAACATGCAAAATCAAGCCTGATGCAATTGCTTTAGAAAATACCCTAATCCTGATAATTCTCTGGTCTGTACAGGGAGTACCTCTCCACTCTTATAAGCAGGAGGTGCTCTCAAGATGCCAGTTCCTAGACTTCCATTCTGTCTGTCAGTGAGCAGCTTGACCAGTAACTGCTTCCAGAAAAGGAGATCAAAAGAAAAACAAAGATCACTCACTTTAATGAAAGCGACTGAAAAGGAGAGCTGTGTGGGAAGCAGAATTTCCATTTTGTGCGAAATTTTGCAATTTTAAAATTTGTTTTCATTTTGGAATTAGAGCAAAAAAGATGAATTTTGAAATTTCCCATTAAATGAAATTTTTTAACAAAATATTTGCTTTGGGTGAATTGAAATGTTTCATTTCACTTTCAACTGTTTAATTGTTTTAATTTTTTATCATATAAAATAAATTTCAAAACAAAATATCAGACATGGAAAACCAGAATGTTTCGATCTCATCAAAATGTTTTTAAAATACATTTCAACCAGCTCCACTTACCAGCTAAGGGTGCTATTCTGGCTCCATTGAAGTCCATAAGAGGTCTGCCACTGACTTCAGGAAGGATTTCACCCTAAAACTCTGGACGATATTTCCATAGGATTTGGTGGGCATTGCAGCTACTGTGGAAAGCTGATCTGATGGACTCTCGTTACCTTTGCCCAGTAGTACACATGCTGTGAGCCTTCCCTGCCCCAGATAACCCCCCTTCTGGGCACCACTCCATTTCTTGCATGGAGGAGGGGGTTTTATGACATCTTAGTCTCACATTCTCCAGGATTTATTTATCTCCACGTTTACCGCACTGTTTCACTCCTCTGCTGGACTCCACAACTAATGGTGTGAGTTGGTATTTAGAGCAGAGAATAATTCTCTCAAATGCTGGAGAACTCTCTAAGGTAACTTCTGCATAGCATGGCTTGACCCGATCTGGCAGCCGGCCTAATTTAAAAGGTTGAGATACAAAATTATCCAAGTACCAGAAAAGCAATCTTTCAGATTCTGAACTGCTAACAGAGTGTTCCTGTACATCCTTGACAGCTCCAAGGCTTTAATCCTATGCTACTTTGAATGAGTCTTTCACAATGTTATTCTGCATTCATCCAGTGTTTTTGTTTTTAAATAAAATCTTATTCTGGGGGACTGGATCGCATAGGAGCTTGGCAAATGGCTACTGAGCCTTTTACATGAGGATCACCAGCACTAATTTAGACAAAATCAGCAGGTAAAGGTTAGAGTCTCACCCTCAGATCAATATACATGGCTCATAGGAAACGAAGTGATGTTTTCAGTCCCAGGCTTAGCAGAAAGGTGTCTCTGCCACTGAAGCCACCACCATTCATAGCATCAGGACTGAGCCTCCAAGCAGGGACCACAGGCTCAGGTGCATGGAATTGCCCTGTCATTTTTCCAGGCGTTTGTGGAGTCAGGTTGTTGGGACAGGACAAGGAGAAGCTGGTGTTTCAAGGCCAGAAGAGACCATTCAGTCACCTAGTCTGACCTTCTGTACAACACAGGCTATTACATTGCACCCGGATACCCCTATACTGAGCCTAGTGACTGCAGTTAGACCAAAGCATTTCAGTCCTTGGGAGACCAAGCAGTTGCATGCCACAGGCAGGAAACAGGCAAGACCAAGGTGCAGCAATGCCCGAGGCCTGTGTGATGGCAGGGAATTGATTAGGTGAGATGGCTGCCCGCCTCTGGAGTTAAAGTGTGCTTTTCAGTCTTCAGGAGATTGAGTTAGAACATAAGCCACGTTACAATAGGCCGTGTGTTGAATGCAACGATAAAATTACAACTAATGCTCCCAAGAAAAGAAAGGAATCACTTTATGGGTATCACGTCCCATTCAGTACACTGAGTACAGCACTTAATGTTACACTAAATTATAGTGTAATGTTTAGTTTGGGTACTTTGTAAGAGAAGAAAGAATGCTACAGGATAAGAAATGTATTATTGCATTAAAATCCATAATATACTTGCAAATTAACAGCTCCTGTCCAAGAAGCAAATATGTATATGCAATAATGACATACATAATAGGAGAAGTACCTGATTTCAAGAGATAATAATGTGCTCCCTAACTTCATTTTTTTCTCAGTAAAGAACCTGGATTACTGTTTTATGATTTACAGAGAATCTGTCCGATTACAGTAGCCTTTCCTAACTGAGCACCCCTGCCTCAGTTTCCCTCTCTTCCAGGCCCCTCAATAAACACTGCACAGGCTTTTCACTCTTGGCCAATAATAACCTCTGTAATTATCCTATGCCATTCGAAACAAAGTCCTTAAAGTCCAAATCAAAGTTCAAATCTTCATCCTTCCCTGCTCTTCATCAAGCCTCTGCCAAGCCCTTCTGCCTGGAGTCTTTCCCTGCTGTGGCAGCCTGTTTGAGTCATTTACTCCACCTGGGGAGGCGAGTTAGCTATATCCATCTGTCTTTAAGAGGCCAGCCACCCTGTGAGAGTAGCCATTAGGCTATTGGTACTGTGCCTTTAAGAACTCATGAAGTAAACTACCAAGCAAAAGTAGAACTTGCTGCTGTTTTGAAGACTGTTGATAATCTCCAGTCCCTGAACAGAGCAATCCTCTTTATCCTGCTACAACAGCAAACACCAAAGAAAGCTCTCTTCATTCTATTACAAGTTGTGTGAACTCTCTGCTACTTTTCATAACAGACTTTACCACAGCTTTCCAGGCAGCAGGAGTTTCCCATATAAACTGATGGCATGATCTGGCCCTAATGATGATAATGACAACAGCCTTCAACACATTTCAAGGCTCCTTTGACAGATAAGGTGCACTTGAAGCACAACTACACCATAAAATGACACAGGTAGTATGTTCTGGGTACCTCAGATAGCGTTAAGATAGTGAAAGGCCAGCTGAGAACTCCTTCAAAGGAAAACCCTTCCAAATCAGCATTCTAGACAAAAGCATAGCACAAGAGAGGCAAAACGGTCATGGAGAAACCATGCACAAGACCAAAACCTAGGAACTCTGGAGTTTAATCCTAGTCCTGCCAGTGACTCACTTTGCAACCTTAGGTAGGTCACTACCCTCTCTGTGCCTCAGTTTCCCCTGTCTCTAAAGCAGAGATAATGACCCAACACACAGATATACTATGAGGATTAATTCTCTTATGTGTCTACTGACGTTATAAAATGCAAAGTGTGTTGCTTTAATTTACTGTGAAAGTGTTTGATAATTGTTTACTAGATCTCTGCCAAGCAAATCAGAAAGTTACACCCAGTCCAGCATTCTAAAGCTGTTCGATAATTTACTGTAACTGCTACTAATCAAATTTAAATTAATAAGAAGTCCTTGTATATAGTGCAGCAGAAGAGATTCTTAGTACAACACCACATTTGCTATGCAAAGTAATAGCGATGTCTTAGATATTGATCCAGCTTGGTGCCCCTGGAATCAGAGGCAACCGCAGCATGGAAATGGAAAGCTGTAGTAGCTTCAGCATGGAATAAGTTCTCTTTTCTCCTGATAAGTGGCGCTAGAATCAGTTTTAGACAAGTGGAATATTAATCCTTTGATTATTATTAGCTGGGCTTCCTAAAAACACTGGGCCTCTGATTCAGATTATTTGTCCTCCTCCCCTCTACACATGTATGCACCGGAACCAGGTACAAGGGCTGCATGCTCCTCTGCAGAGGGAGGGGATTTGGTTATTTCCTTTAGGGCCAGATTGTGTCTCATTCCATCATGGCTGCACAGAGGAGTAAGGGAGAATCAGACCCATGCGCACACACACCCCCTGCATGACTGTAGTGGGGCTCCCCACATCTTCAATCTAGCGGGGAGTAGGGTGGAAGTTCAGGTGCTGCATAACGGCTCCTCACCTCCCTTGAACAGGTGGTTAGGGAGGAACCAGGGTCTTGGTTGTCACTCCCAACACACCAGCCAGCAGATCCGAACAGCGCAGTAGGTGGGGGAGTAAGCGCCACCCTTTTCAGGGCTGCAACAAATTCCTTTTCCTGAGAACAAGTTGGGGGCAGGATAGACCTACGAGTTAGAGTGAAATGGGGAGAAGGAAGTGGGGTTGCACCTTGGACTATTCCAGTTAGTAAGAGAAAAGTCTAAGTTAGAGCTACTGCCACCAAATTGCCTTGCGTACCACCAGTAGCATAGCTCTACGAGAGTCCTGGGATGAAATTCTACCCCTACTGAAGTCAATGGCAAAACTTCCATTGACTTCAATGGCGCCAGGATTTCACACACTGTTGAAAGGGCAAATGCCCAGGTTTGTCCTTGACACTGTTTGTGGATATCGCCTTGCGCCCGGGATTCTTTTATGGCACAAGAGAAGCCTTTCACACCTGGCCATTATAGATCTGTGCAGTGACCTTATGTGCAACCATTTAAGCTTCATTTTATGGGGTAGGTTGCATGGCTATGTTTCATGCCTCGAGGATGAAATGTGCCACCATCCACTATTCTTTGTAAGCAAGTTAAACTGCTGTCATTCAGACTGCATCAGCTCTGACAAGCCCCAGGAAGAAAGTCACATCTTTAACAGGAGTGTGCACAGCTGGAACCATTGATTATACTCTCAATGGACTGTAATCACATGCCTAAATCAATCAAGGAAGTCTGGCATTATTTAACTACTATGCTGCATTTGACCTTGGGGAGTACAGCACCAGTCTAAAAGATTTCTTTGCTGTCAGTTTTCATTCCAATATTTTCGGTACGCACAGTGATAGCTGCAGGACACTTTGCTACATTAAACTCTCCAATTAAAATATTCTTTGTATGTTATATAAAAACCAAGGACAATAAAATCCCAGCGTTGTTCATGCAACATAGATTAGTTTTTACTGAAATCAGACATACAATAACCATTAAAAATTACATATGACAGCAATGTTACTGCACAAGGTTGCCACCTGACTCCTTAGTACTTCTAGCCCCATAAGTGCCCTTTGTCCGTATCTGATCTTTATCACTTTACTTCTATGACTGTATTATTTTCCTTTGGCCCTTCAACCTATCAGATCTATGGGCGGGGCCAGATCCTCATCTGATATAAGTTCAACAGAACTAGCCAGTTTATCCCAGCTGAGGAGCTAGCCTTCTGTCTTCCAATATTCTACATCTAGACCTAGATCTCAGTTATATGTGACATTAGATTTTCATTGGGGGGAAAACAAATTTAACATAAATTATAAAAACTAAAATAATGCTAGACGTACTGAGAAAATACACCATGGAAAGAGGGACATTTGAGCCAGTTAGGTTAGGTCCTACTAACCAACTGAAAATCAATATTCTTCCTTTTCCGCATGGTATATGATGTATACACAGTATCTCTCAAAGGACAACTTCCACTCACTCCACTGGACTCGGTGTTGCACTTATTCTCAGTTTCTGGCCCTTGCTAGTAAAAAAAGTGCAAACAATATTCATGAAAAGAATAATGGTATCTTGTTTGTAAGAATTTTATATATAATATGAGCAAATGGTACTTCTATTATTCATCCATTAGCTTAATAAATTTTACTAATATTCCTACAGATAACAACTGCTTTCCTAATCTAAGGGAAATCTGGCCTATTCAGTATGTATGTAGAAAATATCAACTAAAATGTTTTTGAAATGGCATTTTCAATTAACACTTCAAGTCAATAATTACCACCTGAACCCTTCACAACAATTTATAAAGTAAATAGCAATTAAGAATGCCATGTATTCATTAAAAATCTACAAACAAAACAAAAATATCCTTTTTCTGAAGCTGTCCCAAACTGTTATACACCTGCTTAGGAGAGAATCACAATGACTTATTGAGCAATTTTAGCCTCATTTAGTTTGTATGTGTACATAACACATAGACTGCAGTGGCAGTCATAGATTCTGTGCCCAGTATGAGATCTTGAAATGACTTGTGACTCCATTAGAAAGAATAACCTGTAGCCCATATTAAATGTACTAATAGCTTTGTATTTACTCAGGATAACAGCACAATTATCCCTTGTCACCACCATGCACTTCTCTCAGAGGAAGATTAATGGTGAGGGGTGCAAGATTAGCATGTTAAATGAGGCACAGTTAAGAACCACATTGCTGGAGTTTGAGAAGGAGCTGGCAAAAGCTGGGAGCCCTGATATCAAAACACGGATAATAATACAAGCAATAGAAAACATCACAAGTGGGAGCAGGGTGTAGAAGAGAGGACTGGCAATTCTGGGAGACTGAGCCCCACCGGGTAAGGGCAACTTTGAAGACTGAAATTGAGGCAGAACTGAATGGGAACACAGATATTACGTTAAATGTGCATCTCTAATATGGACACAGAGAAGGGTAAAAGAAAGCTCGATAGTAAAAAGTTTAGCATGTGAACTTAGCACTGTGCAACATAGAAATATGGAGGGGCATCTATTTGATCCAAAGGCAACATTCCTGGCCTTCCATGACCCCATCCTAAGCTCTCAATTATTATTAATTACTTGTATTTTAGTAGCACCTGCAGGCCCCAAGTAAGACGAGGTTCCATTGTGCCAGGCAGAGTCAGAAAGAGTCCCAGCTCCAATCTAAATAGACAGACAAAGGGTAGGCACAGACAGGGTAAGTGATTTGTCATGATGCAGGTTAATGTCAGAGCTGAGAGCCCAAGATTCCCAAATCCCTGGCCTGTGTGCTATCTGATCCACCATCCTGCCCTAATAGTCTAGGCATACCACAAAATGCACAGTATTTCTCACAACGAGATTTTTTTTTAAACTGTGTCTTAACTTTTATTTCTGAGACACACTGTGCCAGGTGAATACAGCTGCTGAGATCACCTTCTCTCCACTCCCACCACAGACGATAGCGCTGTACCTTGTACTCTTTGTTGGACACAGCAAATTAATGTATGCCCTGGGTATTACTTACAGCAAGATAGGCAATAAGTGTATTTTTGGAAGTTCCCTGACTGCTTTTGGAAGTTCCCTGCCATTTGCTTTATAGTTAGAGCCATGTTGAGGAATCCATTTGCAACACAGATGCACTCATAACACAGTTTGATTTTGCCTGTGTTGGTGGTACAAAGAATGCTATGAAAAGTCATAATGCAGCCATCCAAAACTCATCCAATAAAGACTTCTGACCATACCATCAGAAATTCCTTTTGCATCTTTGAAAGGATGCTAAAATTAAAGTTACAGTTTGACTAACTCTAACTGCTTTGTGGCTTCTTGTTGCCAAGAAGGCCAATGGCATATTGGGCTGTATTAGTAGGAGTATTGCCAGCCAATCGAGGGAAGTGATTATTCCCCTCTATTCGGCACTGGTGAGGCCACACCTGGAGTATTCTGTCCAGTTTTGGTCCCTGCACTACAGAAGGGATGTGGACAAATTAGAGAGAGGCCAGCAGAGGGCAACAAAAATGATTAGGGGGCTGGGGCACATGACTTACAGAGGCTGAGGGAACTGGGCTTGTTTAGTCTGCAGAAGAGAAGAGTGAGGGGGGATTTGATAGCAGCCTTCAACTATCTGAAGGGGGGCTCCAAAAAGGATAGAGCTTGGCTGTTCTCAGTGGTGGCAGATGACAGAACAAGGAGCAATGGTCTCAAGTTGCAGTGGGAGAGGTCTAGGTTGGATATTAGGAAACACTATTTCACTAGGAGGGTGGTGAAGCACTGGAATGGGTTACCTAGGGAGGTGGTGGAATCTCCATCCTTAGAGGTTTTTAAAGCCCTGCTTGACAAAGCCCTGGCCGGGATGATTTTGTTGGTGTTGGTCCTGCTTTGAGCAGGGGGTTGGACTAGATGACCTCCTGAGGTCTCTTCCAACCCTAATATTCTATTATTCTATTTTGCTACCAGATGTATCAGAAGCTTGTTCACAAGACTTTGGAAACATTAAGAAATATAAGCCATACACCACTTCACTTAAACTGGAAATATCAGGCAGTTTATTATTACTAATCAGACTTGCTTAATTCTTTTCAGTATTAGTCCCTTGCTAGATTACTGTCAGCCTAAGAACCTTCTCAACGATGTAAGGATTTAGGATAATATAATCTCAGTTATTAATAAATGTTCTAAACTTTCCTTTCTAGGTATTTAAATTGCTTCTCTTAGCTTTTTTCCAAGCTACTGGTTTTCCCTGGTGAAATACAAACCTTGACATTATTGAAAGCATTGGTGTCTCAATGCACAGTTGCCCTTCATTCTTCCCTTTAATTTCTCTCTCTCTGGGGAGGCTAGCCTGCCAGGTGACCTCCTACAGTTCCAACTTCTACAATGTGCTGCCTGGTACGTTTGATAAAATGCATCATTCAGAAACAGCTGGAAATCAAACTTCAGTCTTAAGTGCAGTGATAGATACAAGCAATGCGCTCAACTTATTTGTATTTCATTACATGACAGCTGTTGAAAGTATTTGACTAGTTACTAGATAGCAGATAACTTTTGGCTTAGTGGGAGTAGAGTCATTTTAATCTCATGCTGTGTGATCTCGCCACTCTGTGACACTATTTTTCCGTAAGAGGTAGACAGCACAATGTGATTTGAACTATATCTGAAGTTCAAGAAAATATGATCTTACTGTTAATTCTGTCATTTGTATTATTTTGTATTGGTATAGGAACAGGATTTAGGGGTCTCAAATGAGACTGAGGGCCCACTGTGCTAGGCACTGTACCAACATGTTATAAGAGACCAGCTCTCCCCTGAAGAATTCATCATCTAGAGAAGAGGCAGGAGAGAGGGAGGGTGAGCCTCACTTTACAGGTGGGGACTGAGGCAGACAGAGGTGAAGTGAATTGCCCAAAAGGTCACGCAGGAGGCGGCAGAGCTGGAAATTGTACCTAGATCTCCTGAGTCACAGTCCAGGGCCTTCACCCTAAGAGCATCCTGCCTCTTTTAATAAAAAAGGACATTAACCAATGAGGAAGAGGGTGCATAGTCTGAAGTATTGTTAAAATGTAGCTTTGTAAGCACCGTTCAGTACCGTGTCATCACAGAAATAAATGTCATTAACTTCAGGATACATTTCAGTATTTTCAAAGAAGCATTCATATTCTCTAAATAAGTCACAGAAATTTGCCAGTGTGCCTAGTGACAATCATATATATACAGGATAGCTTTAGCTACAGAGAAAGTGAGTGAGGATTCAGAGCAATTGGTGAAGGATAAGGAATTGTGCAGTACTATACAGCATTACACTGAATGATGCATTCAAGAAGAAAATAATTTCCTTGTTAGGGATAACTTGCAAAACTGCAGAGTGCAAGAGGTAGATCTTATAGTGATACAGTGTCCCTGTAGCCAGATAAAGGAATCTATAAACATAATCTGGCCCATGATTTAGACATAGCACTTAGTGACAAATTTAAAAGCTGGAATGTGGATAATCCCAAGAAAGGAGGAAGAAAATGCATCGCAGACCCATTAACCTGGAAGAACAAATGAGAAGAGTTTGCCTGTGGTTAAATCCCTCTGAGCACTGCTATTTCTTGGTTATGCAGCAGGAGAATCTCAGATTCAAAGCAGAAGATGCTGAAATCTTTATATAGATGGCACTGCATACCTTCCACACATGAGCTGTTATAAAAATCCTTGCAAATACCAAAAGGATTCTTGGCTGATAATTAGATTCAGAAAAATACACTTAATCAAAGTGACACCCTTACTTCTTGCTACTATAAAATGGGCCTTGTGGCTCTCTGCATTGATTTTCTGAAAATATCTGCTGGCTGTTTAAGTTGGGCAAAGAACGTGATCCTTATGGACCTGCTTTCCAGACACAGTTCTGATTTTTTTTTTCTTTTTCCCACTCCCCCAGCTGACGGCTCTGCCCAGGGTAAAACTGACAAAGAGTGGGGTGTTGGAGGCCAAACACTGATATAGTCAAGAGTACAAAGATACAGAAGGAAGCTCTTGTGGCATATATCCATATTTATCAGTTCCACAGATGTGCTTTCTCAGCTGACTTTAATCAGTAAAAATCAATTTCACTTTAGAACCAGAAACTTTCATTATAAATTCCTGTCTTACATCAACAATGGATTGTTACGCTCAGTCCCTGCTCCTCTCCTCCAGCGCCCCAGCTGACCATGCTCCTACAGGCACATGCTTGCAATATCATCTAACAGAGGATTCCAAGTAAAGCGGCGTCAGAACTTTATCATGTTGCCAAGTTAGTTAAAAGGCAGCAAAACATAAGCAATGAGCATTCCCCTCCCGATTTCACTTCAACTCCCATCAGATTTTGTCCTTTTGGCATTGGCTCAGATATAAATGAGCTCAATAACATTTGTTTTATTGCACAGCTTTATTATATTCTGATTGCTTTGACTGCCTGCATGGCAACAGAGTATCAGTGAACCATAAAACAGCGGACTTGCCATGCCAGATCAGACCAAGGGTCTGTTTACTCCAGTAACCTGTCTCTGACAGTAGCCAACATCAAATCCCTCAGAATAAAGTGCAAGTGGGCAATTAGGGCCTGACCCAAAATCTATTAAGGTCAGTGGACGGGCCTTCTTAGAGCAACCTACCCAAAGAGGAAAATTCTTACCTACGCCGGTTAGCGGTTGGCTTGTACCCAGAAGCAGAAGATTGTGTCCCTTCTAAATGAAATTTAATCCTATGTTAGGAATTATGGATGTCCTAATTATATATATATATGTCTAGTCCTGCTTTTGAATCCCACTAATCTATAGGCCACAATGATACTCTGTGGCAATGAGTTCCACAGATTAATTATGAGTCGTGTGAAAAAGCATTTCCTTTTTTCCATTTTAAATTTGTTGCTTTTCATTAAGTATCCCCTTGCCTTGTGCAGGAGGAGAAAGAATATATAGGAGCACTCAATTCTGTACGATTCATTATTTTCTCTACTTTCATAATGTTTCTTCTTATTTATTTCCTGCTTGATTTATCCCCATCCTCTATCAAGGCTTACTAGAATTCTATTTTGCAATTACAGTTTCAACCAGTTTACCTGTTTGAAGGCTTATTGTGTAGCGTTTGCATCTTCAACCCCAAATCTCTTTTTAAAAATAGGTACAACATTTGCTACCCTTCAATTCAGTAGTTGATTTCAATGAGAGTTTGCATATATTTGTTATCAGCTCAGTCATTTCATTCCAAAATTCCTGCAGAATTTTTGGACGCAATCTCTGCTCCTACTGCTCTTTAATTTAGCTACTTAGTTATTTGCTCTGACACCTTCTCTTCTGGTGCCTCAATCTCATCTTTCTTACCTAAATCCAGTGTAGGTGTCTCCCCAACATCCTCTGTGGTGAAGATGGTTCAATAATTCTCCAGCCAACAGAAATGCTTTCTAATAAGACAGAAAGCTAATCGCTGGCTTCCTTTCTGAGGCAGGGTATTCGTAGCCCTTTCAAGTTGATGCTGCTCGATAGGTGTGCATCATTTTTTGAAAACATTAACACTCTGGGGGAGCTTCCAAAAAGGCAGATACAACACTAATTCTTTTACTTTGCTCTTTTAAATAAATCAGATAGTTTGTTCCATTGAGAGTTTGCTATTCACACTCCAACTCTAAGACCCGGATTGTGGCCTGCATACATCATTATTTAAATTGTCCACAATGCCCTGGGCTGTTCTCACAGGGACTTTTCATCTGATATAAAACACCACATTCCTGTCAAAATTATACCAAAGCATTTCAAGGCATATTTCTGAACTGCTTGATATTTATGACAGGTTTCAGAGTAACAGCCATGTTAGTCTGTATTCGCAAAAAGAAAAGGAGTACTTGTGGCACCTTAGAGACTAACCAATTTATCTGAGCATAAGCTTTCGTGAGCTACAGCTCACTTTGAAGTGAGCTGTAGCTCATGAAAGCTTATGCTCAGATAAATTGGTTAGTCTCTAAGGTGCCACAAGTACTCCCTTTCTTTTTGATATTTATGAGTAAGTATAGGAATGCCAAAAATGTTTCCCCACTTTGCTCTGCTAGTCTAACTCAGCTAAACATTAACCTGGTTTGGAACAGGCTAATTTACTAGTCAAAATTACTCTAGAGAGCTCGATTCATCTCCAAGATACTATGGTCATCAGTCCCTTGAACTGTACTTGGTCCAGGAGAGTAGAATTTTCAAAAGTGTTCTGCAGGGATCTAACTGCTGCCGCAGAAATCAATAAGAGCATTGACTTGACCCTTGTTACGTGAGCATGGATTATTGACATGAGCAAGGATGACAGGACTGGACACTATCAAAGAAGTTAAACATTTCCAAATACAGTGTAGAGTTTTCAGTACTGGCAGGTTGAGGTGGAAAGCCAAACAACTGGATAGAACAGCACCAAAAGCAAGTGAATTAAACAAAGAAACAAAGCTAATGGGTTTGCCAAGTTAATACAGAAACATCACTCTCAAGCGAGCAGCTTCATACTAAAACTCAAGCTAACTTCTGAATCCGAGACACCTGTATCCAGACTAAAGCAGAGACTAATGACCAGTGCCAAATGAGAATAAAGAATAAACACAAAATCTGCAGTGACTCAAAAATTAAGCAAAAAGAAAAGGAGTACTTGTGGCACCTTAGAGACTAACCAATTTATTTGAGCATGAGCTTTCGTGAGAGCTGTAGCTCACAAAAGCTCATACTCAAGTAAATTGGTTAGTCTCTAAGGTGCCACAAGTACTCCTTTTCTTTTTGCGAATACAGACTAACACAGCTGTTACTCTGAAACCTGTCAAAAATTAAGGTATTTCACATCCATTACAATGATTTAAAGATGGACAACAGTAGAACTGTAATGTTCATCCTTATAAAAATCACTGTCGTATTTTTTAAATTCAGATATTTTATTGTGTGACAGTCTATTTCCAATCAAATTCCCATTTTCCCTGAATAAAGCCATCTTAATGGACATGATACATCTACATCAGTTTTAAGTAGTGACTTCTAAGGGCTTTTCAAAACATTGTGAATCAAGCATTCATTCTTGAGAATTACCAGTTCTTCTTATGCAGCTATTATGTGATGGATATTGTTTTAACTGGTTCTTTAAAATATAATTTATGAATTATATCTATTACACACCAGCACACACCCTTTCCCTTTTTGAACTCCAAAATATAGCTTTATAAATTTAATCTACAGGTTTGAAAGAAAGCTTAAACACTGTTAGAAAGAGATTTTAATTCCCAACTTCAGACATTAATAAGTTAATTTTATTGCCTGATAGTTTCACTTGTTAAGTACTCCAGGTATTCCAAGCGGCATCGTGACATGACTGCATGGCTGTCTTTAAAAAGGTACACCCCAGTTATTCATAACTATCCAAGAGTTAACAACACAGCAACCTAAGATTTGCTTCACCATGACAGGGCTAGCTGTTTAGGCATTCAACTAATTTGTGGGAAACAACCTAGAATATTGTAGTTTATCTCTTGGCATTATAGCTTCTTGGTTCTTTTTCCATAAATATGTTTCACTGGAGGGCAATTCCTTATTCATTTGTTTTCACTGATATCCTAAAGGAGATCCCTTAAGTTTTTTCTTCATTTTGATTTACCTTTGCAGACCTGTTAATTAATCACTGCGAGTGGGGAGGAAAAGGAAGCTTTCAAATAAAATCCAAAAGGCCATATCCCAAGCCAGTCCAAGAAGCAAACAATTTTGCAACATCTCCAGCAGTCCTTTGCAATCGCTCAGTTCAAATTAGCATCATCGCTGCAGACAGAGCCTGGGAGTTAAGTGCAGCCAGCACTGTACTCTTAAATAAATGCAAACTCTTCAACCCAAACCACAATTTCTTAATAACCACATGGCCTCCAAATCCATACACCGGGGGATCTCCACCCACAGTGAATCACAGAATATCAGGGTTGGAAGGGACCTCAGGAGGTCATCTAGTCCAACCCCCTGCTCAAAGCAGGACCAATCCCCAAGTTTTGCCCCAGATCCCAAATAGCTCCCTCAAGGATTGAACTCACAACCCTGGGTTTAGCAGGCCAATGCTCAAACCACGAGCTATCCCACTAGTTTTTTAGCACCTGAGGGAGCTCCCGGAACCTTCGCGCGTCTCCATTAGATCCCGCACGGAATCCCACTCTCAGTGGGTCAATGAAAAGAACACCCCCCACCCCCCTACCCCCACTGCCCAGTTAATCCCCCTTCGCCTGCAGCCGGCCGCTGCCCCTTAAGAGTCCCTGTGATGGGAACGTGCCTTCAGCACCCTGGAGAGTTCCCTGGGCGCAGCCAGCGGGGGCAGCACCTAGGCGAGCCGCCTGAGAGCAGCCAGCACCCCCCCACCCCCTCACACCCCTCACACACATGCCCTTTGGGCCAGCATCCTCTCCTCCAGCACCCCCCAAGCCCAATGAGCTTTGGCAATGCTCCCTCTGCCCCCCGCCCCTCTCTACCCTATGGGCCAGCAACACCCCAGTCCTACTCCCTCTTGAAACCCCATCCCCTGGGGGCTAATATGCCCTGCCCACCCCATACTCTCTGTGCCAGCCCCCTGCCTCCTCGTCCCTGACACCGCCTGTTCCCCCCGTGCCTTGGGGGCTGACACCCCCTGTCCCCCCCCGTGCCCTGGGGGCTGACACCCCCTGTTCCCCTGCCCTGGGGGCTGACACCGCCTGTCCCCCCCATGCCCTGGGGGCTGACGCCCCCTGTCCCCCCCCGTGCCTTGGGGGCTGACACCCCCTGTCCCCCCCGTGCCCTGGGAGCTGACACCCCCTGTCCCCCCCCCGTGCCCTGGGGGCTGACGCCCCCTGTCCCCCCCCGTGCCCTGGGAGCTGACACCCCCTGTCCCCCCCCGTGCCTTGGGGGCTGACACCCCCTGTCCCCCCCGTGCCCTGGGAGCTGACAC
Organism: Eretmochelys imbricata; assembly: GCF_965152235.1. Lineage (NCBI taxonomy): Eukaryota > Metazoa > Chordata > Testudines > Cheloniidae > Eretmochelys > Eretmochelys imbricata. The sequence continues at coordinate 22,219,735 of NC_135587.1, forward strand.
CGCCTGTCCCCCCCCCCGTGCCCTGGGGGCTGACGCCCCCTGTCCCCCCCGTGCCCTGGGAGCTGACACCCCCTGTCCCCCCCCGTGCCCTGGGGGCTGACGCCCCCTGTCCCCCCCCCGTGCCCTGGGGGCCTCCCCTACCTGTCGTCGTTCTGGAAGGCCTGGTCCCCCAGCAGCAGGTCCCGGAACCGGTAGCGGGGCGGCAGGGGCAGCACCTCGGACTCCAGCTCGCTCATCTTCAGGGAGGCGATGTCCAGGATGACCCCGCTTCTGCTGCCGCCGCAGCCCCCGCAGCCGCCCGGCGACGAGAGCCTGCCGGAGAGAAGGGGACGGATGGAGCCGGGCGGGAGCCTCTGCCCCAGCAGCCCCCGGCCCGGGGATCACCGGGCAACTAGCCCCCTCGCAGCCCCGCCGGGACACTCGCCTGCCCGGCCCGCGGGAGCCCGCCTCGCTCAGCAGCCCCGGGAGGAGCCGGGACAGCCGCGATGTAGGATTGGACGTGGGGAGGGGGGAGATCTGGGGGCGCAGGCTTCCCCCAGCCCCCCGCTCGGCACGGCACCGTGGGGAGGGAGAGGGAAGTGGCGGCTTCCGCTCGGGTCTGTGTGGCTATGCCCGGCCCCCCACCTCCGCCCCCGGCACGGCGAGCAGGGCAGGGCTTCAGGGGAAAGGAAAAGCCCAGCAAAGCCCGCCGGCAAAGCCAGGGCAGCGCGCTCCTAGGGAAGGGGCGGCTGGGGGAGCCATAGCTGCCGCGTGGGAAACCGAGGTGCACTTTCCCCGCTGGCGACGCTGGCCCTTCAACCACTCGAGCAAACCAGCATCCAACTAACAGGCCTGGGCCAGTCCTCCGGCCATCAGCCACATGCCCCGGCTAGGAGGGTGTATTCCCCCAGCTCCTGGCGGCCCGCTGCCTAGGAGAAGGGGCCGGGGGCGGGGGGCTGCCCTGCGATTGTCCGGGGGCCGGATCAAAAGCTGGGGTTCTGGCGATACTCTGAAGGAAAGTGCTCCAGCTAGCGACAGCGTGTCTGCAGGATCTCTGCAGCCTACACGAGCGCTCGTCCCTCCGGCTCCAAAAGGCTGAGGAGAAAAAAAAAGAAACCCGGCTATTTTTAAACAAACTTTAGGGATAAAAGGAGGGGAATTCAATCGCTCTCCATTCCGCTGTGAGCTACTAATTGCCTGTTAAAGCGTTTGAGTGGAGGACGCTACACGAATGGTTTAAACCAAGCCAAAATTGTTCCCAGATTTTAAAAAATCATGTCTGTGATGTCATGTCTATAGAAGCTGTGTGACATTGTCCCTTTAAATCAGCTCTCCGAGGAAGTCACTCTATGCCAGCCTTGGAGTAACTCAGGCTTCGCGGGAAGGCTGGAGGAACAGGAGAGCCTTAGAACTCTATAGAGGGAGAAGTGGCAATGGCTTGGCAGGAAGTTCCTGTCCCTCTCATCCAACATGCGATTTTAGGGCTCAAAAATGACAAAGGCTGAATGACTCCTGTATTGTGACTTAGGTTTAAAGGGCCTGATTCAACACACCCAGAAGTTAATAGAGAAACTCCCACTGACTTTGAATCAGGTCCTTAGACCACAACATGCATGGCGGACAGGAATACAGTGACAGAACCTCAGAGCATGATTCCAAATTGGTATTTACAAGAAGACAGCTGGGATGGCGGCCAGGTGGCAGAAAAGCATTCCAAGATCCTTCACACCCTCTCACACTTGTTTTACACCAGTAGTAACTCAGAATCCTCTAAGATAACTTGCCAGTTGACTAAGTTATAGAACTGCAACGCACCGCAGTTCTTAAGGGTGTAGAGGAGCAAGTGGCATACAACATTGCTGCTGAATGCAGCCCAAGAAGCTAACTGAACTCATTCCTCAGCACTTTGGATCAGCATCTTCCTCACTGCATTTACCACAGTCAGTCCTATCCCTTAATTCTATAATCAGGGGCTGTCCGACTCTTTTTACCTGCCGCACACACAATGAAAGCCAAAGTCTGCACTGATTGGCACTCCAAGCAATCCCTTGGGCCTCAGTAAGGAAATATAGGGGTATAAATCAATTCAGAATTTGGCCTTGTATATTGAAATAGGTTGAAGTGAGAAGGTGAGCCAAATTCCACTGAAATCAAGGAGTCCCTCTGGGTTTACACTGGTGTCAGAGCAGAAGTTGTTCCAACTTCTTTGATCTTACAATGTAAGGAGAGATCTAATTATAATTTAATGGCAAAGCCCCAAGCTGAGGCTTTCCTGCAAGAAGAATTTAGCTCTGGTGTTCTGCAAGTTGCTTTTATTTGGCCACATCCTATCTATATTTAATAATTATAGGGTGAAATCCTGGCCCCAGTGATGTTGGATCATATTAAAGAAGTTCTGTATTAAAATCACAAATGAGTTTGATTCCCCATAGTTTAAATTCCAGGGTATTACTAATTAAGAGGTCTCTTGGTTTTTGGTACTGTTTCTCTCCCTCTATTTGTGAAACTTGCAAGCTGCTAATTGTGTTAGTACATTCTAAGACAGAGTCTGTTCTCAAAGCAATTCACAGAGAGAGAGAAACTCAAAGCAATACTCTAACAACAGAAACAGCACCCAGAGACTCCCCGCCCTTTTGTTGTATTAACAATTGTGATTAAAATAGAGATAGAGGATGTATGTGGATGGATGCTTGGTGTGGATAATAACTGGATGATCAGGGAGGTGCCAGCCTAAGAATCCAGTGTCCATTGACTGAAGAAGGCGTCAAGTGGAAATAACCAGAGGACCCCCCCCCCCCCCCCGGAGGGCAGACTGGAATCCACCCAACAGCCTCAAGAATGGGAGAACCAAAGAACAAGCAGCACGGAGCCGTCAGGAATGTGCTATCTGCTGATTGATTCAGCAACAGCAGGATGAAGCAATTCCCATAGACTGGCATAGGAAGAAATTCCTATAAAAAGAGACTCTAAAAAGTGAGAACTTGGGGTCTGATTCTGCAAACCAACTTCCAGGAGCATCAGATGAGCATCTGACAAGGCCCTGCTCCCTCCTCATGTCCAGGCCACCTGGCCAGTGGCTTGGCATGAGCAACTCTAAGGCTGGTAACTATGATAACAACCTTGCAGAACCTGTGTGTGTGTGTGTGTGTGTGTGTGTGTGTGTAGGAATGTGTGAATAAATATGAGATTGAATGGAATGTTATAGCTGTAACTAACTGCTTACTATGATTCTTTCTGTATTTACAATAAATGTGGTATTTTGCCTTTTTCCCTTTAATAAGATCCTGCTGGTTTTTAATTTATTGGTATAACAGTGAGACCAATAGCAAAACTCCCATTGACTTCAGTGGGGCCAGGATTTCGCCCCTAGAATGGATGCTAAGGGAAATACTAGGGTTATTGATTTTTTTCATCTCTGCATAGGATAGTGTACACATAAAACTAGAGGAGTCAAAGCTCTCTCTTCAGTCATGGATGATTACAATTCCACTTGCAGGGCATTTCCTCTTTCAAAGGGTGAAATCTATTGAACAACAAGTTCCTGTTTAAAGGAAGATCCCATTCCCTTCCCTAGAGGGCATATAAACTGTTAAGGCTCCAAGACCACACACAGATATACACAGTGCCATGCAGAAAGGGAGCATTCCACTAATTAGTTTCCAGTGGGCAAATAAAAGCCCAAATCCTGCAAATACTTTATGCACATATGTACTCCCATTGAGTTCAACTGAAATATATGAACTCAGGGAATTACTCACATGTGTAAAGTTACTTATGTGTGCAAGTGGTTGCAGCTCTGAGCTGGTGCAGAATTTACTCATAGAATCATAGACATTAAGGTCAGAAGGGACCATTATGATCATCTAGTCTAACCACCTGCACAATGCAGGCCATAGAATCTCACCCACCCACTCCTGCAATAAACCTCTCACCTATGTCTGAGCTATTGAAGTCCTCAAATCATGGTTTAAAGACTTCAAGGTGCAGAGAATCCTCCTGGAGGAATTCTGCACCACTGTGCATGCACAGAATTTATGTCCCCCGCATATTTCTTTGCTTCCCTGCAGAAAAACGGCTTTCTGACAGGGAAGCAAAGGGAAGCCACAAGAGCGGTCATTGTGACCCTCCCCAGCAGTATGTTTTGGGTACCAGGTCAGCCAGCAGAGATGTAAATCACTGAGAGGCAGTGGGAGGGACTGGGGAAGACCTGGCTGGTGGCTCCGACCCTGTGCCAGGCTCAGCTGCTAGTCCTGGCTGGGCTGGGGAGGACGGGACTTCCTCTTCCACTACACGGCATCTGGGGCAAGGTCAGATCCACCCCCAGATTTCTCCCCCAGCTGCAGGAAGCTCTGCAAACTCCCTCCCCACCTCCCACTTCCTGCACCCATCACTCCTCAGTTGCAGGGGGAGGGATCCCTGAACAGGGAGCTGCTCCCCCATCTGCCCAACCTCCATGCAGCCAGACCCCCTCCTACCCAGACCCTGCTGTCAAACCTCACCCCAGCACTCAGAACCGCCCCCCCTTGAGAAGCCCCACTCCCTCTGCACCTGGACCACCCTGACAAGCCACCCGCACCCGGATCCCTATCCCACCAAGCCCCAACCAGCTGCACCTGGATCCCCATCCTACTGAGCCCCACTCCCCCAGCATCTGGACCCCCTGTCAAGCTCTATCCCCCCCCAACCCAAACATCCCCCACACTGAGCCCCAACCACTTTCACCTGGACCCCCTGCAGAGTCCCATTACCATTGTACCCAGAACCCCACAACAAGCCCCTGCGCATCCAAATCGCTCCCTGGCAAGCTGTGTGCATCTCACTGTTGGAGAGAGTGCTACTAACACAATACAAGAGCTTTCTAGACCCCGGGATAACCCTGTCAAGGTCCACTGCATAACATTCATAAGAATAAGAAATCCATAATGCCAGTCTCTCCAGCAAGTTGGGAATTCCATGATGTTGGGATGTCACAAAATAGTCAAATCGTGTTCCAAGTTCTAGTGGATCAAAGTGCCATAGCCAAGAACATTTATTGCCTAGTAGTCAAACAGCAGTGGAAAACAACTTAACATGATTTATTGTGGTTTAATTTCAATCCTTGCTTCCAGAACCATGTGCAAGTTAAAATTTGCATGCAGTGTAAGGAGTTATAACAACATGGATTAATGAGGTATAATTTTGCTCCGACTCACACAGTCGGTTTACTCCCCAGCAGTGATAACCTCACACAAAGACTGGGGATAGAGTTCAGCTTGAGGTCTTGGGAGCAGGGAGATGGCTGGACTGAAGCTAATGTGATCAGAGAGAAATTAATCTGTTTTATTGTAGATCTGGAGCTAGACACAGTCAGTCATTCTCTTGTATTTGTAAACATGATCTTTTAGAGTCTGATTTAAGAGGAAGCTAACTGCTGCATCAGCCTTGGTTTTTGTCAATAAAATTTTTCACGTATGGGCTGGCAGAAATCCTGCTCTTCTCCTGCTGTATTTGAACACAGGGCACACATAGCAGCTATGCTGCTGACAGCACCATCATCAGAGACTGAAAATACATACAAAAGGACCACACGCATCCCCTGCAGGACTCCAATGACTTCTCTGGAGCTGAGCCAAGGATATTCTGGCCCACAGAGTGTTCATCCGATGCATCTGTGTGCCAACGGGAGCCCTTAAAGTGCTGTCAAAGTAGCACTGAGCTTGTCAGGACCCAATAGTCCAATTTTGTTTGTAGGAAAACATCTCAGGGCTCAGACAGTTGTTTGAAATACATTTTAAAAGCCATCGATTCTTTTGGGGCACAGGAAGTTTTTTGATCCAGATGTTGCACTGACTGGTAACAAGGGATGAAGGCAAGGATAGTGAAACAAGAACAAGGAATCCTTGACACCGTCTCAGTCAATCCTTTGCATGCTGTGAACCACATGCAGAGTGATGTGCACTCATGCTCCAGAGCATAAACCAATCACAAGCTGCCTAAGCTCAGGAAGGAACTTCCTCTCTTGACAGATGCCATAATTGTCCATTACACGGCTTCTTGCACTTACCTTGAAGCATCAGGTACCAGCCATCATCAGAGAGAGAACACCACACTATATGGGCTACTGGTCTGATCCAGTCTGGCAATTCCTATTTTATCTACACAATAAACAGACCCACCTCCTAAAAGGGGCTGACCATCTCCATCTCCACGGATGTCCATGAACATTGCTGGTTGCTTAGCACCTCTCAGTATCATGCCCATTGTTAGGACATGCTTCTAAATCCTTAACAGCAATTTAGGGCCTGGGGATCCTGCAAAGTGTCAAGTGCCCTCTCCTCACTGCTGTTAAATAAATGCACTTCTGGGTCCACCTGACAAGATTTAAAGTGGGAGCAGAAAGCTCCGAGCACCTCACTGGACTGCCCCCCTCCACAAGAGCCAGAGGATAAACAGAACAGAGGCTGTTACCTCCTTCTAATAACAATCTGGACTTGAGTCTGATGCACCTGCCTAAACAACCCTCTGTTATGACCCTGTTTAGTTTGGGAACTCAGAGGAACAAAACCAGTGTTGTGTGGGAAACCAATGCCCAGCACAGAGGCTTAACCAGCCTTATCTCACTGGGACAGCACGTACATCCTCTAGCCAAGGGAGAGGGGCCTTGCTCCCTCTCCCCTCCACCAGCTTCAGTCCAAGAAGTCTGTGTGCATCTGATCGAAAGTGAGCTCCCAACACCTGATCTCATTAACCCAACCCAGCTCTACTTGGCCAAAGCAGAACCACTGTCTTCGGCTTCATTCCACTGTGCATGCTGTAAAGCCATGGCACATTGCGGGGTGTCTGTTGTCACCCTCTAATGACTGGCTGTAGCCTACAGAGAGACAAGGCTAATCACTCGTGACTGATGGTGGAGCAGTAGGGATGTCCGAGTTTGAAGCCAGACTGCTTGGCCTCCATCCCTGCTGATGACAGACACGTCTCTGTGTCTGCAGCACAAAGCACTGTTACCGTTGAATTCGCTGGTTTGGCTGGCAGAGAAGCTATGCTAGGAGCTGCCTGCTAGGCGTAATAGGTACATTCATCAGAGGTCTGCCTAGTGGGGTGGGATGTAAGGGGTTCACACCCCCATTCACAAACTGCCCTTCTTGTGTCATTCCAGGACCTATGTCCCAGCAGCTGCTGACTCTACAGGGCAACGTGTCCAGATTCCCCTCAAACAGCAGGAGAATATTCTCTTTGGACTGCCTTTCGCCGGCTGCAAGCAGCCTCTGCAGGCCCCAGCCCACTGACAGCACAGAACAGCTCACTCGGCTGTCGGCCCACCCTTGACCCTCTCCGTTCCCTGTGCAGAAAGCATCTCTTTCATGTCAGCAGGGTGAGCAGAGATATGATCTCGGGGGGCTCTCCCAAAATGGACAGACCTGGCTTTAGGACACGGCAGTTGTTAGAAGCCCAAGACACCCACCCACCCCTCTTTTAATCAAGTGGCTGTGGAAGGGTTAATTTGCAGGGCAGAAGGCCGTCTTCCACCTTAGTCTTTTTAGAAGGAAATACTAGGCTGAACCCTGAGATAGGGCATCCTTCCAAGGCTCTGCTTCCCTTTGGCTGGCCTCCCATTGCCCCTCACAGCCATGGCCTTTCAAGATGGCTTCTCAGACAGCCCGCTTGCTATGGCAGCCCTCCCCACACTCTGACACCTCCTGGTGACTGGTTTGCTCTCGGTCCCAATTTCAGCCAGTGTGTTCACTAGACAAATGGGCCCTCCAGCTTTTTCCTTCAGTCAGAAAGCAGCCATGTCAGTGGGACCAGAGATCACTCAGGCCATTCTGATCCCACACAGCAGCAGGGCTTCACCGTCACCTTTCACAGAATCATAGAAGATCAGGGTAGGAAGAGACCTCAGGAGGTCATCTAGTCTAACCCCCTGCTCAAAGCAGGGCCAACAGCAACTAAATCATCCCAGCCAAGGCTTTGTCAAGCCAGGCCTTAAAAACCTCTAAGGATGGAGATTCACACTTCCGGTCTTTGTTTCCAACCACTTCCATCCAGGAAGGGTGGGTCTTGTGGTCAGTGCACAGACCTGCGGTTCAAGGGACTCACATTCAGTCCCAAGCTCTGCCAGTCCATCCGTGTCAGCTTGGGGGAATCTCTTCTTCACCCTGGATCTCAATTTCCCCCCATATGTAAAATGAGGATGATACTGCCCTATCCCAAGAGAGGTGTTTGTGGGGCACTCTGGTATTGCAACAATGGGCCCAACATCCTGCGAGTACCTATAAAGAGATTCACACCAACGCACCAGCCCTGTCCTCTCCTCATATGCGTATTCTGATTTTCAAAGATGCTGAACAATGCCAACTCCTCTTGAAGTCATCTGAGCTGCGGATGTTCAGCACCTTGGTACACTAAGCCAGGTGAGTCTTGGACTTACTGGAGTGGCTTCCTTTTTGATCTCTCTTCTCCATCGTCACAGCAGAGGCATCTCTCACTTTCCACTTATTCCTCGCTCTCACTTCTTGGTAAGAACAGATCCTCCAGGTGCTGGGCTCTCTCAAAAAGTCATCATCGGCCCTGGCCTCTCTGATGAACAATAAGCTATTCAGGAAATTCTGCCTCCCCGCCTTTAATTTTCTGTGCGTTTTAAAGAATACGTACAAATCACCATCATTCCTGGCTTCTCCTCCCACAGCTCTTATGGTTACCTGGTTACAGTTGCTTTTCCCCTTCCTTTTGAGTGACATCCCTGTGGGGGGTCTCTCAGTGGCCAAGTGCGGAGGGGAGACAGCACCCTCCTCCTGTGTAAGTGACACACATTGGCTAAAACCATCAATGCAGGCTCCTTGGCAGTGAATGGAGCAATGAGCAGGCATGCCAGAAAGCAGTGGGGGTACACTAGCCCAAACAAGAAAGGGGTGGGGGGTAGAGGCAGAGAAGCTTGAGAAAAGCAACACACACACACACACACACACTTCATGAATGGAAAAGTCAAGTGTGAAAGCTAGACTAGCCCCTTGGGCAGCTATAGCTTAGCCTCAGCATGTCACCTAGACAGACACTGACCTTGGCAGCTTTATGGGAGTGAGATTTCCACAGGGATCACTGCTCAGTGAATAATTCCTTACAATCATTTTGGGCACAAAGAGGTTTCCTCTGTCACTGTCTTGGCAGGACATATTCTTCCACCTCCCTTTTTATTGTTCAGAATGAAAACTCCAGTCTCTACTCGCACTGAGCTTCTCCCGTAGCTGCCCCACAGCAGGCTGGAGCCCGGAGTTTCCACTGTAGCCGTCCCCCAGCAGCTAGGTGCATTGGACTTCTATAGCGGTCCCACAACACACCCGAGCACTGAAGTACAGGAATTAATTCCACGCTCTTATCCTCACTGCCTGATTCTCCTCACAGCTTCCAGTGCCAGGCAGGGCTGTATTACACAACCCTGTGTGCCGACAGGTGCAGCTGTTTGTTTGGGGGAGAGACAGAAATTGCTTCTTCCCTACCAGTTTCTCTTTGAAGATCCAGAGTTCGCCTCTTCTCCCATCACCCAGCAAGCGCTCGACAAAACACAGCGCGGACAACATGAAAACACAGAGGCCGTCTGAGCATCAGGTGCGTCAGCAGAAAGGCAGTCTGGGCTCAGACAGCTCTCTTGTATGTAGCGCACACAGAAGTCAAGCCCATCACTGGCTCTCGCATGCTGCTGGAGCCGGAGCACGGAATGCTGCGTGGAATGCTCCAGGCTCCCAGCAGCCATATGGAGTTCATTTGCATGGTACAAAGCTTCGAGTCCACATGGCCCAGATCCAAGAGTCACGCAGTGGTCAGTCAGCCTCCCACACAGATGCCTGTTCGCCTGTGTGTGCTCAGAAGGGCTGTTCTGATGAAGGCAGTGTGGCCAGCGACACTGTCCCTGCTGGTCAGAACCTATATGCAAACCACGGAGATGTATCAGAGGCCAATACCTGTGGCTACCAAAATAAGACAAAATAAAAGGGAAGGAAAGTCTCCTCTCCTGTGCTGTACTCTCCCTTGAGTCAGTTTACGGTATTAAGAAACTACCTAGAGCTGAACAGCACGGGAATTTTAAAACCACGCTGATATATTACATACTAGAATGGAAATGAAATCTAGCACCCTCTCAGGAAACATTTTCTTGTCTATCAGGTAATTAAAACAATTGTGGCTTTCCTGCCTTCTGCCCAATAAGTAAAACCTGTTTTTTGTTAAAAGGGGGGGGGTGTAAAGGCACTGATTGAAAGTGGGGTGTGCCTGATGATGATGTTCCTGCAGAGAAGTCCACCAGTGCCTTGATGCTAATACCGCTACCAGCACCCTATTAGAGGAGGTCTTCAAATATTTAAAGAGCCATAATTAGGGTTGAATATAAAAAGCTACTGAGCTGAGCACATTACTCACTTCATGGTAAGTAATGCACTCATTTGTCATGGCTACCTACTGACCAAGTGATAAGGTAATTTACTGCACTGTTGCAGCAGTTAGGATCCGCCTAGATACTTAAACAGCCCCGTCACCATTGTATCCAAGCATCTCCAAAGCACTTAGGGATTTGGCCTCCCAACACCCCTTTGTGGGAGGAATGGCTCACCGTGCCATTTACAGATGGGGATGCGAGGTACCAACCAGAGACTTGTCCAAAGAAATCTTTGGTGAAGCAAGGAATTGAAGCCCAGATCTCCAAGATCCCAGCCTAGTGCTTTAACCCCAAAGGCATCCTTCCTCCCCAGCTCACTGCTAAATCACTTCTAATGACAAAATGCACTTCCATGGCATCTTTCATCTAGGGATTTACAGGGCCATCACCACAGCAGTAAGAGTGCCTCATCTCAAAGTCCTTCATAAAGCTATTAATCAAATCTCCCAGCAGGTGAAAGGAGCACGTCAGTATTATTATCCCCATTTTTCCTAGAGAGACATTAAACCACAGTGATATTAAGCGTCTTTCCTGGTGCCCATTCCCCGCCAGGTCACAAAGCAAGTCCTCTACATAGCCCAGAATAGAAACCAGGAGTCCTGAATCCCAGTTTCTGCCTCTGCCTATTGCACATTACAGTCCCTCTTGCCCTGTTTCAAAGAGAAGGAAAAAAAATACCCTTTGCCCAGTTTCCCATAAGAAAGCACAATATTAAAAAGGTGACAGATCTGTTTTCTATGTGCCCCAAAATTCCCAGCTCGGCTAACGGACAGTCCATGCATAGTGGCAGCAGACTGGACTCTTCTCTTTAAGAATAAACAGCTCTTAAACAATTATGTAAAGCCTCCTGAAAAGTAAACAACTCTGTGTTTTAGTCTATGTTCGGAAGCCTTTCTTGGTAGGAAACCACTAAAAGAAAGTGTGCCGGGTTCCGTCACAGAGACCCGCTTGGGACTGTCACCTGATGTGCTGAAATTACCTCTGAGCCCATTTTATCTGCCAGGTTGGGACTCCAGAACCCTGCCATGTTGAGACAGTCATGCTGCAACATAGACCTAGGGTCTGGGCCATGCCCCTAAAGCTGCAGACTTTAACTAAAAACAGCTCAGCAGGTTACCTCTCTCGAGCACCTAGACACCCAACTCCCAATGGGATCCAAACCCCAAATAAATCTGTTTTACTCCATATAAAGCTTATACAGGGTAAATTCATAAATTGTTCCCCCTCTGTATCACTGATAGAAAGATGTGCACAGCTCCCCCAAGTATTAATCACTTACTCTGGGTTTATTAATAAACAAAAGTGATGTTATTAAGTATAAAAAGTAGGATTTAAGTGGTTTCAAGTAATAACGGCCAGAACAAAGTAAATCACAAAGCAAAATAAAACAAAACAAGCAAGTCTAAGCCTAATACATTAAGAAACTGATTACAGGTAATATCTCACCCTTGAAGAGGTTCCAATAAGCTTCTTTCACAGACTCGACTCCTTCCTAGTCTGGGCCCAATCCTTTCCCCTGGTACAGTCTTTGTTAGATCCAACAGACTTCTCAGGTGGTAAGCCAGGATTTTCTCTTGACTGGCCACCACCTTTGTCCTGCTCCACCCCCTTTTATAGCTAGGGTTGGCACAAGGCAGGAATTTTTTGTCTGTGCTTGTCCCCACCCCTGCCTCATCAATGGAAAAGTACAAGGATTAAAATGGATTCCAGCATCATGTGACATGATGGTCACATGTCACTGTAAGACCCCCTAGTCTCCATTCTTCCTGGGTTGGCCCACATGTACACAGGAAGGTTTGCAGATAAATAAACCATTTACAACCAATTGTCTGGGTCAATGGGAGCCATCAAGATTCTAAACCATCATTAATGGCCCACACTTTGCATAATTACAATAGGACTTCAGAGTTATACTTCACATTTCTAGCTTCAGATACAAGACTGATACATGCATACAAATAGGAGGAATATATTCAGTAGGTTATAACCTTTGTTATGATACCTTACAAGAGACCTTTTGCATAAAGCATATTCCAGTTACTTCATATTTCACACTCATAAGCATATTTCCATAAAACATATGGAGTGCAACATCACAGAAAGATCTAATGGTTAACACAGGGAACTAGAAATTGGGATTCCTGGATTCAATTTCCAGCCTTGCTGATTTTCTGGAGTCGTAGTTTGAATTCTCAGCCTCTTTGCTTTTGTGGCTCAGGCCCGGAATGTTATTTGAATATAGCTGGGGAAGGGAGGAAGGAGTTGTGGTTAATTTCTTCCATTAGCGAGATGGGGTCTGTCATAAATATAAAGGGAAGGGTAAACCCCTTTAAAATCCCTCCTGGCCAGAGGAAAACTCCTCTCACCTGTAAAGGGTTAAGAAGCTAAAGGTAACCTCGCTGGCACCTGACCAAAATGACCAATGAGGAGACAAGATACTTTCAAAAGCTGGGAGGAGGGAGAGAAACAAAGGGTCTGTGGGTCTGTCTTTATGCTGCCTTTGCCGGGGATAGACCAGGAATGGAGTCTTAGAACTTTTAGTAAGTAATCTAGCTAGGTACATGTTAGATTATGATTTCTTTAAATGGCTGAGAAAAGAATTGTGCTGAATAGAATAACTATTTCTGTCTGTGTATCTTTTTTGTAACTTAAGTTTTTGCCTAGAGGGGTTCTCTATGTTTTGAATCTAATTACCCTGTAAGGTATCTACCATCCTGATTTTACAGAGGGGATTTCTTTACTTCTGTTTACTCCTATTTCTATTAAAAGTCTTCTTGAAAGAAAACTGAATGCTTTTTCATTGTTCTCAGATCCAAGGGTTTGGGTCTGTGGTCACCTATGCAAATTGGTGAGGCTTTTTATCCAACATTTCCCAGGAAAGGGGGGGTGCAAGTGTTCGGAGGATTGTTCATTGTTCTTAAGATCCAAGGGTCGGGGTCTGTAGTCACCTAGGCAAATTGGTGAGGCTTTTTACCAAACCTTGTCCAGGAAGTGGGGTGCAAGGTTTTGGGAAGTATTTGGGGGGAAAGACGTTTCCAAACAGCTCTTCCCTAGAAACCAGTATTTGTTTGGTGGTGGTAGCGGCCAATCCAAGGACAAAGGGTGGAATATTTTGTACCTTGGGGAACTTTTTGACCTAAGCTGGTAAAGATAAGCTTAGGAGGTTTTCATGCAGGTCCAGCCTTGCTGATTTTCTGAAGTCATAGTTTGAATTCTCAGCCTCTTTGCTTTTGTGGCTCAGGCCCGGAATGTTATCTGAATATATCTGGGGAAGGGAGGAAGGAGTCGTGGTTAATTTCTTCCATTAGCGAGATGGAGCCAAATGACTGAACCTGAACTTTTCCACTCTGCATATTTTACATAGATTTTACGTGACCCTATTGGGGTGGCGCCCAAAGGTCCCAATCAGGATTGAGCTCCCATCATGTTGGGTGCTGCCCAAAATACGGCCCTCCCCCAGAGAGCCTGCAACCTAACAGTGAAACCGATGCCCAAGGACACATACCGGCGCAGCAGATGGGAACAACCTCAGGTCTCCTGACTCCCAGCCCAGTGCGTTATCCATTGGACTACACTGCTTCCTCAGTGTACTGTTAAATAATCAGCCAAACCTCCATCCCCCAACCTCCCAGGAAAGTTAATGACAGAGCGAAGCAAGTGCCTAACACAGTTGATCAGAATGACAGGCAGACAATAGAGAATAATGGTTCATTCTCAATCATTATAGTCTATTGTGTAAATATGCAAATACAGTGCAATTCAGTTTAACTGATCAATTTCTGCACCCTTATTTTCCTATGGCCACATTCCTTAATATGTTTGTCCTTCACCCTCCTGGGTCAGATTGGAAGGGACTTCTCCAATCTTCTCACTTTTGCAGCTGAGTGGAACTCAACTGGAGTGGAGATAGCTTGCAGGGATGCTAATTAGAGCCAATTAAAACTTGACTGACCTGCCCTGGCACTAAAACGTTCCTGGCAGAATTCGCTCTGTCCTTGAAAGGTCAAGATCGGGTTCTGTGTACGTGACTTGGGAAGCTCATTGTGCCACAGATCTGCATACAAGGATAATTCTGGTATAACGCTCGGGGTGGAATCTGCCCACACGGATCCATAAAACCAACTTTTCTGCCATATAATAAAGAGCACTCATTCCCCCCCCCACTGGACCCACACCAGCAAACAGCATAAGAGATCCAGCCACCAACCCCTGGTTTAAAAGGGAAGCATTGGTGGCAACATGTTTCTCAGGAGAAGACTTTGACTTTGGGATTCATTCCCAAAAAGAGCCTTCTGGACAGGCTGCAAAGACCATTTATTTCTCTAGGCCTTGCAGCAGGAAGAGGGAGAGCATTTCGGAGAGGGGTTTTGGGGGTTTGTTACAATCTGGCTGGTAGACTGGTTTGCTGGGTTTTTGTAGTGGAGCGGATTACAGGTAATATCTCACCCTGTAATGACAAGGAGCAAGTAGAAATTCAGGCCACAATTTTCAGCAGTGACTTGGGATTCCAGGTGCTTCGACTGTGAGGGACCCCAATGCAAGACACCTTAAAAAGGGGTCTGATTTTCAGATGGTGCGAGCTCCTGCCCTGAGGTCCCTTTGAGATGTCCCAAGGTGGGCAGCTAAAAATGGAAGCACCCATAATCACTAATCCTTTGAACATCTCAACCGTAAAACATCCTTTTGTTGGTTAACGATAGTGAAATAAAAATACACACAGTCCACAGCTCATGTATTTAGGCAACTCATGTA
This sequence comes from Eretmochelys imbricata, assembly GCF_965152235.1. Lineage (NCBI taxonomy): Eukaryota > Metazoa > Chordata > Testudines > Cheloniidae > Eretmochelys > Eretmochelys imbricata. Next base: position 22,234,874 of record NC_135587.1, read on the forward strand.
TAAAAAGGTGACTAATGAAATGCACCATATATTAGCACCAACACAGACTCAGCGGCATAGCTTTGTCTATCCTAGGTGTCTTTTTCACTCTGAAATTTCCCAACAGGGGCAGTACCAGTGTAGACCACCTCTAAATCTGAATCCTTCCTCAACATCACACATTGCTTAGGGTATGAATAAGGCTCCACCATCCCTGCCTATCCTGAAGGCTGCACCTTGAAGCAAGCAAAAAGGCTTGTGTGTTCCCATGACCCTGACAGCTAGTAGTTTTAACTCTGGGTAGGGCCACACAATCCAGACAGGTCAAAGGGGGAACCAGAGGAAAAGCAGTCCACTAATCCTCCATGCTGGGGGTTGAGCAATAGGCCAACAACCGGTGTTCCCTCTAAGGTGTGCGGCTGCAGGAAATGCCCACCCCAGAAGCCACGAGTACCACTTAAGTGTTAAAATAAATCTGCTTTTTATGAGCCTACCTGCTGAAATGCAGGCTGCCCTGTGCACAGCACTGTGGCTCTAGGCCTTTTTTGAGCAGCTAGAGACCTGTGCCGTGCACTTAGCCCTCTTGCACAGGGCAAGGGGCCTTCGTTCTCAGCATGGGGTCCGGATCGTAATGAAGCCAATAGGTTTGTACAAGCTCATTTTAAAAATAAAGAGCAGATTCCCAAGGAACCTTGTGAAGGCAAATTCTGAAAAGGATTCACATTGCTGCAACTGAAAGACAAGCCGCAATTTGCCACGTTCCTCACCAACAAGCTCTTCTCCAGATCCAGTTTAACCCTAGAGAAGATTTTGATAGCTGCCAGACCCTCTGAAAATCACCCAGGTCCAGAACTGAAATGCTGCCAGGCCTTTTGTTAGAGGGGTGCTAGCATGCGCTGCTCTAATAACAGGATTAAGTTCCATGCCAATCAACTGCTAATGAATTTAAGCTCTAAACAGATGATTAAAGTAAAAAGACAGCAATTCGCATGTCAGAAGCTTCTGATAGAGCCTTGGCACAGAGATCAACCTTTATGCTGCCACTACCTGCACAAGAGGATAAAGGGGATATAAATCCTATTAGCGATACAGCAATTTCCCACCAGGCCTGGCTCTCCTCGACCTTCCTATTTACATCCATTTTTCTGACTGGTCCCATAGAATCATAGACTATCAGGGCTGGAAGGGACCTCAGGAGATCATCTAATCCAACCCCCTGCTCAAAGCAGGACCAATCCCCAATTTTTGCCCCAGATGCCTAAATGGCCCCCTCAAGGATTGAACTCACAACCCTGGGTTTAGCAGGCCAATGCTCAAACCACTGAGCTCTTTCAGCAGTGTTTACAAACACATCTCAAAATGGAGTTTCCTGGTCCCTTGCGTCATTTATTCCATGGGAACTAAGAGCACGTCTGACTTCCCACAGCACAGAAAGCATCTTGCCTGTGCCTTGCTTTTTCGAGTGGGGTAATTTGCTCCAGGAATATCTGCCAATGCAGAGTATTACTCAACACACCCAGAGAAGCTATGAAGTGCCAATTCCTGTGACTGTTGTGCTGGGAAAACCCTTCTCTCTCTGTAACCACATCTAGGTGGGGGCAAGGAGCACCATGCCAATGCCTCAGAGTTGCAGATCCAGCGTGTGCGACCTGTTCCAGTAAGCAAAGGGCACTGAAAGTCAGCAAATAATAGAGGGAAATGGGAGGGGGAAGTGCTTTCCCCGACCAGGCACGTGTGTTCAGCTTTACAGCAAGGAACAAAGCTGGGAAGAGGTGGGAGGCCGGCTTTCTAACCTACATATAAGCCCAGGAAGTTGCCGGAGAAGAATGAATGAGTCAGTCATTCCAGCGTCCTCTTGGGCTGATTTAAAGGCAGCACCGATGGGCTTCAAAGAGAATCTCAGGCAGCCCTTGAAGGCCAGGGTGGAAGACGTCACTGTCATGGAGAACTGGGAAAGCGTAAAACATTATTGTGGGCCATAGCCACACTGAGCAGGGGCAGCCTCCTACTTTGCTGTTCTTCTGCTGAAGCTGCTGCAGGACCATTCTGGAGCCCAACAATACCCAACATCTGGAACTCAGCACATTTAACGCTATGGAACCAATATGGTGAAAGTAACTCAATACAAGGGAAACCCCAGAAGTCCTTTCCCAGAGATATACATGTGTGTTAGGATGTATTCCGTTTTCAGCCTCAGCAGTTCCACCTACTGGTGAGCTCACTGCAATGTGAATATCAAATGGCTCAGGTGATCGCAAGCATGACTGAGAAAACCAACTCACAATTCCTCTTTATCTCTGCTTTACAAGCACACTTCAGCAATGACTGGCCTTGTACTTTTATGGTGTTCTCAACAGCTAATCCCCTATGTTGCAATTATTTCTGAAGCAAGAAAAGGCCAAGATTCCGTGGGTTTTTGGAGGGGGGTGAGGGAGTGAGAGAACCTGGATTTGTGCAGGAAATGGCCTAACTTCATTATCATGCACATTGTGTAAAGAGTTGTCACTTTGGATGGGCTATCACCAGCAGGAGAGTGAATTTGTGTGGGGGGGTGGAGGGTGAGAAAACCTGGATTTGTGCTGGAAATGGCCTAACCTGACGATTACTTTAGATAAGCTATTACCAGCAGGACAGTGGGGTGGGAGGAGGTATTGTTTCATATTCTCTGTGTATATATAAAGTCTGCTGCAGTTTCCACGGTATGCATCTGATGAAGTGAGCTGTAGCTCACGAAAGCTCATGCTCAAATAAATTGGTTAGTCTCTAAGGTGCCACAAGTACTCCTTTTCTTATTCCAAGAACTGAGATCCCAGCTGCCAGCCAAAGGAAGAGAAGCTGACAAATCTTCCTTTATTTTTTTAAATAAAGGTGAAAGCAGGTAATTATGCCCGGAATAGTTAGTTACTAACAAGTAACAGAGTTTAATTCGGTGCAAGTTCTACCAGATGGACTTTGCCCCACTCAGAAAATGGAAAACTTAAAGACCACTGAGTGTGCCTTCATCCCAACTATAGATACCATTCTGAGGTGTTTATTACATAATCTATGCAAGACCAGCTGCACTGTGTCCCAGAATGTGACACACCTCAGTAGGAGCAGGATGGCTTCCTAGGGAATTTCTATACCTCACTGAACAGCTCAGACACCACAGCAGAGGGACAAGGGACACTTTTAAAACTATCCTTCACTAGCATGCATGCAAGACCCTATAAAACAGCTGCTTTGTCCCACCTAACACTCAGGCCCTTGGCACAGCACTGACTCCAAGTTAGATAAATATTCAACTAAAATACAAAGTACTGGAAGCTGCGTGGTCTAATGAACTGGGTACCAGAGAGTCTATTCCAGGACCCTCACCCAGTAATTTCTTCATCAAGTCCATAATTTCTGGTTGAGCTACAGCAGATCTTTCAGAAGGATACTCATTCTTGACTTAAAGACTCAAGTGATGGCAGAATCTCAACTACAGCTAGGAGAGCAGGCAAACAGCTTCCTCGGGGTCCATAATTAGCCTTGCCTGGATGACCTAGGAAATTCCTAATGAGATATGGAGCATTTTACCTGAAGGACACTACTTTGAACCCTACCACGGTCACGAATGAACAAAAGGCATAATCATCTACTGGCTGCTTGATGATCTACGTGAAATAAATTTAGTGGGTTCCTGTCCGGTTCATGGTGGCCGAGTGGAGAAAGCCAACCACAGCCAGCATTAATAGGCACAACCATCAACAGAGACCAAAGAATGGAAGAACATACAACCAAACTGCCTTCTGGCTCCTAGAAGCAGACCTCTGAATGAGGGTAAAGCACAGTGGAAGGACACTGCTGCATCTCCTCTGCTGATACGAAGAGTTGTTTGATCAGCTAAACTCACTTCACAAAACCAAACCAAACCAAAAGAGGGGAAAAACCTACCACATGTTTTAATCTAATCCTGGGAAGCCAGGACCATTGTAGTCAATAGCACCATTCTCAGAGGTGCAGTTTCAGTCATTCTTAAAGACCTCTCTTATTGCCACTCTGGGACCTAATTCTCAAGCTGTTACTTTGGAACAGTTGACTCAGTCAGTACAGCTGCACGCCTCCCCAAAACACCCTGCTCCCCAAACTAATGTTTAGTATCTAAACCAGCCCAATTGTATCCTTCCTGACTACACATAGTTCTACCTAATGTACTCCAAATATAAACAGAAGCATCCAGTATTCCCAGAGACGTATCAGCAAAATCTTCAGGACGGACTGACATATCTTCGGTAAGAGAGGCTAAAAATATGTGAGAAGACATGAAAAAAGCCACATACGTCTTATGCAAAGATACAACTTTCCTAAACAGCTTCTCCAGCAGAAACAGCCTTGGCTTCACCACCTGTCACAAGTGTCGTCTTGCTCCTCCTCTTTCTTCTGAAATAAACCATATGCACTGGAGGTAGTATAGAGAAAAGCCAACTCTCCAGATGCTTGAGTCACCCTCTCTCTCTGGTTCTATACTTGTGCAGGTTATTTTTGTGTGAGCCTTTTCTTATGGCTGCTAAGTCCTCGTCACTACTTATCCGAGTTCCCTTACATGGTCAAGAAGGAGAAAAGAGTTTCTAACCCAGAGGAGACAGTGCACTGCCCTGGCTGGCTGACTGCCTCGCTGTACAAACATTCACAACATTTCCCGTGAGACAGGAAGGCAAAATTTAAGTTACTTATGCCCTCTGGGTGCCAAGAATCGCTGAGCAGGATGTTGCTGGGCTGGACATATTTTACAAATTAAAGCACACTTACAATTAACTGCTTGCTTTCTCTTTGGAGGAATCTCGCAGGGCAAATACCTTGGGAAGTATTGCAGTGGAATGGGGTTCTAATCCCATTACTGTTGCACAAAGAGGAACAAAAAAAATTGATAAAGACACACACGCACCCAGAGCGGCATGCAGGATAGCATTTGGGACAGACATTGTGAGAGAGGGGAATGACCAATTTCCTCACTTGCTCTTATTTTCCCCTACATTTCAAGACAATGGGGAAGAATTTGGGCAGGTGCCTGCTGTTGACCTTAATGGGGATGGCATAGCCAAAGTCCATTTAGACAGGAGTGTGTTGACACAGGATTACATGGTTTAGATAAAGGCTCAAGAAGTCAAAGTATTCCTGGTCTAACTCTGTCATGTAAATAAAGGAGATGGTGAATGCAAAGGATCATTCCCTTGCTGTTCTAACATAAATAAGAGGGCTGGGGCAGTGGGGGGGGAAGAGGTGCCCTGCCAGTGTTTGATCTCTGTACACAGATACCCAGGAGCATTTATGCCAGGGAATTTAAGAGAAACCTAAAACTCAGGAGGGGGAAGACAGGCATGTTAGGCCAGGAGGCTGCCCTCTGCTCCTAAAACATCTTCCGTCTTTCATTCCCCTGCACACAGAAGTGGTAACGAATCTACGGCCACCACGGCAGACAAATACACCACAGCGTGAGACAGGGAGAATGAAACCAAAGACCCTTGGCTCCTAAAGTAAAAGAATGCAAGGTAAGCTCTTTGAGGTAGGACCGTCCTTTGTGCAGCGCCTAAGACCAGGCAGTCCTTGCCCATGACAGGAGCTCCTACATGCTGCAAGCTGCATGGAAGCTATTTAAATATACCATAATGGAGCTCAAACTCAATATATACCCCAAACGGGAAAAAAACCTACAGGACTCAAACCCAAAAAAACACGCCACCATGGCTAAACAGCAGAGTAAAAGAGGCAGTTACAGGCAAAAAGGCATCCTTTAGAAATTGGAAATCGAACCCTAGTGAGGAAATAGAAAGGAGCATACACTCTGGCAAGTTAAGCAGAAGTATACTGAGGCAGGCCAAAAAGAAATTTAAAGAGCAACTATCAAAAGGCCAAATAAAAATGCAGTTACTTTTTGTAAGTCCATCAGAAGCAGGAAGCTGGCCAAACAGTCAGTGGGGCACTGGACAACGGAGGTGCTAAAGGAGCACTCAAGGAAGACAAGGCCATTGTGGAGAAGCTAAATGAATTAATTGCATTGGTCTTCACTGCCAAGGATGTGAGGGAGATTCTCCCACCTGAGCCATTCGTTTTAGGAGACAAATCTCAGGAACTGTCCCAGATTGAGGTGTCATTAGAGGAGGTTTTGGAACAAATCGATAAATTAAACAATAAGAAGTCACCAGGAGCAGATGGTGTTCACTCAAGAGTTCTGAAGGAACTCAAATGTGAAATTGCAGAACTACCAACTGTGGTATGTAACGTATCACTTAAATCAGCCTCTGGACCAGGTGACTGGAGGATAGCTAATGTAATATCCATTTTTTAAAAAAGGCTCCAGAGACAACCCTGGCAATTACAGGCCGGTAAGCCTGACTTTAGTATCAGGCAAATTTGTGGGAACTACAGGAAAGAACAGTATTGTCAGACACATAGATTAACACAATATATTGGGGAAGAGTCGACATGACTTTTGTACAGGGAAATCATGCCTCACAGGCCAGTTGATATACTGCTCTTTGTATTTCAGAAAGCCTTTGACAAGGTCCCACCTCAAAGGCTTTTAAGCAGAGAAAGCCATCAAGGGACGAGAGGGAAGGTCCTCTCATGGATAAGTAACTGGTTAAAAGGTAGGAAACGAAGGGTAGAAATAAATGGTTAATTTTCACAATGGAAAGTGGTAAATAGCAGGGTCTCCCAAGGAACTGTACTGGAAACTGTGCTGTTCAACATAGTCATAAATGATCTGGGAAAGGGGATAAACAGTGAAGTGGCAACGTTTGCAGTCGATACTAAATTACTCAGGATAGTTAAGTCCAAAGCTGACTGCGGAAAGGGATCTCACAGAACTGAGTGACTGGACAACAGAATGCCAGATGAAATTCAACACTGATAAGTGCAAAGTAAGGCACATTGGAAAAAATCATCCCAACTATACATACAAAATGATGGGTTCTAAATTAGCTGTTACTACTCAAGAAAGATCTTGGAGTCATTGTGGATAATTCTCAGAAAACCTCTGCTCAGTGTGCAGTGGCAGTCAAAAAAGCGAACAGAATGTTAGAAACCATTAGGAAAGGGATAAATCAGAAGATATCATAATGCCACTATATAAATCTTTGGTACAGCTACACCTTGAATACTGCATGGACTTCTGATCACCCCATCTCAAAAGATATATTAAAATTGGAAAAGGTACAGAGAAGGGCAACAGAAATGATTAGGCATATGGAACAGTTTCCATATTAGTAGAGATTAAAGAACTGGGACTGTTCAGTTTAGAAAAGAGACGACTAAGGGGGAATATGATAGAGGTCTATACAGTCTCAAATAGGGTAGAGAAAGTGCATCAGAAAGTGTTATTTACCTGTTCCCATAACACAAGAACCAGGAATCTCTCAATGAAATTTTGAGGCAGCATGTTTAAAACAAACATAAGGAAATACTTCTTCACATAACACACAGTCAACCTGTGGAACTCATGGATGTTGTGAAGGCCAAAAGTATAACTAGGTTAAAAAAAATTAGATAAGCTCATGGAGGATAGATCCATCAGTGGCTATTAGCCCAGGTGGTCAGGGATGCATCCCCATGCTCTAGATGTTCCTAAAGCTCTGACTGCCAGAAGCTGGGTGACAGGGGATGGATCACTAAATACATTTCCCTGTTCTCATCATTCCCTCTGAAGCATTTGACACTGGCCACTGTTTGAAGACAGGATACTGGGCTAGACGGACCATTTGTCTGGCTTACTATGGCCATTCTTATGTGCTACTGCAATACAAACAGCAGCAAATGATTCCATCTCTTGAGGTACAAGTCTTATCAGTGGCAAGTAATGTTAGGATTTAAGTCTTCCATAAATTGCAGCCACTAGAGGGGCATCCCAATCTCTCTCTCACACAGAACCCAGCTGCAAATTTAGGAATCTGTTTTTGCTAAAGGCAAGATAGCCAATGCAGCCATCCTGACAGGTCAGAGAGCCACAGGGAAAAACAAGAGTCACTTGCAAAAGAGAAAACCAATTGAACTGGGCCTTCAGAGGGTTAGAAGCAGAGAAAGACATTTTTTCTTCCAGAGAATGAAAAAAAAAACCCACACATTTTACTGGCTTTGTTAACATTTTAAACGATGAAGCTGCAAGAGGAAGCCGAGCTACCATGGATTTGCTGAGACACACATGGTGTGGAGAAGGAGGGGAAGTATTTCTCCTTTTCTAATACATGATGGGTATCCTACCCTCATCAGATATTACTGTTATGTGAGAGACAAAAATGGGGAGAGCGAATTAATGAGTCGTTCACATGATCCAGAGTTCAGACCCATTTACAAATTACTCGCTCAGTTGGTGGTTTGAAAATTAATGACTTCTTATTTAATATTTTTTCTTCTTCCCCCATTTAACCTTTTAGGAGTGAAAGAAAATCTCCTTGACTTGTTATGAGCAGATGTGGCTCTGAAGAAATCCATCCTCACTAATGATAAACCAGTAGGCACAACACATCCAGATTTCCTTGTCCAATTAGAATGAATTTATATGCAAGCTTAATGTGCCTAATTACCCCTGTCATCGGATGAGTATAAGGCAATTTGAATAGCAATGCCAGTAAATATTTGTATTGATGTTATCAGAATGGATCTACCAGGAAAAAGTAGAATGCATCAAGAACAAGCTTCAGTTTCAGTGAACATATTTACTACTGCACACACACAGAGTGGCCTCCTCTGTTTCATAGATGAGCGATTTTCAGCATTTATATCATAGCCCCTCTGTGTTACAACGTATACCTTGGCATAAAAATTGTTCCAAGCAAAAACCTGGCACAGGAACTCATTGGCAAAAAGGCTGCATTCCCCTTCCCCCTCCCCCTCCCGCTCCCCTGTGGATTTTAACAGCTGCTGTTCTCCTAAATTGTGGGGAGGCCCCCAAAAAGAAAGTTACTTTGGCTTTTGGGGATGTTCTGTGTTCCTCGTATATTGTAGCTCAAACAGCGCCCTTAAATAAAGTACAGCAGGCCATTAGCTCACAATATGGACCAAAGCTTTTAATTCCCCATTCAGTATTGACTGTGACACACAGTAATAGCAACTTTCTCTATAATGACTCCAAGAACAGATTTAATATGAAGGATCCCTAGACACTCTTTCCTACTTCATCTGTATGTAACAGTCTGCCAGAATAGCTTGTCTGAGCACTGACGTAGAGGAGTGTGGATTCTTATAATCTAAGCTAAGAGTCCCCAGTAGAATAAATCACACTGTGCATTTTATGAGAAGGAGCTGAAAGTTCTTCATAACCTTCGTTATGCAAATTGTCTACATAGGCATTAGCAGGATGGTTAAAATCCATGGGTTTTTAAAAGTCAAGGTATACACCATCCCCTCACTAACTGCAGTGAGCTCTGCTCCGGCCTTAAAAATAACCCCCTATCCCTACATGGGAGTTTATAGAAACAGTCTGCAATCTGTTTGTTACAGAGCATTCCAGCCCCCTCCTTCCCCTCTTTTTTTTTTTTTTAATCCCATTCAGAGGAAAGAAATGTCCTCATTCTGCCCTAAGCCAACAACAGCCAAAGAGCTGACAGCTAAGACTGAAACTCTGTTGCTAACTGATAGCACTGGACCCGATTCTGCCCTCCCTTACACCTACACGACCCCCTGGAGGTCAGTGGTGTAACTGCAGGCAAGAAGGTTACACAGGGGTAATGAAGGATAGAATTTGTCAGCTGATCTGTGATTGGAGCCCTTAGGCGCTACCCTCATACAAATAATATTTGTCCCACTGCCTCTACAGCTAGTAGGGTCTTTTTTCACAAGGACTTAGAACCTGGGTGATATTTCCATGTAACCAGATGCAATTCCTATGTGAATATCACCTGTGTTCTTCATACCACTGGAACAACTCCTGCCCTCAATTTAACCCATACAATGCCTCTGGCTCGATTTACCAGCTGGTTTCAATAGGATTTCACAGGCATAATGGAGGGCAGGATTTGGTGCACTACATCTAAACTCCCTTGGATTTCAAGCTTTTGTTTTCATGTGTGTGGACAGTGCTCAGTCCATTCTAAGTGCTACCAGAATACAAATCCCAACTATTAATCCTCACCAGATGCAATTCTGAGGCTCAGAGGAACAAAATAAGCATGATGTCTCCATCTTTCACCCTGATTCTTAGTGTTAAGTACATGAATGCCCACTGCAAACAGCAATTTTCCATTCCTCTAGCTCCTTTCACCCTGAAGTGCTTTCCTGACTGTTCTGTATGAGGGATCACTTCTCCAGCCATTGAAAGGCAGCCACCTCTGCTGTGGAACATGGCATCTGTTTATATATTTAAAAATCAAAAATATTCCTATGTCTAACATATAAACATAAGACTGCAAATCTCTGCTTTAAATAGAAAACAACTCAGCCTTAGCTATGGGGCAGCAACCAATGCCTTCACAACATTAACACTAAAGGCAGAAAGGTGGAAAGGGATGAGGGCATTTTTTACAACTGAGGACACTTTTGCAGCCCAGGGCAATGGTTGGGAACCAAGAAGCAGTTAGAGATCCCTTGCATTGCAACCCTAAGTGCGTCCTGCATGTCCCTCAGGACATGCATGTCTGAGGGCAGGTTGTTGCAGAGAAAGTGCTTATTGTTTTTGGTAGGGGGTGTTAGTTTTTCTGCCTCCTCTTGCAAACCACATGAGTCTGGCTCAGCAAATGCTCAAATTAAAAGACAACAAACCAAATAAACTAAATACACCCCCAGCAGGGGTTTGCAGCAGTCCTTACAAAGAAGAGGGGCTCACTCCAAGGAGGTCACCTGTGCTGCTGGAGAGCTCGGGGCAGTGTTTCTCCATGACCGGTCCGTGAACCGGCACCGGTCCCTCAGATCTCCCTGCCACAGTTTAGCAAGGCAGCAAGCCGGTCCCTGGTATCAAGAGGTTGAGCTAGAGAACCAGGCATGGCTCTAGGGCTAGCAGGGGTCTCTCTGAGTCCTGATGTGACTTCCCGGGTTCACTGCTCACCCATCTCCCGAGTGTCCAAAGCAGAAGGGAAACGGGGTGGGAGGGGAGCGGCACCCAGAACCGTAGGGACTGCAAGGGACATCTAGTCTGACGCCCTGCCAAGGGGCAGGATGCATTAAAGAGGCTACCTGTGAGAGCTGCCATCATCGAAGACGAAGGTCTGGTTAGTGTAGCACTCGGCGCACACAGACACCCCCCCGGCTGCCAGGGCTTGCCCATCTTGCTGCTGAGCCGTTGACTTGTAGACCCCCTGAAGGCTCCTCTCTTCCCCTGAGAAAGGCATCTGCAGAGCGGCAAGGGTGCCCGGTCAGGCGACACGGAGCCAAGCATGGGAGTGCTGTGTGGCTGGAGGCTGCCCAGGGCTACTGTTTACAAGGAGAGTCCGGCTCCAGGCGAGCCATTGCCACTGGTCACTCACACACCTTACCCCCTCGCCTGGTAGATTTCATGGTGCAGGCAGTGCCTACGGCTGCAGCTCTTACGGTCCTGGTGTCTTCCCAGCCTGGGTTTCTCCTCGCGAAGCAACAAGTAGCATAAAGTTGAGCCTCATTTAAATTAAAAAATGGACAAAAAACAACACAGGGATCAGGTTGATTTCACTGCCTTAAATGCAATAGATGATCCAAATATTTGCTCCCAAGCTTGTCTCCCCTTTCCCCTGGGGTGTTTGGGAGAGCTGTAGGCTCGGCAACGAGAGAAAGTCCATTGCAAGCAGTTGCTCTCACCAGACAAAGCTGGAAAGGAGGCAGGAGATACCAGTTTGCTCCTTTTTCCCTGAAATATTTGTGTGTGTTTTTTTAACAAAATTGATTTTTCTCCCCTCCTGTTTTCACAGCTTTTTCAGATGCATTTCTCTCCTGCACGATGGCACCATCTGCGGGCCACTGTGAGAATCACATAGGCAACAAAGCCAGCATCCCTTTGCCATCTCTGCCATGCAAAGTGCCGTGGCCTTTCCCAGCTCAGGATAGACCCTTTTAAATATATTAACATAGGTTTCTGATCAATCATCCCCCCGACCATGGTGGTTTTTATTAGCTGCCTTCTCTGAGGGGGTGGAGAGTAATCTGTTGTAGCCCTGGCCCCTGCCTCCGGGATAGAGGTTGCTGAGGGGACAGGAAAGGAAGAGGACTGCAGAAATCAGCTCCCTTTTTCCCTCCTTTCTGGAGAGTGCGGAACTGCTATCACCGGGACTGCTTATGGTTCTCCCTGGGGAGCTATGCAAGATCATCCACCGAATTAATGGTGTCTCCATGCCACTCCACACTGTCCTGAGAAAGGTATATTTTTATTTAGAGCCTAGCCTAGCATTTTGGTTAACACTCTGTCCCCGTTTCCCCTTCCCCCCAGGGCAAAAAGCTGCTAGACTCCTGAAAAGAGTCTCTGCCTTGCTGTGGGATGTAGACAGAGGATTCCTTTTTGAATTATGTGCTTTGTGTGAACACACAAAAAAGAAACCCTGGAAACCAAGCTACTTTTGATCAGGAAAGGGTTAAAGGTTCCAATGTAAGGGCACCTTCCCTCCAGTCGAAGTTCAGACTAACATGAATGCAATGCCCAGTCTGACATACTGACACTCATTGAGCAAAGCCACCTTTGAGAAGTTGCTCTGTCTAATTGGCTTCAAATCCAAGGGCATTTAGATGTAGTCAGCCAAATCCTGCCCTCATTATGCCTGTAAGACCCGACTGAAATCGGCGGGTAGCTGCAGCCAGTGGTACTGTATATGTGCAGTTGAGGGCAGCTGTTGTTCCAGTGGTATGAAGAACATGGATATGAACACAGGAATTGCAGCTGGTTACGTGGTAATATCACTCAGATTCTAAGTCCTGGGGAAAAGGGACCCTACTACTGTAGATGCTGCTGGGGGACAAATATTATTTGTATTAAGGTAGCACCTAAGGGCTCCAATCACAGATCAGATAGGCGATGTACAAACAGAAATCAACAAGAGGGTTCTTTCCCCAAAGAGCCTACAGTCAGACTCATCCCTTAGCTTAAGAGCATGGGAAGTCTCACAGCTGGACCTGAGCAGCTGCCAGCAAAAGAACCTTCCCAGTGCTGCCAGCCGCGAAAGGGGCTTGCTCCAGTGCTTGCTTACGAGGTGTCAGAGTGAAGTGCAGGGAGCTGTCTGGAATGGCACCTGGAGACAACAGGGAATAATGTGGCTGTGCACGGAGGAAGATGGCTGCAGGGAATCATTGCTGTCAAGGGGCAGGAGTCCCAAAGCCAGAGGAGTGAGAGAGACAAGCTGTCAGAGAAGGGAGAGGGTGTCAGGGCATTTGAAGAGGTGAGAGACATAGATAGCTCTAAAAGGAGGGGGGTGTTGTCTAGTGGTTGGAGCAGGGGACAGGGAAACAGGATGGCCAGGGTCCATTCTGTCTCAACACAAACAAGTCCCTTCACTTTCCCGTGCCAATTTCCCTCCCAGTAAGAAAGGGGCTAACGCTACTTCAGTTACTCTCCCAGGAGTGTGGGGGAGTTCACAACTGTAGGATCATTGGGTGCACAATTAGAGGACGAGCAATGTCCACTCCAAACCATAGCTTATTTATAATAAGGAAAAAAGCCCACACAAACTTAGAATGGCTCGACAACCACTAAAGTACCAAAACAGCTTAAACAACAGCCCTCTCCCCGCCCCCCGCTTCCCAGTACAGTTACACCCAAAGAGGAAAAGGCTGAGGCAGAATTAGGCCTCTGAGCATGCTCTGTCCACACTGTCAGGCCAGGAGGGAGCAAGTTCAAGAGTTGGGGGTCTGCTGCTGCAAATGCCCTGCAAACCCTGCCTCACCCATGTCACCTGATGGACTGCCAGCTAAAGCATTGCAACCCATTGCACCTGCGGCAATGTCCCAAGGTGAAGGCCACAGGAAAATCCCAAAGCACATAGGGCCTGTCATTGCTTGTAAATTTGTGCCAGGTACCAAAGATGTCTGGCTTCAGGAGACATCCAACTAATGTTCTGGAAAAGAATGTCTGGGAAGCAACAGCAGCCCCCGCAAACCTACCTGCGTTGCCTTCATGAGGGTAGTCTGGGACCATGTACTCACGGCCATCTTGTCCAGCTTCAGAGCATCCACTTCCCATCAAGAGTGACACGTCGTCATCCTCACTCCTGCGTTTTCTCAGGAGGCAGCCGTCCCGTACTCCCAACATGCATCAGCCACTGGCCCCAGGGGAAAACGCCCACGCAAATGCTCTTGGGTGTATGAGTCTTGCTGGGACTGTACATTGTCTCTCTCTAATTTGGGCCAGAAAGGAAAAGGCATCACAACTTCTCTTCTTCCTCCTTCCTGTCTGTATGGGCTCTCTGACACTAGGAATAATGAGAGAGAGAGAGAGAGAGAGAGACGTGATTAATGCTCCATGGCCAGTTCAGCCATGTGACACTTCCTGCCCCGTCATGCTTTTACATGTCTTTCCCGGTGCTTTGCTAATAGCAACAATATTCTTCATTCACCAATTGCCTCACATTATCAAGTGCCAACTGCTAATGTGCTGATCTGTAAGGAGAGGAGGTGGGTAACGTAACGGCTTATTAACATGCAAGGTGATAACACAGAAGTGGAGGCGGAATTATTTAAAATGGCTACAGTGGGGGTGGTTAGGTGAACAAGAACTAATGGCTGGAAACTAGGGAAAAAAAGAAGAAAAACCCAGAGAACTCTTGCACTCAGATGTTGACTCTCAAGTCATCATGTCAGTTACACAGTGGAATGATCTCCCATGGCAGGTTGCTTAGGTACTATAGAGAAACCTTACACAGATCCTGGAGCCAGCAGCTCTAACTGGATTCAGATACAGTTTAAGTAAAGCATTTAGAACCTGATCCAATTCCTGTTGAAGTCAATGGAAAGGCTCCCACTGGCTTCAGGGGGAGTTGGATCAGGCCATTTGTGTAGGCGGTTAGAGGCTTGTGCTGCGGTAGACAGACTGGATGATCCAGGTGGTGTGGTCTGGTTCTCCCTGTTACGAATTACCCTAGGATCATTTTTGACTGCGAAAAATCCCATGTTACAGAGACAGGATTCTTGGTCCCGTGGACAGGATGCTGGCTTAGGAGACCTGGGTTCTCTTCCCAGTTCTGCCACTGGGTTGCTGAGATACCCTGCACAAGTCATTTCCCTGCTCCGAGCCTCAGTTTCCCCATCTGTAAAATGGGGATAATGATGCTGACCTCCCTGATAAAGTGCTTTGAGATGTGTGGACAAGAACTATAAAAAAGCTAAGCATTATTCTTCCTCATTCTGAGCCTCTCTCGCTGTCATCTGGGTATTCTCTCCCACTCTGCTCTTCTTTAAGGCTGTAAAGTGCATTAGGGCTTGTGTGAAAGATGCTCCAGCAGGGTAGGCTGTGTTGTTTTGCAGTGAAAGAGCAAACCTCCTTCCTGCTTTTCGTTTTCTGGATTCTTCTTGTTTCACGTTGCGGGCTCACACCCAGACGCCATCTCGCTCCCAGCTTTTAGCATGCGCTGCTGCTAGGCACAGCCCATTCCATTAACATCTTTAGCCTTGCAGCAAGAATTGGCTGCCACCCAGACCTCAGAAGACATAATTTAGATAAGGAATCCGAAGGGAAATCACCCACTGACCTATACGAGATGATTACACAACGAGAAGCGCTAATAGGATTTTAGTGCATCCAGTCCACACTAGCGATGCTCTGAATCCGAGTCGCAGAATATTGTTAGTGCATGGGTGTGCCCCCGACCTGTGGCCGGCAACGTTCCCTCTAATTTTTGACAGGCCGCGTGTGCAAAAAAATTCTTCTGCGCAAGTTTCTGTGCGCGCGGTGGTTCGCCGTGTGCGCCGGGTTTAGGATCGGTGTGCGCACGCCGTGAATGTCACTCACACATCGGACTCAGCAGCCACCAGAGAACTCACTGGCCCATGCACCGTTGTACACAGCCCAGCCTCTGTGGAGAGCCGTGCGTTTCTGCCGTGCAACTGGGGGGGGGAATAGATTCAGCTTGGCTCGCAAGGTGGTTTGAGGAAGGGAGGCAGTGGGCGTGGGGTGGTATTTAAAGTCTTATGCTGGGGAAGTGCCGTGAAAATGGTCACCATCTCTGCACTATCAAGATGCTAGAGGAGACGGCTCCCGTCCAGGAACAGCTTTATTTCTGTCAGTGCAGTGAAGGAGTCGAGCATGTGTTGTGTGGAAATGCACCTCAGACCCCTCCTTCCCCACCCAAAGGGATCCAGGGAGGGAACATTCTCGGGAAAGGGTCCCAAGCCAAAACCCATCCAAAATCCCGGATCCCCGTTTTGCAGCATGAGCCCAGCACTTTGTGAGGGCTGCTTCAGAGGAGCCTTGGCTCCCCTCACCACCTCAAGTCAGACTGGCCTCTTCCCAGCCCTGGATGTGCAGTGAATCCTGATACTCCACATCCCTCCCTACATTCCCTATATGCCCCAAGCAGCTCTGCCATGCCACCTGCAGGGGTTCGGTGTCAGAACATTGCCGGGGGGGGCTTACGAACAGGGAGATGGTTAGTGTGCTCATACACAGATATAGGGTAACAATGGGTGGAGAATGCCTGTTCCATACGAATGGGAAGGGAAGCTGTGACTTGCCCAGTTAGGCCTGTATTAGAGGGAGAGACGACAAGCCCTGCAGGCTGGGTGACTGAATTATTCCTACAAATAAACCTTCCAGGGGACTCATCTGAGCAATCCAAATCCACTGCCCTAAACAAGCCAAGGAAAAGGGGAGGGAAAAGATGAATGACAAAATCCCACAGGAAAAGGAGATAATGACACCACCATGAAAAGAGAGGACATAGCCCCGGGGACAAGGTTAGAATCAGGGCAGGGAACCCTCTCTGGTGCAGGGTAAGGGTGGAGGTCATACGGCTGCCTGGGTTAGAGTTAGGGTCAGGGCCAGCAGAGCTGACAGGGCGATGGTTCCCTGGGGCAGGATTAAGGTGTCGGGACTTGTAGGGCTCTGAGATCAGGGCATGTCTCCGTAAGACTTTGTACAGGGTAATGGGCTCTGCTTCTGACTGGCATCTTGGGGCACGACCAACATAACAAACAAAACCAATTTACCAAGCAGACAACAGGAAATGATTAATTTCAGAGAACGGACTCTGCAAAAATATGCAACCTACAAAGGAAAGTCTCCTTCTCATGGAAATGATTATTATTTTAAATTATAACATTTAGAACCATCTGTAGAGGATTGTGTCCTGATTGTGTATTAACATGTTAATGGCAATCTGCATGATTAATTTCAGCCAGTAGGACATTTATGTTAAATTAGAAGCAGTCAATCAATCATTTTGTGCATTTTAATGGTGCTTTGGAAGCTTTGCCAAAATGTAGGTGAAGTTTAGATTGTCAATATCCTATTTCGGTTGGAAACACGTGACATACAGTAGGGATGAGACTCCCACATATACAATAAATACTTTTGTTATAGGCTGGAAGAACAGGGTCAAATTCTGTTCTCAGATGGTTACAGTGGCCTCCTTGTGAAATTCCAGTGAAATTAGGCTTTGAGCCTAGAAACATTTGTTAACTGGAGCAGTGTTTACTGCTGAGATCAATCTCCTAATGAAGTATTTGCAGGATTGGGCACTTAGGTTTCATCGAATTTAAAGCCAGAGGGACCACCAGATCATCTAGTCTGACCTCCTGTTTAACACAGGCCTCCAACACCACCCAGATCCCCCTAATACTGAGCCAAATAACGAGATAGACCAAAGCAGTTCAGTCCCTAGGAGACCAAACTGTTACGCATCCCAGGCCGAGACAAGGAGACACCGAGGAGCACCAAAGCCTGAGGCCACTGCAGGGGCAGAGAACTTATTAGGTGAGATATGCCCAAATGAGCCATGCAGGCGATCCATGCCGCATGCTGCACAGAAGACGAAAAACCCCCACGGTCCCTGCCAATCTGACCTGTAGGAAAATCCCTTCCCAACTCCAAATCTGGTGATCAGTGTGACCCTGAGCATGCTGGCAAGATGCACCAACCAAGCACCTAAGAAAGAGGATTATGAGCTCCTTTGGACAATCATCTACCTTTTCATTTGTTCTGTAAGCACTATGCACAGTAAATATTAAAAGTGACAGCCCTGGTCCTGCAAGCTGCTCTGCCTGGGCAGATCCCTGCACCCAAACTCACGGACTTCAGTGGGGCTCGGGGCTCCATACAGACGAAAGGGCCACCTGTTCGGAAGTCTGTAGCAGTGCTGCGACCAAAGTCAATAGGAGCCACATGTGCACATCATCGAAGGGCAGAACTGGCCCACAAAGTCCACTTGCCAGAAGGAGGGTCATGCCCATAACACCAAACATGGTGTATGCAAGTCAGTCCCCCGCCCATGACAGGACTTGCTCGTAACCATGCTTGACCATGATTCTGAAAATTAAAAGCCAGGGGACTTCCCAGAACCAGTCTCTAGCCTTCAAAGAAGCCTGCTAAGTGACAGTAAGTCAGCTAGCTAATCAATTTACTCCAGGAATCGAATCTCTACAGGAGAAGCCACTTGCTTTACAATGAGAGCCATGGGACTTCATATTAGCAGCTGCCCATCTACCCACTCCTCCTTTGGACAGTTCAGCTTCTGTCTTGCTCAGACATACCTTGTGGTTTGCTTGATATCCTTCCCACCCATCCCCCATTCCCTTAGAATCAGTTTGTTTCTCCACAGTCAAAACTTTTCTACACCAATTTTGGCTCTTATAAAATAACATGGTTTTGTTACGGCAACTAACTTGGACAGAATAGGTCTAAAATTGACAGTCACTGAAAACCACGGCATGCATTCTTGAGTGATTCCATGACACTGCTCTTTCAAAGTGTGAAGAGGAGTGATTTATTGGTAAATTTTTATATCCTGACTTCTAATTGTTTGGCCAATTACCCTTGTACCCTCCGTTAATAGTCCTATAGTTACTTGTTATTTCTGTAGTTGTTTATACGCAAGAGTTTGATTTTAATTTAAAATAAAATTATAGACTGAAATCAATCATTTGTGGCTTCATTTAGTTGGGAAGTGTAGTTATTTAGGAAAAGGGGCTGGAAATCAGGACTTCTAGGTTCACGTCTCAGCTTTACCACTGACTCACTGAGCAATTTTGGGCAAGACACAAACTCTCTGTGCCTCAGTTTGCCTCTATTTCAAATGGAGATGAACTCTATGAATTAAGATCAGAAGGGCCATTTATATCACCTTGTCTGACCTCTTGTAGACCACAGGCCATTAAATAACTCATGTTTGGCTAACGGATAACTTCCAGAAAGGCATCCAAACTTAAATTTAAGACATCAAGGAGTGGAGAACCCACCAATTCATTTGGTAGTTGTTCCAGTGGTTAATTACCCTTACAGTTTGCGCCTCATTTCTAATTTGAATTTGTCTGGCTTTGGCTTCCAGCCATTGGTTCTTGTCATGCCTTTCTCCACTCGATTACAAAACGCTTGGCATTTGCTCCCTATGAAGGTATTTATACACTGACATCAAGTCACTTCTCCATCTTCTTTTTGATAAACTGATTGAGCTCTATAATCTCTCACTCCGTGGCATTTTCTCCAGACCTCGAATCATTTCTGTGGCTCTTTTCTGCACCCGTCCAATTTTTAACATCCTTTTTAAAGTGTGGACACAGCACTGGACACAATATTCCAGTATCGGTCTCACCAATATTGTACACCAAAATAAAATCACCTCCCAGCTCATTCTGACTAGTCCCCCATTTAGACGTCCAATGATCGTATTAGCCCTCTTTGCCACAGCATCACTTTGGGAGCTCAGGTTGAGTTGTGTGACATACTATGGCCCCCTAAATCCTTTTCAGAGTCTCTGCTTTCCAGGATACAGTCCTCCATTCTACAGGCTTGGTCTGTATTTCATGTTTTTAGATGTATAACTTTGCATTTGGCTACATTAAAACACATTTTGTTTGAATGGGCCCAGTTTACCAAGCAATCCTGACCTCTCTGTCTGATTGTCCTGTCCTCAGAATCATTTACCATTCCTCCAAGCTTTGCATCATCAACAAAGATTATTTATCAGCAGTGACTTTATAATTACATCCAGATCATTGTGAAAAGGTTGAATAGCATCCGGCCCTGTGTAACCGCACTATATGTTTAGAGTTCCATCAGTTAGCCAGTTCTTAATCCAGTTAACAATGTGCTCTATTGATATTGTGTAGTACTCTTTTTCTAATCAGAATGTTGTGTGGTACTAAGTCAAACCCATTACAAAAGTCTATGTATACTACATTTACAGTTACCTTTATTAGCCAAACTTGTAATCTCAAAGAACAAAAACAGATTTCTTTGACAAGACCTCTTTGCCATAAAATCTTGTAGACTGGCATTAATTGCATACCTATCCTTTGATTCTTTGTCAACTGATTCCTGTATAAGTATTTCCATTTATTTTGCCCCAGACAGTTGGCAGACGGTTACCCAGGCCATCCCACTGCTCTTTCTGAATATTGGCACAACATTATCACTCTTCCAGCCTTCTGGAATTTCCCTGCTATTCCAAGATTTTGTCAAAATTAACATCAGTGGACTAGAGATTTTCTGAGCCAACTCTTTGAGGACTCTTGGATACCAGTTATTTGGGCCTGCCAATTTAAACATGTTTATCCCTAGTAGATGTTGTTTAACACCCTCCTAAATTACTAATGGACTGGAAAGCACTTCATCTTCACACTACCCATTACATATTACAATACTTACCTACTTCACAAGTAGGTAGGCTTACTTAATGTTTGTAAAGCACTCTGAAAGCCCAAGATGAAAGGACTACTGAATGTGCACATTACTATCATTACCCTGTTTAAATAATTTTAAGATCCTCTGGGCTTTGGAATGTATTTATCTCTGGCCATAATGACCCCTATACTTATAGAGTCCAAGTATGACTCTCAAAGTCATTTAATTAAAATTAGAAAATTCAGATGAGAGCAGGCAAAATGTATGTGGTGAAAACACAGTTCAAAGTCTTTACAGAAACTGTTCAAGCTGAGGCATAATATTGGATGCATTCAGCTGCATCATTGTAAAAGCTCTTTGAAACAGTAATGATGGTACAGCTTCTTGTTTCTGAGCAATAAGCATCTCATTAATAAAATAAAAAACAGGTCACTTGTCGTATTTACTTTACCCACTCCATGCTGAGCCTCCTTCTTTCAATTTGTTGCCATTTCCACATCTGTGCATCTCTTTTCCATCAGAAAAGATCTGCTCCCTCACGCCTTGAAAGATGGTGTTTAAACAAAGGCTGCTTTGCAGCCTCACAGTTACATTTTGCTTCCTCAGCTTCGGGGTAGTAATTCATACTTTGTCACAACTCACAACTGACCCGAGTTTTTGGTAAAAATCAAAAGCATTTTAGCAAATACGCAGAGGGAAAGGACAACAATTCTAAGTCCAGGCAAACCAGCAGATCATAAAAAAACATGGAAAGCCATCAGACAGCACCGCACAGCGGTAGACAGACTATCCCAGGGTACGTACGAGAAGAGCAAAATCGGATTTGGAATTAAATGGCTCCAGCTGGTAGGAACAGAAGCAGCCAAAGTTGGGACCTTTGGACACTCCAGTCAAAACTGCAGAACATTCTGTGACTTTCTCTGTCCTATGCTATTTGCTCCCCCTCCCCCCAACCCCCGACTGTTCAGCTCAACTCTACACCGGCCCCTCCTACCCTCTCTTCCCTGCCCTGTCCCCCTCACCCCACCCTTCCTTCCCTTTTCCTCACCCACATAAATGAACTTATCTTCGCACCCCCTCTGTGAGCCAGGGAGGTGATATTATCGTGATTTTACAGATGAGGAGTTAGGCACAGAGCGATGCCTGCCAAAACTGTCAGAAGTCTCCACTAATTTTGGTGCCCCATTTGAGACACTTGGGGCCAGATTTTTCAGCATGCTTCACATTCCATCGCACTCTGTAGGTTCAAAGCACAGTTTCCAGTCACGTCACATGCCGCTGTGACTGCTCAGAAATCTGACCCCAGGTATCCCAAAGTGGGTCTCTGAAAACGAGGAACACAAGCAGTGTCAACTGAGAAAAGCTTTGGTTTAAATGCCTTGCCCAACATCACACAGGTAGTATGTGGCTGAGGTGGGAACAGAATTCAGTTCTCCAACTGCCTAAATAACTAGGCCATCTTTCTCTTGCAATAATTCCCTGCCTTGTTCACTGCACAAACTTCTGTAACCAATGAGGCAGGAGTCCTATATACAATAGCCTCCTTCACTAAATAACTCGGATTCATTTCCTGAGCACCAGTCATTCTGTGCACTGAAAGAGGCAGCGGTCTTGTGGGAGTGGGGAGAATAGTATGTGATCACATAAGACTCTCTCATAATGCGTAAGTACTGAATTATGGTGACACAGGCAACCTTAATTCCGACATTTCCTAGTTTTTGAGTGCTTGGACTTTGCGACCTTTATGTTCTTTAACAGTAGCTTTTTAATTTCATTTTCCAGATTTAAAAAAAAAAAATCTCAAAAAACAAAAGGCCTCACTTGGAACCATACCGACCCCCAAGTGGGTCATCAGCAGAGTTTGGACCTTTAGACCCCACCACCCTGTCTTCCCCTTCTGTCCTTGCTCCTACAACATACCCTTGCAGCCTGTCTCTGCCCCATCCTTCCTCCCCAGCCTGACTCTGTCCTCCCTCAATCTGCCCCCCCCAAGTTTGTCTGAGCCCCTTCCCCCAGACCCATTGCAGCTTGTCTCTGCCCATCCTCTCCAGGCTGCCCTTGCCCCACCTCACCCCTCAGCATTCCAGTCTGGCTTCTTGTCCTTGGAACCATTGAGAGCGCAGGAGAGAGCCAGTCTCTCTCCTCTCCATTGCTATGCTCAGCATCCTGGTGGTAGCCAGGAGGCCCAAATACACGAAAAAAGCCGGCTTGGCTGGAGCATGCTTAGTGCAGACAGAATCTTGCTCTAGTGAGCATGTCTGAACGGAGATTTTTCCAAAGCTTTTAACTTGACTAACTTGGGATGGATTTTCATAGGGTTGGCAAAAGGCACATCCCTGACACCAGGGTGACGCCCGACCCCCCACTCTGCCAGATTTCAGGTCCCTGCTCCGCTACCTGGAGCTATAGCTTCTCAAGAAAATAGTTGTAAGACATTTTTTAGCATGGGCAAAACCTTGTGTTTTCCCCTAACCTTGTTTTTGGAAATGGCTGAACTACTTTTATTTTTATTTTTCTGCTGAAACTAATATCATCATCTTCAGGCAGACCCCTCCTATGGAAACCTCCAGCCCAAGCAGTTATAGTTTAGCAAAATTATAGGCAACTAAAAAGTGTGGGATAATGGAAGGTGTTAGGACACTGCAACTGTAGACATCACTACCTGCTCCCCCAAAAGTAATAGCCTAAACCCTAATGTAACTGATAGTGTCCTGGTTATTGCAGTATTTTGTATGTGGAATTGGGGGAGTAATGTCAGAACGTGACTGAGAAGTGTTCTCCAGTTTGCCTACCATCCTGGCTACAGACAAAGGTACGGTGCCAGGCACCATATTGGGTTGCACTGGTGTTTCAAATTATGTGTTTCTGGAGACCGGTAGCCAGAAGCTGGAATGGAGAACCAGCAATAAAAAACTAAGGCAACCATCCCCACCCTCCACCCAGCACTGAGTTGAGAGGTGAAAAAACACACCTCAGCTTCTTCCTTGCGTGTCTCTCGTTTATGTCCACACATGCTGCTTGGCTGCTGGTGACCCATAAAGTGGTTTCTTGTTTTCTCAGCCCCCTTCTGTTGATTGCCCAGCTCTTGGTCTGAAAGGGAGGCTGTCCCAAAAAGGGGATCTTCTGCTGACCCAGCTTCAGAAGGAGGCATCCCTGGATACTAACCAACTCCAGCACAAGAAGCAGAATGAGGTCAAGGACAGACACAGGAGACAAAACTCTCCTACACCCCGCCACTCATCCCTGCACACTATGGGGGCCCAAGAGAGAGGGAATCTGTATCCCTGAGGGGTTTATTTGAAAGCCAGTCTCTGCCTGGCCAGTGCTGTATTGAGGTAAAGAGCCTCTGCCCCTACAGCAGCAACACCCAGAAAGAGAATCTCCAGCTGAGTATTTCTCTTTGAAAATAATAAACTTCTGACAAATCTATGAAAGACTTTAATTAAAAACCAAAGTGCTTAACAGCACATTGGCCCTACTGGAGGCCCAGAGGGCAGGGAGCCATTGTCTTGCTGACCATGGTTATCCTGCTATTTTGCTGACTTTGAAAAACACCCTCAGGAAGGGCTGGCTGTTACACTAGGCTATAAAAACAGTCAGCCCAGCTGGACATAAATGGCAATTAGCAGCAGTGGGCTAAAGTTATGAGATGTTGTATATTACGGATAAACATGTTCTCTCTTGACAATTGAGAAGCAGGCTGTACATGTCCAAGTAACGCTTTCCTGGCCTGAATCCCCTGCTAAGTGGAAAAAGGTTAGTGGCAAGGAGATTGTTGTAGGTACATCCTGCACGTGGTCTTCA
This sequence comes from Eretmochelys imbricata, assembly GCF_965152235.1. NCBI lineage: Eukaryota > Metazoa > Chordata > Testudines > Cheloniidae > Eretmochelys > Eretmochelys imbricata. The sequence continues at coordinate 22,259,337 of NC_135587.1, forward strand.
TTAGGAAATGAATGCCGTCAGCTGCTAGCACCTCCCCAAACTTCTTCCCCTGGTTGATGGATGAAAGGGTGACCTGGCTTCGCATTGGCGATGACCATGAAATACCTGCAGCGGTTCACAAGCTCTTCCCAGCAGAGCAAAGTTCAACTGTGAGTGAGAAAACAAGAGCTTTCCTAGTTCTGCTGGACCCCACAGGCATGTGCTAGCAAATAAAATCCTAAGAGGCAACAATATCACCTCACTCACGCACATACGTTCATTCCCCTGCAGCTTCACCATTGCCATTCCACTGCTGGTCATTTCCTAGGGGAGCAGCACTGTTTGGCAATTCCAGGTTCCACTTTTCCAAAGTAGATGAGGTCTCTGTCTTGGTCTTGGGTTTGGCTTCACAAAAGCAATCAGTTATTATGCCGTCTCCACTCTTTGGACTCAGAGCTCTCTATGCTCAGCAAAGGCCTCTGAACCCCAAGTCTATAACACAACTGGCTGCCTGCACGCATGTGAAGCCCCTTCTAGGCTATGGGGCAGGACAGGGAGTTGCCCAGCAGCAGCAAACCAATGGACAACAAACTGTCTAGTAGGCAATAACAACCTTCTAGTTAGAGCAAGGGAAATGTTTAGACACCTTTGTACAATTAACCTTTCTGCAGTGCTTCAAGGACACAATGCTAATGTGGGTGCCAAGGACTGCTCTTCTCTAAGGTAGACAGGCTCACTTAGCACCTTGGTCTCACTTTTATGATCTGTGTATTTTTAAATGACAGATTTTAGCTCCCTCTGAGGAGATGTGTCATAAATTTCAAAGAACGCTGATGACTGACAATATTGGCAAACCTGTTCCAGGAGGAGATGGAAGAGAACCCAAAACAAATACATAAAGGTGAGTATAACTTTTCTATACAATGACTAGTAAGAATTTCTTATCATACAGTAAAAATCCATGGGGCACAGTAAATCACATTTAGTTTAGCAAGCTAATGTTATAACTATTTTGGACATACTTGTGGAGCTATTTAATTTTGCAAAATAAATTGAAGAGTTCAATGAGATATTGTAATTCCTGAGTTTGGGAATTCCCAAGCCCCCTGCGCCTTAAAACGTACTGAATATTCTCACATGGAAGCCACAGTAAAATTGGTCTAAAATAATACCTGTTGCCAACTTTTATCTTTGTGCAGGCACAAGAAGTGGAGGAGTCATACCCCAGCAGCTTCTGTGAATAGCAGACTATCCATGCAGGCCCAGAACTTGGTATCAGAGGCCTCCAAAAACGTTGCAGTCCCCTTAGAAATCACCTCGGGAATGTGTGGGCCAAATGAGGGATGTAGAGTTAAAAATTTAGCAAGCTCTCAGCAGAGGCAACATGCAGTTCCCTTTAATAAATAAAGTCTTTGCCAGCCTGGTGGTCTAATGGCGACATTACAGGGCTCTGACTGATGCTCGGCATGAACAGTCACTGAGAAACGCTTGTTTTGTTTAAAGCGGACTCTTGCCGACCCTCATGTTCTCGAGCTCCATCTCGGCTCTTACCAAGTGTGTGGTCACACCCAAGACACAGCAGCCAGTACAGCAGCTTTGCAGCCCCACTGGTGGGAGCGGGAGTGTAGACACGGGACAGGTGGGTTTGGGTATTTTTACCACTGACACACCTAGCCCTGTCATGAGCCTGGTTAAAATACCTGCAGTCCGGCCACACTACAGTTACCACTGAGAGAGCTGAACCCCCAGGGAGTTGACAGGTGTACAGAACCTTTGTGTAAATGTAGCCAGGACAACAGGAGAACCGTTCAGTTAATATGGCAATGACATAGTTCAGTCCCATCCACACAATTAAGACCAAACACTGTTCTAACATGGCCCAGGTGCAACAGTGTTGTAGCCCAGGGCTTATTCACGCAGACCCCAATAAGCGCACAGTGGTGCAATGTGTTTCCTTTAGTCTTGAAAGCTTTACACCCATTTCCCATTAAATTACGCACTGGTTTTCTAATTCTTCTTTTGACTTCAGTCAAACTGCATCTGGCCCTTTGTAGGTAAATGTTGCACAGTTGGTTGATCAGTTCAGGAAACTGGAACAAACCACTTCTGCTTGCAAGCTTTGGCTACCTGGACACTATTTACTTTTGGTTGGTGTGGATCCTAAGCCCAGAAAGTTCAACTGGTGTATAAATATCAACTGAAACGTTGTTTCTCTTCTTAGGAACTTTCAGCTAAATGAATTTGAGACAGGTGTCCAAGCGGTGCTGTTACCTGTCTCCCATAGATGCAGCTTTACAGAACCAGTGTTTCCTAAAATGATTTCAAATGTATTTGCTGTGCTAACCTCATTTCCTTCTCCTTCAGCTCCTCATTATTAATGTAATAACTAACTGGCTCTATAGTTTTATTTTTAGCTTCAGGTAAGGATCGTGTTCGTGCTAAAAAAGAATGACCCAGTTAGATATATGGCTGTTGCAAAAGAGCAAGCTTTGGATGCAGGTTCTCTACATCAGCTGTTCCCAGACCTAGAGCAGTTAAATATTCAAGGTAGGATCAAGATGGCTTTTTCCTAATGTATTAGCTTGGTTTTTCTGATCTCTTGCTAGGTAGGACCAGACCTAATTAAACTCATGTTCTGCTTCCTTCCCAGACATTATAGCTTAGTGCTAGTTTTAGCAATACCCTGCATGTGTAAAGTACCTTTCAGTGGATCTCAGACACCTCTATATTGATACAGATTAGGGAACTGAGGCATAGAGGCTTGTCCAACAAAACTGGACAAGCCAATGGCAAAGCAGAATCCAAGCATCTTCCCTGCTCTCTACATTTTGTTCATCCTATAAGATGTCCTTGGGTGGAACTGGTACTCGTTTAACAGGAAGTTACAGGTTGTCCTGGAGGGGGAGTGACATTAACAGCACTTTTAATTTCTTACTGGGTTTGTTTAACCAAAAGGATGGTAATTTAACTTTACCCACATTGACAGTCTTGCAATAAATCCACTTGTTTGCTTGTAATACCACTATCAAAAAAGTTATTGTCTTTTGAGCTTGTTACTCTCATAATTAAAGTGTGGTTAGAATCTTTTTATATAAATATACATAAAACACAATTACTGTATAAAGTTCGTACTCATAAAAGTGAGAGCAGCTAGAGCCAGAGATAGGTCGAATGTTACCTATACTGCTCTGACAGGTGTCTACAATTTTTAGTCCGAGGCTTCTACTGCCTAAAGACAGACAATTCTGCCAAATTGAATAATGGTTTTGCAACGTGGACTAGCACAGAACCACTTTGCTCACTCATACTGACTCGTGAGCTGCACTGGGATTTGAAGCCACATCTCTGGAAAGAGCTGAGTGAATCGGCAGTCCCCTTTGGAGTGAGTGAAGGAAATAACATTGCTAATTTAAAATATTTCAGCTTCACTTTGATTCATTTTCAGGTGTAGAATACTTACACCACCTTTAGAAAGAGTCTGTGAACATCATTAAGTAAAGCACTCTGACATGCAAGATATTAATACAGACCCTTGTGTTGCAGAGTAGTTCATAAAAATCTTCAGAGTGCAACCAGAGTACAATATACAGCCACAAATATTTTCAGTCCACATAAAACAAAACCAGCTTGGTTCTTAAGAGCTACAAACATGGAGACTCATGGCTCTTTTGGATGAAAATTAGTAGAAATTCTCTCGAGCCTGAATAGATTGGTTTTCTACCTCAAAAATCACACCAAACAAGTCAAGTAGCTGCACAGAGAAGATATCTGCTCTTGGGAACCTAGCGGCCATTCCCTTTCAGCTTGGTACAGTGGGACCCAGAAGCACAATGTGTCCCATAGAGCTGATGTGTGAGGGCACTATTGTCCTCTTGTGGGCTGAAGATGCCAGGGCTGCTCAGCGGCTAATCATTTCCTTGACTGTTCTGTGGCTTAGCTGCCCAAGTAGAGGCCTAGGTTTTGGAAACCCACTATCATGTGTGTGCAGGTGCAGCCAGCCACCAGCGACGGGAGCTGTATTGCATGCAGCCAGCATTCTTTAGTCACTGTAGGACAATAATTTCTAAAACGGATCACTGTAAATTGGGTGAATCGCTCAGAGCCATTTATGGGATTTGCCTGCTGTCCATCATAGCAATGGCATGAGCCTCGCCTGCTAGTATTCTGAGGCTGTGGGCTCCATTATGCGTTAAAGCCCACACTAAAGGGGTTAGTGGAGGAGCAGCTAGGGCTGCTGCAATGAAACCAGGGTTCTTGCTTGCATAGTTCCTTGTTGTGTAATGAAGCCTCACAATTGCACTTCAGATGAAACCCCCTCTGGTATTAAGAGTCCCCAGGGCCTGGGAGCATCATGAGCCATTTTGCAGCCGGCTGGAAGAACTTGCTCTGCCTTCTCCACTGCAGGAGCAGTCGCCCCTCCTGAAGGCAACACCCCAGAGGTAACTAACCCCTTCTCAGCATGCCTCTGAATCTGCTATAGAGGAGGATACGCTTCCCTCCAACCCAACAGCAGGCTTGAGGAAATCTGCTCCTTGTGAACTGATGCTCCTAGAGCTACATGTCAGAAGTACACATAAATAGCCAAGTAAAGCATCAGGCCACATGCTATTAGCCCTCTCCCCTGGGCTAGGCACTGTTTCCTGAGCCTAGCTCAGCAAACACTGGGCCCCGTCCTGAGAGATGCTGAGCTCCGGCTGCAAGGTGCCAACACCCTCAGCAGCCGCTGAGATCAGCAGGAGCTGAAGGAGCCCAACCCCTTCCAGAATCAAACCCACCTTTTTGTTTGAAGAACTAATCCTGGCATCACCCTTGCCCTAGAACTCTCCTAAGAGAGTGGCCTCTGTCCTCTTCCTCTCCCCGCCCGCCTCAACGTGAATTTAGTGCCCATGACAGGATTAATAGTCATGAAAAGACCCAGGGCAGCAGTATCTACCAGCTCAGCCCTGCTCCACCCCTTCTGGAAAGGGGTTGTGGATCTGGCCCTCTGACTTTACTTACAACTGATCACAGCAGCATAAAATGTGATTGTGTTTCAGATCGCAGTCCAAGTCTGAAATACTAGACACCGTTCCTTTTCCTTGTACCAACCCTGAGCCACACACTGAGCCACGGCGGTGCAACATCCCTTGCACCGACACTGAGCCAAGGTGGGGTGAAAAAGGTACAGCTGTCCGCCAGGCTAGTGCAGAGCATAGAGATGGCGAGGCTAATGTTATCTGAACTCTCAAGAGCCAGATTTTGACTACTACACCAGGTTCACTCCATGCAAACCGGCTGCTCCGGCATCCCACTGACACAGCAGAGATGGAGTGCACTGTGGGGTGCACAAGGGCCTCCCCACCAGGAGCAGAGCCAGCATAGCTAGTTGTATGCCACCCCCCAACACAGGCAATGTGTCCGAGGGGAACGGCTGGGGCATTCCTACGTCCTAGCTGCCAGAGCGCCCCGAGGGGCTAGTGCAGCTGAGGCACAAAGACAGAGCAGTTGCTGAAGCTGCTTCCCCCCCGCCCACCGATGGGGGAGTTGCATTGTCTTCTCCCCTCCATCCCTGCACTAGACTTAGCCCAACATAGGGGTTAATTCTCTGGATCTGCCCTCTGGCTGAGCTCTCTAAAATGTGTCTGTGGTTTAGTTACCCCAGGGGGTGCCAGTATTCGTGAGGGTTGCGTTCCTGAAAAGGGCGATGGATACCGGGGAATTTTTCCCCATAAGAAATAATGGCCTGCCCCCCTCCTCCATTCCCAGCCTGCCTTTTCCCACCCAGTTCTGCCCCCTCCTCTGAGCACACCCCATCTCCGCTCCTCCCCCTCCCTCCCAGTGCCTTCTGCAGGCCGGGGGAAGCACCCAAAGAAAAGCCATGCAAAAGGCAAAGCAAGGGATGTGTGGATCAGGACCAGTGTGAATCGGAACATGTTCCCCTACTGATGAGCAATGGATACGCGAAACGATGGATAAGGGGGAGACGTATACTGTATAGCTCATAGTGGTGCATGATCACAATTTTGCTGCCACCTCACTGGAGGTTCCACGTCTGCTTCCAGAGCTGGGGTTCACATTGGCTTCAGGAGGTGAGCAGCTTTCCAGAAACAAACCTCACTCATTTACGACTGCAGCCCAGCTCAGATCCACATAGCAGCCAGCAGGATTCATCCAGTGTTCAGGACAGATCCTGACCCTTTCTTTAAGGACCGATATGATGATTGAAGGGGAAACTGGGAAGCCAAATGCAGCCCTGCATACCTGGCTTCTCAGGAAGACATGGAGATGGATTTCCTAGCTGTGTTTAAATTTGAAATATAATCGGGATACGGCACAATGGAAGCCCAGGTCAAAGGGTTACCGTTAAACATTGCTTGTCCAGGGAATGTTTATGAATCACATTCGGTGGTGCTTGCATGCAGCTTTCTGAGAAGGGTCAAAGATTAGTTAGTTTTGTAAAACATTCTGAAGGCGAAGAGCGTGGTTGTGATAATAAAGAAACTGCCTCCCTCTAGTTCAAACAAGTAGGTCATTCCCTCACCCTGGCTGTCCAACTTGGTTATGCCTCATGCAGTGTGGCGGGGACAGGTTTTTTTCTTTTCTATGTACGGGAAGAGAAATAGATAAACCTGTGGGAGGCAACGGTGAGGATGAGTCAGAGGCAGCAGGGAACGAGTGAAAGTAATTTTCTGGGGAACTAATTAATGCTGTTGGAAAAATTCAGATTTCGAGCATGGCTCAGTTCTTTGGAACTGAATAACGATTCATATAGGGATGGTTTCGTTAACCTCACTAATTACGGTGTAATTAATTCCTGTGGGGGTTTACGGTGAAGCTTACCCAGATACCATATTGTCTTTTCCCCTCTCACAAGGAAGGAGCCCTCTGAAGGAGGAAAGCTAAGTATTTGACCATCGTGTTTGACAAGAGAGGGACATGCCATCATCATGCAAAGGGATTGGCGGGGGGTGGGAAGCCAGATGAGCTCTTGGCGCTAATAGCGGTACAAAGCTTGTCACTAACTCCGAGCTTAATGCTGAGGCTTTGCTAGAAGGAAAGGCCTCTGGAATGGTTCCTTAGCTGGGCACAGCAGGGCTTCCAATTTCAGCTAACTAATGAGTGCAGCAGCGATCCAAGGAGTCCTTTTCCGCCTCCCTAGGCATGTGTCTTACAACATGAATTTCCAAAGCACCATTTACCTGCAGGCTGTTGATGGAGAATGGGGGACAGGACGCTCATATTTCTCCTGAGAGAGGAAGATTTGTTTCCCCAAAGTCATACTCCATGCCTGGACAGCAGCCCGGGGCATTCAGTCAGGTTAATCACGTTCGCGAAAGTGACTGTGAAGCAGGTAGAGATTTTCTGCAGGGAGAATAACCTCTGCTGCTGTCCCAGCACCAGTTCCATGCTATGCCAATACTGCAAGGTTAGCTTCCCCCTGCTACACATTATCCAGCAGCCCCCACCCGGCAGGGACCCATATAGAGAGACGGATAGATATTAGCAAACATTGGTAGTGATACATTAGGTTTTTTGTTCCTGAAACATCTCCCTGCTTTTAAAAAATCTGGCTCTACGCTGAATCAGAATAGCATTGTACCATAATAAAGCCAAGCATGTTAAATAGTTGTTTGTATAAAAAGCATGAGGGGGCATTTTTCCTTGCTAAAAATTAAACAGAAGAGGGGGGGGGCTCTTGAAGAGCTCCAGTCGGTATTATTTATTAGCTGTATCACAGCAGCACCAAGAGGCCCATGCCAAGATCAGGGGTTCAACATACCAGATGCTGAAGAGAAATTAAGTAACTTGACCGAGATCACACAAATTTGTGGCAGATCTGGGAACCAAGCCCAGAACTTGAGGACCAAGTCCAGAGCTTTAACCACATGGCTCTTCTTCCAGCCAAACAGCTACACTCCATACATGAGGAGATACATTGCAAAAGAAACTGCTACCACCACATCCTGGCATGATGATCAAAGCATGGACTCTTTAAATGGAGGCTCAAGAAGACCCTGTGCTCTACAGTCCCCATGCCTTATGGAATTCCCCTAAGCACAAAAGGATTAAGTAACTCTTTGAAGGCACCATCCCAGCTTATCCACTCTGCTGCTGCTCTCTTTCCTCCTCTCCGGCTTACACTACCATCCCACAAAACCATACTTCATCATTAGTGTTCAGTGCAGTACAGGATGGTTGGAAAGTTCTCAGCTCCTAGATGTCATTTTCAGCACAGCCACACCTCCATCAGGATGGCTGGTCTTGGTATTTCCAAAGGGTCTGCAACAAGAAGAGGCTGTAGGATATTACAGAGTCTCTATTCAAAAAACTATGGGCCAGATCCGCAACCTGCGAAAACCGACAAACCTCAGCTCAGGTCAATGGAGCCATGACAGTTCACAGCAACTGAGAACCTGGGCCTTCAGAGATAACTTTGCATTCTCTCCCTGCCATTATTTGTTCTGGGCAACTACTGGAATAAGTGGCTCCTGTGTGATATTCCCAAATTGGTTATAAAGTCCCTCACCTGAAACATACTTTTCAGCTGTGTGTTATCACTGTGTTGAAAACTCTTATCACAGTCAACGTGGTGTCAAGGTGATTGTACGTCTGTTCTAAAATAGATCGCATCATTGTAATGGAGTGAGTCAGGATGGTGCTTCAATCTCACCCCGTTTTAAACGGCCACTGGTGGCAAGGCCGTGTTCCCATGCAGATCATGTTTATGAGAGTTCATATTTGGCCCTTACAAGTAGCATCCAAAAGCTGGTGCACTGTGCCAGGCTGTTCCAGTGAGTGGATCCCCAGAAAGGCCCAAAGAGCGATGGCACCCAGAGCGTGAAGTTTCCTCCAATGCTTGCAAGGGTCCACCTGGAACCAGGCTGAGGCAGGATGATGTGCTAGGGGAACGCTGCGCGGCCACCACCCACGCTGCACTTGTTCTGGACAGAAAAGACTCCCGGACTCTTGTATTACGGGTCTTTCATGATCACTAACATGAATGACCCATGTGCAACATGGGATTATTTTAAAATCCAGTGTGGATCCAGTCAGCTCCAGAGAGTGAGTTTCTTTGTTTGGAGCTAGTGTTAGGCCATCTACAGGCTGTAGTTAATTTTCTAATCTGTGGATTGGAGGGTCATTAACCCACAGGGTTTCCGGAATGATTCATATTAACAAACCCAGGCTGTAAATACAATTGAGTGAGTGCGAGGGCAGTTAATTGAGCAGCAAAGGCTGATTTAAATAATCAATGCGGCATCGATTTACCTCCACTTGTTGGCATCCAGGTCAAATGCTTCCACGGTGGTCACATGAGTGACACCATCAACCCCCCACCCCCGATGGCCAGTAGGTATCCATTGGCTGCGGCAGCTTTCACCTAAACACAAATCCCCAGGTTTCAGAACTGAGGGTGAAAGGAACAAGCCAAAAGGGGCTTAAAACTAATCTGGTCTCATGGTGCTGAAGAGCTCTAGACTATTTTCACGCTGTGGGCAAAAATAAATGGAAAGGGAGGGGATGAGACCCTGAAAACTGGGCTGTTTCCATCTGTAGAGACTCTTACAGCTGTTGATCTTGTGCATTACGCTGGTCAGTGCTATGCCCAGAATCCGCACAGCAGTGCTCTCCGGCTCTGTTGGTATATTCGAGCCTCTCTGCCCAGAAAGAAAAGAAATCATCCAAAAGCAGGCCTGGCAATTTGAAAAGGAAAACAAAACAGGCTTGGCATTGGCTAGGAGCGAATGGAGTTTAATATCCCAAACCACTCAGCTCATGGAAAAAGGAGCAGAAGTAACAAGGGCAGGGACTGGGATGGAGGAAAAGAGGCAGAATCTACTCGAGATCTGCCCGCAGTGCCCGTGTAATCTGACATCTCTATTAAGATGATCAGCAGTGAAATAGTTATCAGAACTACTGGCATTCGGCTCCATTGAGCGGAATAGGGCAGTTCTTCCATCTCTTAGCGCGATCATATCTATTTGCAGCCTCAGCAAAGCAGCCCTGCTTCTTCACAGACAGGTGGGCAGACCCTCTTGGTTTTGAAAAGGGAAGCTTAAATTCTGCAGAAGCTGATGAGAAGCCACCAGACAGTACCACTGAATGCCTGCCCAGCCCATCTTCTGAGCACACAGTGATGACTCTGGATGCAGAGATTCCTCTTCCCATCCCATCCCTCACTTTTCAGAGGGTTTTTTTTTTTAAAATAATCAAATTCCAGCTGTTGTGTAGCTCTGTAATCGCGCAGAGATTGTGCTTCTCTGCAGGTGGCACTTTCAAACACAATTAACATGCAACAAGCAGACAAGGCTCAGAACGTGCTCATGAGGGTGATGCAGTGTCTAATTTTCAGAACGACAAGGCCGCTCACCTTCGCTAAAAAACGTTAATCAGAGTTTTACTTCATCATTGCATATGTTTGACTTCAGCAGGGGAAGGGCAGAAGAGAAAATACACCGGAACAAATATCCTTTCCCCAGCAGGAAGAAACCAAAAGGTAACCTCATTTGGATGAGGTAACTAATACAAAAGAAATTTATAAATTATTAAACTCACAATATTTTTTGCTGCTTCTTCCTGGGCACTGTACTCCATATCCAACTGTTCAGTTGTGGTTCCCATTGGGAACACACTCTATCTGCCCTGTGTGTCCCAAACTGGCTGATGATTGATCTCCGAATGAAATTTGAGGACTTGGAGGTTTATCTGCACCCTGAATTATTTGGGTCCGGGTTACCTGAGCTGTCATGTCTCCAGATTCAATGGGAGAGAAGAAGGTGCTCTTGGTGAGGGGCAACCAACTCTGGAATTCATTCCTCCAGCCCAGATCTGGAGACCTTCAGGTCATGCTGCACACCCTGTCTGTTTCTCCAGCCTTTTCCTGAGGAGGAGGGTATGTCTGGCAGGGTGGATGGAGAAGGAAGGGCATCGGAGTTGGGTAACATTGTAACGTTAACCCAAGACCACCGGCACAAAACTGGACCAATCTAATGGGCTGGAAACAGCGTTCTGGTTCTGACTTTGTGTGGTCTTGAGCAAGTCAGTTCCCTGCTCTGTGCCTTGGTTTCTCCATCTGTTGCGCTTAGGTTCCTATACTGTCCCAGCACAGTGATATCCACACCCCACCTGTGATGTGGGAGTAATAATGAACTAGACCCCCATCGCAAAGCACTACAGGATCCTTGGATGGAAGCTTGAGGAGTGTAAAAGACTGTTCGCATGCAATACCTTATTCCTCTTTGATTTCATGGGCATCATCAGTGACCATTCATTGGTGACTGGATCAAACCGCTCAGCACTGCAGAGCTCCGTGAAGTCATCGTGGCCACTGACAGTGTAGATTTTCCCTTGAAACGTAGCACAGCCAAAATTCTCTCTGTAGGTGCCCAAGGGAGGGCAAGAAGACCATGCATCCTCCTCTGGATTGTAACGTTCCACTGGGAGAGAAACCAGAAGAAAGATGCCCAGGAAAGAGCCACAAGATCCTGGGTTCTAATCCCAACTCTGGCCCTTGTGTCCTTTGGTAAATCTTAGATTTACTGCTGGGAGCTTGGGCCAATCTCTCAATCACTCTGTGCCCCAGTTTCCCCACTATCTAATAGGGAAAATAAAACTCGCTTACCTCACAGGGACACTGAGAGGACTGAGTCAATAATGGCTGCAAAATGCTTTGAAGATTAAAAGCACCCAGCTGCTAAGCTTTGTTACTGACGCACAAGAAGTTAACAAAAAAAATCCACACACCCCCAGGGATCAGACAGCTAGGAGGCTGCCCGCCTGGGCCTCCGTTAAACGGATTGAACAGTGGAAAGGATTCATAATTGGGGAGCAGCAAAGGGTGGCCAGGTCTGAGCATGGGCAACATGGAACCATCTCTGACTCCATGCTGGAGGTGTCACTGGAGGGAAAGTGGGGGTGTCGCCGGGGGCTCTGCTTGCTTGGGCCAGCTTCCTCATTCTCTCCAGGTGGCGGAGGGTTCCCTCTGCTTTTGGGGGGAAGGGCAGGGAGGCAGAGCAGTGGAGAGAGACTAAATTGCCATAGAGCCCCAAGGCCGAATATATTGGTATGGGCATCAATGGGAATCATACACTCCTCTGAGACAGGGGCTCATTGCTCTGCCAACTTAGCTCTGTTACCTGAATACAGCGGAGACTGGCCATCCGAGCCCCGGATAACATAGAGGTAGCCGTCTAGCACTGCCATCCCTAAGCCCGTGGGTGCCATCTTGCACCACCTGTTCCCACGAGGATCATACCTAAAGCGAGGAGGAGGCAGTCAGGAGTGCGGGAGAATGCCCCAGACTGTCCCAGGTACGGCACATGAGAGCTTCTTTCTGGGCTAAGTTACGAGCAGGGTGTCTGGAATTCAGTCTGTCTCTATACAAGGCCCCCTGAGAACAGGATACACACGTTTCCACTCACAATCCCTATCAGACAAGCCCTGTTTGCCCTCCTCTGTCCTTTGGCTGGGGGATCTGTGCCCTTTCAGAAATCAAAACAGGAGAATTTAGTGCTGGCGAAAGGTGTCAGATTGAAGATCCCAGGAGACCGAAGCCCTCTGCCTACAGAACAGGTTCCGACCAGCACCCAGACAGGAGAGCAGACCGCTGGCCATCTTGTGAATTACAAACCAGAATCCTCCAGGTCCCAGCTCCCCTGATTGGCGGAGACTGGGTGCCTCATGGCTGTGGAGGACATCGAGTCAACATTGACACCTCTCTCCATATTAAACAAAAGCTCTCTAGCCAAGACGGCAACCTCAGTGGCTGTAACAATCCCAGTTGTTCACTATGAACTCAGACATTGGCAGTCCTACAGAGCACAGTCCATGAAAGTTATGTCCATCCGCACACGGGTTCCAATACTTTTCCACAGTGCTGAGGTGTACCATCCCATCACGGCCTCCTACACAGTACAGATAGCCGCCCAGCTCTGCTACGCCCATGTCTCGTTTGCCTTCGCTCAGGCGGGCCACGCCACATCTCCATTCCTGTGTCATGGGGTCATACCTTGTGCAGGGAGAAGAAGAAAGTTTTGTTTTTGTTTGTGTTTTTTTTTTTTTAAAAGGTGACAAGGTGGCAAATGTCTCACATGCCATGCAAGGAAATGTGGGGTTAGAAACGACACATTAGACACTAATTAGTGGCCACGTTTGCACTCCATTTTCAGGTGGGAGTGAGTCCCTTGCACTGACTATTCTGAGCATTGTGTAGGTGCCTGCACAGAATGGGAATTCAAAGGAAGGATGGCCTTGGGATTAAGGCCCTAGACTGGGAGTCAGAAGATGCGAGTTCAATTCCCAGCTCTGCCACAGACTCCCTGTGACACCTTGGGCAAGTCCCTTCATCTCTCTGTGCCTCAGTTTTACATCTGAAAAACTGAGTTGGTGAGAATGAGGAATTCGGTACAGCTTGTGAAGGGCTTGGGTACTGTGCTGATTAGGAGGTGGTCACAAGTATACATGGAGCAGCCAGTCAGTAGGTGTCCATCTCTCTGCTATGCATACAGCAATGCTTTCCACAGGGAATATAATGTTTGTTTTAACATGCTGGGTATATCACTCTCCCTAACAGTACACCTATAATGCAGGTAGTGCTTCCTAGTGGTCAGGCCCGGGTATATTACTTAACCTTTCTGTGCCTCAGTTTCCCCATCTGTAAAATGAGGGATATGATACTGATTTCCTTTGTAAACTGCTTTGAGATCTGCTGATGAAAAGCCCTTTATAAGAGCTAGGTAGTATTATTTTATCAACAAAGCTCAGTTTTATTAATTTAAAAATTCTTAATTTAAGAAATGATCCTGTATTTAAAAGAAGATACGTACATGGAATATAGATTTAATAGCATATGGTATGGATCTAATTTAAGGCAATGAGGAGGAAATTAGGGTGCAAAGTGGGATGTTTGGTATGTTGTGGAAATTAACATAAGAAGTGGAAAGCTCTCGCTGTATATCACTAGGTGGGCTGGTTTTTTGGCAAACTGATATCTCGGAAAGGAGACAGCTCATCAGGAATAAACTCACCTTAGGGTTTTGCAGCCTTGGAAAGACAACTTAACACATTTCTAACATGCTAGCACTCTCTCAATTCTACTTATATTTAGCAAGGTTTCAGAAGCTGAATGTAGCACTTATGGAATGAGCAGAGGGCTTAAAGTAGTCTTTACCAAGCAGTAACTGGTTGTCAAAGCTGTCATTAAACTCAAGCAGTAACTGCAGCCACCAAAGATATAGGGGAGATTCTCTATTCCCAAGAACCCTGTATGCAAAGCGTAGTTAAATGCGAGGGATGTGGTTATAAAAGCATGTTGTCAGCTCAGCTCTAGCCACTCATTAACAGAAGAAATATCTCCTTTGCATATTACAAATCTCAAACTCACTTGTCTTTCATATGTCAGCATTTTTTTTATTAATGATGAAGACTTTTTTAAAAAAAAGTCTTCAATTTCCATTAAAAATAATTCTAAAGATAGCAAGAGAAAGACAAATTTTGTACAAATTCAATTAAGCCATCTCCTTCCACTGTCTCCCAACCCAGCTGGAGAATTGTGTTCAGAATTGTTTAGAGAGGGAGTGTTACAGTTTTAAGTAAGGACCTTACACCTTTGCTGACTACAAGTGAAATCATTTTTCACGGCCTAGTTTACTTATCACCACTGTTTTAAATGTAGCGAACAGCTTCAGACATGTCACTTTCTACTCCATTCCACTTACTGGTTCTTATCCACTAGCAACATGCTGCAAAGTTTGGGCTGCAAGCACTACAGGGGAAAATTTATTGATTTTTAATGATCTATACTCCCTGTGTGACTTTGGGAAGGCGCTTAGTTTCTCTGTGGCTCAGCTCCCCATGGGTAAATGGCAATAGCCCTTTCTCCCCCCCCCCCCACTTTGTCTGTCTTGTCTATTTCAATTGTCAATTCTTTGGAGCACGGACTGTCTATTACTATGTGCATACATGTGGCCCCCCAATCTCAGCTGAGTGCTCTAAGCACTATTGTAATACAAATAGATAAAAAGGTGCAGTGTAGACATACCCGAGGTGCAAAGGGATTGCTCCAACACCTCAGCATATTAACGGCCTACCCATCTGTCGTTAGTGGATGCTAACTCAGTCACAGAAATAAAGCGAAACAGAGTAAAGGCTTTAGAGTTCCAGGGCAATTACATAAAGCAGCTAACACCTTCCTGCCTGAGGCAAAACAGCTTTCAAATATTACATCAAAACCCCATTTTGCAGGAGCAGCATTCTAGGAGACATTGTTTCCACTTCCCCTAATCCTAAGAACCACCACATGTCTCAGGCCTTTAGTTAACTTGTGGGAATCGAGATTGTTCAGGCTCCAGACTGGCTTGACTTTTGTCCATTTCACAGATTAAAGTTCCCTCTCGTTTCCATTAATCTTAATGGGATCAAAGTCTTTCCATTAACACTAAAGGCTTTTCACTTTTGCAAGCTGAAAAGCAAGATGTTATTGTTATAAAAAGCACGCGAGTTGCATACTCCATTAGTCTGAACCCTGGATTTGCATGGGAGATTTCAAAACTATCTAATCCTCAGAAGCCAACACCACTTGTATCATACTTAGAACACAGTTATTTTCCCCTTCAGCACTCATTTCTGCTCTTCCTCAGGTTTCTAACTGAGTAGCTCAGCCAGACTATTTAGATCAACAGAATCGCCACATTCTAAGAGCTCAACGTGGGAGCAATAGGAGCTGTAGATCCCTAGCATCATCTTTCAGCTTTGAGAAAGAGCCACGGGTACAGCGGCAGGTGCTACTGTTCTCCATTTCTGAATGCACAGTTTGACTTCTTGGTCACCTAGCTTTCTGCATTTAGAACATGCCCATCGCCACGGTATCTAGGCTCCCCGTGCACAGCTTTAAAACTTAGCGTCATCAAAGAGACCTCACTGGCTCCCAAAGGTGTTGCTGTCATTCACAGGTGTCATGGGGATGGGTATATTATCACCCAGGAAAATAAACCATCCCATAAAAACTCCAAACACTAAAATTCTCTTTCCCAAATTAAACATTTACTGATGCCTCAGCTGGGGAAAAGCATAGAGGCAATAATACTGCTTTGATCTGGAACTTTGGGATGCGTTTTGCTGACTGTTATTCTGGCTCCCATCTGTACAGCCAGGGACAATTCAAAGACAGGTAGGAAGTGTCGTCAGTTTATTGAATTTTTACATCTACAGCATTTTCTGATGGGCCATCAGCAGCTGATTATTGACAGGCCTGAAGCAGCATCTTCGCTTTGGTTATTAAATTACTATTGCAGTGACTGATTGGAACGATTACTACAATTGCAAGGCAATTTAAAATAAATTATTTCACCACTGAGTACTGCAACCACCACACTGAGCATAACTGGAACCAATTGCAACCGGGAAGATGCAGTCATGAGTTTGATTATTAATGTTTTATAAATACGTAAGTTACAGTGCCAATATTTTTTTTAATGGAAATGGTTTTGAATGCTACTCTTCATTTGGTCAATATGTAGTTTGGCAGGGGATTGGAACTTCTGCAAGGAGGAGTAGAGGTTTTCAGAATTTTTTTTTTGTTTAAATGGGAAAAGATTTTCCGATTAGCTGCTTATTTTTAGCGACAGAATTTAATGGACACTTTTCATGCTGATTGCCAGCTTGCCAAGGTACAAAGAGAAACTCCTCTAACAAATATGAATGTTTTTAAGCTTGAACTATTAGGTGCTGCCATTCCAACCCAGATGTAAATAATATTTAGAACTAGGCAATCTCCACTTTAAAGTGAACCTTCATTGAAACAATATAGCTGCTGCACACACTTTGCCTCTTCTCAGAAAGCCAAGGGGAAATGTTATATTAATAAACTTTCCACACCCTTTTGCGCTATGAGCCATCTCTCCATTCTAGAACCTGGGACACAGACAACTCGTAGAGCAGAAGAATTAGCTAGATGGGGAGAGAGTATCTTCCTGAAACACTGTTCTTTATGGTCCTTCATTTAGGATTAAAATATCTCCCCAAGAGATGTTACAGTTCCTCTGTCTGCAGAGATCTGGACATTTACCCACCTATTGGGGGATTATTTGTTACATCAATCAAGAAAAACACAACAGTTCAAGCAACAGGTAGGCAATATCACAAGCCCACTCCTGAAGCCCACTCTGTGCCTCAGTTTCCCCAGGAAAACTGACACCCAACTCCTCCAGAAGGGCAGGGGGAGTACTAGTTAGGTCATAGAATCATAGAAGTGTCAGACTAGAAGGGACCTTGAGCGGTCATCTTGTCCAGTCCTCTGCACTCCAGGCAGGACTATGTAATAACTAGACCATTCCTGACAGGTGTTTGTCTAACTTCTTCTTAAAAACCACCAGTGACAGAGATTTCACAACTTCCCTAGGCAGTTTGTTCCAGTGCTTAACTGTCCTGACAGTTCGGAAGTTTTTCGTGGCTATGGAGAACTTTGGACATGAAAAGCAGTAACAATATTTAGTACCAAGTATGATAATATACAATGCAGTTTATGAACCACATTAGTACCTAGTGCTATATTTGTAGAGCTAGGGATATAGACATACTAAAATAGAAACCCCTTTCCTTCTAGCACCCCATGTCCCTAGACCACCTTTTGTTCTAGAACTTAGGACTCAATTCAGCACCATTGACTCTGGTGGGAGCTGGATCAGGCTCTTAGAATACAGTGTCCTTTTCCACTCAGAAACGCTGTACTCCCTAGCCTTACACGGATACCTCACCCTACATGCTCAGCTCTGTCTCTACTCCATGCCTTTTCTACCTTTGTATTTTTAATGCCTTCCCAAAACACTGTGGCCAACCCAACGCATCTCTGACAAATTCAACAGAAACAGAGACAGGACAAACTTCTGCTTACCAGCAAAAACGAGCTCCAGTTGCCAGCTTGCTTTGTAAGCTCCAGACTGAGTGTCCTGGGTAACCAGTTTCCTTTGCAATTCAAGCTGCTCCCTGAGGCAATGCAAATTCCCCAGTCACAACATTATCCCACAATAGCTCTGCAACTGGGACAGGGCACTATCACATCCTGGGGGAAACTTTAGTGTTGGGCAAGCACACAATACAGGAGAGCTAAAATAGCATTAGGAGACCTTAAAAACAGATGCTGCATCACCCATCCTGATACAGCTTTAAGCACAAACACTAATGACCCAGAGAGGCCTTAAAGAGTCTTGCAAAATACAGGATCCAGGTGGGAGAGAACTTCTCTTAGGACTATAGATTTGGGTTTATTTTTTATTTCACTGGCTTCATTTGCAGATGGGGAGTTTTGGAGTCAGGTGCCCTCTCACGGACCAAGCAAACAGAAGTCCATGAAAATCCCTGACCTGGACAATGAAGCCTGCATCACAAATGTTGCTGAGGGGTGAGCTTTGTCAAGTTTGAGGTTTTCTGAACCTAAAGCTCTTTTCAGGATTGCAAAATTACTTAAGAGTTTGAGTTCCTTTTTACACTTTATAGAAAACTAACTATGGTATTTAGTAAGGATGAAACTAATATAGTTTAATAATTTATGGAAATTTAACAGGGATCTGTTAAAAACCTGTTAAGTCTGTTCAAAAACGTATAGAAAACAAGATCCTTCCTAGAGAATTCTAAAGCAGGGAGAACATTCACTTTCAACCATTCTATAGCATTTTAATGGAGGCCTATAAAAAGGTTCCCATTTTCTGTTGCTCCACAGGACTTTAACATGTCTTTTTCAGTCTTGTAAACGAATCTCTCGTCTCCCCTTTCCAAAAAGTAGTTTGATTTTTTTAAAAAAATTTTTTAAACCAAAAAGGAAGCCTAATTTTTGTAATAAGGGAGAGAAGAATCTTCCCCAACACCAAAAATAGGTTTGCATGAGTGAAGGCCTTATATACACTATATAGACTGCATTGGTTACCTGCTCACTTCTTCACAACTGTTCTCTAGTTGGTCACTCAGCCTCAGTCTTCAGTTAATTTTTCACCCTGTTTTTCCATTGATTTTTTCCCCTCTAATCCTAAGCAGAAATAGGAACCCAACAAAATTCAAACCCAAGACAAAAAGAAAAGGAGTATTTGTGGCACCTTAGAGACTAACCAATTTATTTGAGCATGAGCTTTCGTGAGCTACAGCTCACTTCATCGGATGCATACTGTGGAAACTGCAGAAGACATTATATACACAGAGACCATGAAACAATACCTCCTCCCACCCCACTGTCCTGCTGGTAATAGCTTATCTAAAGTGATCATCAAGTTGGGTCATTTCCAGCACAAATCCAGGTTCTCTCACACACCCCCGCCCCCCTCCAAAAACCACACACACAAACTCACTCTCCTACTGGTAATAGCTTTTTAAAGAGAGTGGTCACTTTGGATGGGCTATTACCAGCAGGAGAGTGAGTTTGTGGGGGCAGGGGCGGAGGGTGAGAAAACCTGGATTTGTGCTGGAAATGGCCCAACTTGATGATCACTTTAGATAAGCTATTACCAGCAGGAGAGTGGGGTGGGAGGAGGTATTGTTTCATGGTCTCTGTGTATATAATGTCTTCTGCAGTTTCCACAGTATGCATCCGATGAAGTGAGCTGTAGCTCACGAAAGCTCATGCTCAGATAAATTGGTTAGTCTCTAAGGTGCCACAAGTCCTCCTTTTCTTTTTGCGAATACAGACTAACACGGCTGCTACTCTGAAACCCAAGACAAACTTTCAAAGAGTGTGAGTGGCTTCAGATTTACTCCAGATGAGTTTATTCTGCTATCGCTAAAACAGCAGTGCCTTTGAATGTGCAGAACTGTAGTAAGTGGGGTCAGAAGAGAAGAAGATTATTGGGGGCGGGGGCAGAAGGGTTATGGCTGCTTTAAAGACAAGTATTGAAGTCAAATTAATAATATACAAATTGGGTGCTCCTCTCCCACATTAGCCTTTCATAAAATCTACGGTACTCACCCTTTGTCTTCATACACACCCATCCCTGTGCACTGAAGGAGCTCCTAGCACAAAGAAGAGGGTTGGGCTGACCACATCTAGTCCAGATGGAGCCTAGAGACTTGTATGTCAATCCACAAGCCAAAAATAGGAATACTTTGCATGCTTCAGACCATAGAGCATGTGACTGCACTGAAATTCCATTCAATCCATTGTTCCCCTTTGCAACAAAACCAGATGTCCTCCTATCCCAGGAAGATAGATGCCCAAAGTCATGGTGAGCAAATACCTATCAAGCAGCAACAGTATCCATCCAACTACTTTCCTCATTTGCCATTAATTTAGTTCTTAACCAAGCTCTGCAATTATTTCTTCTCTCCTTTAAGCAAGTCAGGTGCAGGGGAGAACTGAATGAGGCTTAATACATTGCATAAAATGAAAGACAGAATGGCTTAAATTGTCTTATTTCAGCTTGACATCAATGGTCTGAGTTGAGGGCTTTCAGCACCTCGAAGGATGATCAGACTAGAAGTGACCGGTGATGTGACCACTGAGGTAACACTTGCAAACATGCCCTGTTAAACATCCACTGTCAGGGTGCTAGAACTTCGGGAATTCTTGATTCCAAGACTATAACATGCAAAAAGAGAGACACCATTTAAAGGAATAACCCTCAAGACACATTTGCTGCCCAACCCAGGGTGAAACACATACAAAATGCAAACCGGTAAAGAATGAAATTGTGCAAACATTTGCATACACCGAGTCGCTCAGTATAGGAGACTCAAGAATCCTTGGAACTGAATGAATATTAAAGGATGAAAATTTGCTAAGTCACCTAATTTTCTATGTGCCAAGACAAATATATTCTTTCCTTACTGTTTTCCAAGAAGCACATTCACAAATCACTCTGAACTAGGAGCATTTTTGAAGTGCTAATACAGAAGACCTCATCACTTCCCGCACCCACAGACATTGGATTGTACTCCACTGCAACCCCCAACATGATTGGGCTCACACCAATGTGACCACACTGACTCTGGTGGAGTTACTCCCGTATAGCACTCGCACTAGCAGAGGATGCCAAGTTATGGTTTTGCACAATTTTATCAGTCAAAACTAAGATTAGAGATGGTTCTGATCCAGGATCCTGTTTATCTGCATAGCTCATTGTGTGAGTGATTGGTATCAACAGCAACTGGGTGGGAAATGGTTCTCCCATCCCACAACATTTTTCAAATATATTTCAAAAAAATTTCTGATCCCAAATTGGGTCAAGAAGTCAATCTCAAAATTTTTCACAAATCAAAAATTAAAAAAAAAAAAAAATACAATTTGGTTCAAAATAATCAAAAAGTTTTGTTTGGATTTTGACCAATTTTTATATTTTGTTTTACTGTAACTAGGTTACATTTCAAAATTAAAAAAAACTCATTTTGAACCAGAAAACTGGAATTTTTCGTTTTGAAAATATTGAAACAAGACGATTTGACAATTTAAAGAGAAAAAAAAATGTAAAAATTTCCAAGTTGAGAAATTAATCAAATCTGACTATTTCCTGTGAAAAATTTGAGTTTCAAACAAACTGGCATTTTTGATTTAAAAAGTTGCATTAAAAAATTCCTGACCAAGTCTAGCATGAACCCACTTCTTCACGTGCTGTTAGTATCTTTATGGACAGGACACTATATTGGGACACTCATGTTCTTCTCTTCCCAAACCCCTCCCCACAGTAGCTACTGTAGGTGACAGGTAGCTTATGAATTACTGAGCAGAATCTCCACAAGATGTCACAACAGAGTCTGACCCTCTTCCCATCAATGGAAAAACTCTCAGAAGCAGGATGAAGACTTTACCAATGCAGCAAATGAGATGCGACATTTGCTCTACCCACTGTGATGCGTTGTTCAGAGTAAGTTTCCTATTAAAACTCACTTGTGATGGACTTTCACCCTGCTGGGGGGTTGTATTTTGCCCTTTGGCTGCAATTAGTCCCAAAGAAAAAATTTTCTGACGGCTGCTGTGGAAATTGAGTATGTGTGGTTAGGTCACAGGGCTAGGAATGGAGACTCCTGGGTTCTAATCCCAGCACTACCACGGCCTCCTTTTATGGATTTGGAGAAGTCATTTATCCTCTCCGAGCCTCAGTGTCCTACCACCTGTAAAATGGGGTGCGCAACATATCTGGAAGGCTTAAGTAAAGTTTGTAGTATGCTTTGAAGCCCTCTGATGATATGCATTGTGCAACTGCAGAATATTATCTCCACTTCAAAGACAGAGAAAGAACGTTCCTGCTGCCCTAAGTAGGGTTGAGATAAGATTCTAGATAGGGTGACCAGATGTCCCGTTTTTAAAGGGACAGTCCAGTTTTGGGGACTTTTTCTTATATAGGCACCTATTACCCCTCACCCTCGTCCCGTTTTTTGACGGTTGCTATTTGGTAACCCTAATTCTAGAGGAAAGTCATGGTGGGGTTCAATACCCAATGGTGACAAGTTAGATACAATCAGTTTGACTCATTGCCCTAAGAGCTAAGATACGTCAGTACAGATGACGGGTTTTTTAGGGTGACCGGATAGCAACTGTGAAAAACTGGCACAGGGGGTGGGAGGTAATAGGTGCCTATATAAGAAAAAGTCCCACAAAACGGGACATCTGGTCACCCTAGCTTTATATCCCAAGAAGTGTAAAACCGCAGTGAATATATCCAAAACTTCTTAAAGGACAAAAATGAAGATAAAATTAAATGGCATGGAATTATCTCTACTCAGCTACTACAGAACACGATACTTGGTGCTTCAACCTTCTGTTTATGAGGGTCATCGATTTGAATTCCAGCAAATAGATTCCAGAAGCTAAAAGCCCTAAAAATCTAGGGGAATTTCCAGACGAGCTACATCAGGCTGTTTAGAAGCAGACACGTGCAAAGCAAGTTATCACTGGACTGTATGATTGGCATCAGAACAGATCAGCCAAAGCTTTAGAGAACATGATATATTGCAAAATGGAGGGAGTGGTTAAAAGGTTAGTAGGAGGTTTGAGGTCACCAGTGCATTTCAAAAGGGAAACACTCAGCTTGTAGGCTTCCCATTGCCTCCTAAATGGGACAGAACATCACATTCTGATTCAGCTGAGCTACACTCATGGATTTCTGAAGCCCTGATCACTGGTTGGGTCCAAGCAACAGGGAAGGAGCCATTTACTTTATGAGTTTTACATTTTACGGGCAGGAAATTGGGTTGGTCGCTCTGCTCTGAGCCCGTGCTGACCCCAGTGGGCCTGCACATGAAGGGGTACTGAGTTACTGGGGGTGCCATCTTTCAGACATGGCTTAAAGCACACATTCATTTCATCCAGGCTCCACCTCCACTCTTTGTGTTAGGGACATTCCCATGCAGTTCTGGTCGCCAGCAGCTCCTCAGTGGGGAGCACTGCCTACCTGGTTTGGCTCAGGTACTTTAGTATCTTCCCCCCCACCTCCTCTGTACTGTGTGTTAATTGCATCTAGCCTCCCTCCCCACTGCCTCTGCTATCCCTGAGAGAGAACTTTGCTAGTAGAGTTTAAGGAAATTTACCCCGATCAGAGCCATGTTTGGGAGCCTATGCCCTCTCGCTGTAAGAAATGGTCTGCTCTAAAGTAGTTTTAAATTGTAATTAATTCAATTAAACCACTAAGAGTCAAGAGGAAAACAACGTGGGCTGGCTGGCTGGCAGCACTGAAGTGACGGACTGGCAATAGGAAATGCTGCTTGCAGGGATATCAGTGAAGCACAGGTAGGACTGGGAGGGTCACAGTAGTCTCTCTTATCAACTGCTGTGGCAGTTTGGTGCTGTGGACCCAGATCCACTAGGCACTTGTGACCGAGGGGGTTGCAAGGGGCTCTCGCCTAGTGGTCATGGTTCACTATAGCGACTGTTCCACCTAGTGGCAGTAGTCCAGGGCAGCAGCAGTCCAAGGAACAGGGGAACCAGGTGAAAGTGGGCCCTCCCTACTCCACTGGGTTCCAACCCAGGGCCCTGTGAAGCTGACTCGGCTGCTCACCTATCTTCATGTGGCGTTCAGCTTCCCTGGGTCACTTCCTACTCCAGTCCGCCTCCCATCTGACCACCGCCCGACCCTGATGGTCTGGGAGTATTATTGCTGTTCCTGAGCTCACCACCAGCGACAGTCAAAACATGTTGAAAGGATCAGAGACCGAATGCCAGAAAGCATTACTAGTTTGAAGGGGAAAAACGTTGTAGCAGGGAATTGTCACAAATATAAAGGGAAGGGTAAACCTCTTTAACATCCCTCCTGGCCATAGGAAAAATCCTCTTACCTGTAAAGGGTTAAGAAGCTAAAGGTAACCTCACTGGCACCTGACCAAAATGACCAATGAGGAGACAAGATACTTTCAAAAGCTGGGAGGAGGGAGAAAAACAAAGGGTCTGTGTCTGTCTGTATGATGCTTTTGCCAGGGACAGAACAGGAATGGAGTCTTAGAATTTAGTAAGTAATCTAGCTAGCTATGTGTTAGATTATGATTTCTTTAAATAGCTGAGAGAAGAGCTGTGCTGAATAGAATGACTATTCCTGTCTGTGTGTCTTTTTTGTAACTTAAGGTTTTGCCTAGAGGGATTCTCTATGTTTTGAATTTAATTACCCTGCAAGATATTTACCATCCTGATTTTACAGAGGTGATTCCTTTACTTCTATTAAAAGTCTTCTTGTAAGAAAACTGAATGCTTTTTCATTGTTCTAAGATCCAAGGGTTTGGGTCTGTGGTCACCTATGCAAATTGGTGAGGATTTTTACCAAACCTTCCCCAGGAAGTGGGGTGCAAGGGTTGGGAGGATTTTGGGGGGGAAAGATGTGTCCAAGCCACGTTTCCCAATAAACCCAGATAAAGTTTGGTGGTGGCAGTGGAAATCCAAGGGTAAAATAATTTTGTACCTTGGGGAAGTTTTAACCTAAGCTGGTAAAAGTAAGCTTAGGAGGTTTTCATGCAGGTCCCCACATCTGTACCCTAGAGTTCAGAGTGGGGAATGAATCTTGTGGAGGAGCAGGTGATCCTAAACTTACCCAGATCCTCAAGAAACCCTTCCATTAGCTTATGCAAGTCCATCGCAGCTACACTGACGTCTCTTGGACAATTTCAGTCCATATTCATGCAGAACGGTAAAAGACTCCCCCAGAGTCTGGGCATGGCAGTATCCGCCCATATAATCTGCAAAGAGGGCAAGTCAGGAGCCTGCTCTATGCAGCTGAAGGTGGGAAGACAATTACTATTTTTCCTCTGCACCATGGTACCCTACTCGCTGCCTGAATGCTCTACCCAGAATTGGGCAAGATATAGAATCCTTATTAATATTAAATAAGGCTACTAAGCCCTTAGGCTGTGCTTTGCATGTTGCATCCATAGATCTTGAGAAACAGACAGGAGTGTGATCAGTTTCGGGCTAGGAGCCAGCAACTCTAGAGTTCTTAGCCTACTTGTGACACTGACTGCTGCATACTCAGACCAGTCCCTTGAGGATGCATGAGCCAGAACAGAATCCTGCTCTCTCACGTGAAGCTTTGTATCTCTGTAGGGACAACAGGCATAACTCCCTCCTCGCCTTATTTCTTTTTAATTGGTGAAGTCAGCAGATCTGACCGAATGTTCCCAGGAAACAGATCAGAGGAGTAAGAGTGGGGGCGTGGTTACACTCACTTTACTGAGTATAACTGGACCTCTGTGCCTTGGTTTCCCAATCTATAAACGGGGACAGCAATACAGACGTGTTCACCTGACTGAGATTTTCTGGGGATTAACTAGTTAATATTTGGACAGTGCTTTGAAGACTCCTTCCTCCCCTGTTCAGTTTCTTGCATTTACAAGCACTAGAAAGACATCCCCTAATTTAAAACGCTTTCCATTTTTCACTCTTCTTCTCCCCTGCAAACCTTGCCTCACCCCACTCCTAGACTAAATACATACTAGGCCTAATTAAATAGCAATTAACAACGGGGGAACTATGAAGGAATCATTCCCTTTTGGGGAGATCAAGCAAGCAATCAGCACAGCTTGTTACAACATAAACACACATTTCACAAGCTGTAGGTATTTTTTTTTTTTTAAGACTGTTAACACTGGGCATGTCATTACAGCCCCACTTCCATTTGCCTGTGCTTGTCATAACCTTAAATGACGAGGGCACTGCTGTCAACACCACAGAACCCCGTGCAGCTGTTGGAAAGTACAAATCATCAAGGCTTCTGAGCACACCCAAAAAAAACAGAGCACCTGTGGGAAAAGATCTCTTCCACATTCCAAGAGGCCCAGGCATTCTCTCCGAGCCATTCCATTCGTGGGACCAAATCAGGAGGGATGGTGCTGAGCCGTCTGAGTGGCTCAGGTAGCAACAGTGGGAATCAAGGGCACAGTAAGCGTTCGTTGCCCTGCCCAACTCGATATTCCCCCACCATTAGCATGAAGGAAGCAAAGGTCTTGCCCATCCTTCCTTGCAGGCTTTCCAGGGTGCTACTGTTGGATTTGGCTAATAGGCCAAACTTGAAGCCTATGCACGGATGCACTGAAGTGATCAGAGTCACTGCGCACCAGTGATCTACAGTCAAGTCAAATCAAAGCCAGCAAGGGAGGGCAGGGAAAACCCATCTCTGTATCAATTCTCTCTTACGCCTGATGGCCCATCCAGGCCATCGTAAACAGGGCACCAGAGAGAAGTACTGTAGGTTGGAGCCTGTCTCAGCTTTTTCCATCGTCAGTTTTCCCCTCCCGGTCTCAGAGATGGTTGCAAAAGAGACGGACCATTTAAAAAATACCCCCAAAAGGGTGGGGGGGGGGGGAGGGAAACCTGACCTTTGCTAAAGGCTTTGGATACAATCCCAATGGTGCTTAACCTGGGGAGATGTAACACAGGGATGTCTGTGAGTAGAGGGGACAGCAGAGAGGCAGCCTGCTACAGCTGCACTTCTGTGTGTCACTAAAGATTTATCTAGAGAGATGCTCTAGTAGGACTGAGCACAGGACTAGACTCCAGGAATTACTAACTGCTAATCCTGGCTCTGACACCGACTTACCGGGCAGACTTAGGCAAGTCACCCTCAGTCAGAGTTTCCCCGTCTATATAACAAGGGATACTGTTGACCTACCTCCCAGGGGACTTGGTGAGGGTAAATATTTGCAAAGCGCTATGAACCGTAGAAGCCAGGGAGATGCCCCAAATACAGCACCAAAAGCCACATCAGCATAGGCAGAAATATCTGATCTGCACTGGAATGTCCTCCACAATGTAGTTCCTAGGACAGTGGGTTTTCAAACTTCTTAGGCTTCGTACCTCTTCTAAAACATGTAGTCTACCGTGTACCCCAATCTAAGATAGGGTCATAATATACCTATGAAAAACAGAAAAGAAAAAAGTCTGTAAAGGAGAAGACGATGCGTTGTCCGCCATTACAGGATTTTTCTCGCGTACCCCTGACGACAGCGCATACCCCAGCTGACCCTCTTCCAAGCCCAGGGCAAGAGGCTCTCCACAGTAACGGGACTTGTGATGATTTAAAGAAACCCCCATCTAATACAAGACACCAAACCCTAGGGAGGTGGGAGTAGAAGCCACTTTTGTTCTAAGTCTAGTGGCCTTCTGATTGGCACCAGATTCCTAGATGGATGATGACCCTTCATGCACTAGGTTAACAACGTGCTTCCTGCCCCCTGAGAAAAGGCTGTACGGTGTCTTCAAGTTTGTTTGTTTTTTGACCAATTTGTGGAGCTGAATGCTCACAAACAACCCAACAACAACAAAGCAGTGCACACAGTCCAGAGCTCATAAGCAACCCAACAGCAAAGCAGTACGTACACTGGCTAGGAGAAGCTATATTTTTAAAAGGCAACATGTCAGTTTGGAAGGATTTTAGTTTCATTTAATTAATGCAAAACTCCCAACTTGTGCCTCCTACACGCAACGATTCAGGTTCCTCTTTGCCCAGATCTTTGGCTGCCCTCTGCTCCACTTCCCTACTACCTTTCAGGGGCCTGGCTGCTGGGAACCTGGAAGTCCTTTTCCACTTTTAAATTGCCCGGCAAGTCCCTTGTGGATCGAGTGGTGGTGATGGCTTTCTTTCACCACTTCAGGAGCGTTGCCAGACTCAGCTGTCACCCCTGCAGATGCCTTCAGTGCTTGTGTCATAACCATAGGGGTAGCCTAAATTCCTCCTTACCTGTGAGGGGTTAAGAAGCTCAGGTAACCTGGTTGGCACCTGACCAAAGGAACCAATGAAGACAAAAGATACTTTCAAATCGGGGGGGGGGGGGGAGAAGAGGTTTTGGGTTCTGTGTTTCTGTGGCTGTTCGCTCTTGGGACTAAGAGGGACCAGACATCAAGCAGTGTTCTCCAAATCTTTCTGAACAAGTCTCTCATATTTCAAACTTGTAAGTAACAGCTAGGCAAGGTGTATTAGTTTATCTTTGTTCTCTCAACTTTTCCCTTTGCTAGAGGGAGTTTTATCCCTGTTTTGTTGTAACTTTGAAACTAAGGCTAGAGGGGGTTCCTCTGAGCTCTTTGAATTTTCTGCTACTCTGTAAGGTTAACTACCAGCCTAAGTTTACAGAGGTGATTCTTTTACCTTTTTCTCTTTAAATAATTTTTTTTTTTAATAACCTGATTTTTCCATTGTTCTAAGACCCAGGCATTTGGGTCTGTAGTCCTTTTGTAACCAATTGGTGAGGATATATGCTCAAGCCTTCCCAGGAAAAGGGGTGTAAGGGCTTGGGGGAATAAGACTCCAAGTGGTCCTTTTCCTGATAGTTTGTTAAATCACTTGCTGGTGGCAGCGATCCCAAGGCAAGAAAGGAATCTGTGCCTTGGGGAAGTTTTAACCTAAGCTGGTAAGAATAAGCTTAGGGGGTCTTTCATGCAGATCCCCACATCTGTACCCCAGAGTTCAGAGTGGGGAAGGAAGCCTGACAGCTTGCCACATGGACTCTAATTCCTGGTTGTTGTGCATCCCAGTAAACTTCAGCAGTGCCTGTATGCCATGCTGAGATTAATAAAGCAAAGGCTCTGTTACACTCATTCTTCAGACACTATATACTCAGGAATCACTGAAGGCATCAATGAAATGCAACCTCTTCTGGGGTGGGACACAGCAGTTGTTTAACAGGACACAGCAACATTACATGACTGTTTAGGACAAAAAGCAAAGAGAGTCCTATCGAATTGGAACTCCAGAATGAATTTTAGTTTGGCAGAATATAACAACTGCTCTGGCATTTAGGCGGTACACTACATTAACATCCCTGCTCTTACAAAAAGACCACTGGACTTTTAAAGGCTACAAGTTACAAGAACTTTGATTTTGCATCTTAAAAGATCCTTTGTCCATAGGCTGATGGGTCAGCATGCATACATTCACTTGGAGAGCATACATGTTATACTTGGGACAGACACAAGTTATTGGGCTCAATACAAGGGTAAGTGCATGAAATTTCATGGCCTGTGCTCTACAGGGAGGCCAGACTGGGTGATCTCATGGTCCTTTCTCACAGGGTCCTAGAGTCCAGGCTCCAGTCCGAGCCCAAACATCTACACTGCAATTAAACAGCCCCTTAGCCCACGCCCTGCAAGCTGGAGTCAGCCGACATGGGCCAGCTGAATGCTTTTAATTGCAGTTGCAGACACATCCTCATGGTCCTTTACCGTTCCCTCTGCAGCAATCCCAGCCATGCTGACTTGACTAGGGCCCTTATATTCCCATCTTCCCATGAGCCAAACCCTGGGTTTCACAGCCTGACGCGCTCCCACATTCTCTGACCCAGGTAGTACAGCTCCACTTCACTTTCCCTTATCTCCAGCCTTGGGTGTTAGTCCAGCCTCAGGTATGGCTGTGGACTTACCTTTGCTTTCCATTGAGACAGCCTTTCTGCTCTGCATTATGAAACACTGCCCTCTGCTGATCACGTCTCAAATCACATCACAGTTCTTTTTCTGCACTTTCACAGCCATGGCAGGACCGTATTCTGAGATACCAATGCATTGGCACCTGAATTGTAAGGAGAGCAGTAAGTAATGTACGTCTGTGGTGCTCACGAAGGCAATTATCTTAGATTCCAGAAACTGGAGGAGATGAGGGAAGAGATGCTAGTTTCTGCGCAGTTAATGTTGCGGGAAGTTTTCCATTCTATCAAATCAAAATCCACCCCAAATTTCAGACATTATTTTCCGCATGTGTAGGTGTGCCCTTGGGAAGCTGGAGGAACACACAGAAGAGACTGATCAAAAGAATCCCTCCACCAAGCAGTACTCAAAGCAAAGGTAAAAATTAACACCAAGGACATGCCAAGAGTGGACCAGCATAGACAAGGGTGCTGGTGCCTAGTTTATGCTTTAAGCAAAATCTAATGCCATGGGAAGGACTCAAGTTTCTGGAAGGTTTGAAGCAAACTAGACGGTTAGAGAGTTAAGAGCAGCCAAGGAAAGAAAAATAGGGTGGTTCATTTCTCTGTTTGGGTTTCTCCTCTCTCAGGAGCAGCTTGAGCTGGAAAATCCCATTTCATTTTGTTCACATGGCATTACCGAGAAATGGTACCGTTGAGGAGTTAATTATTTAAAGTCAAATTCCGTCTACTGATGCAGCTCCCATTGTCTTCATTAGGAACTGCATCCATGCATGTGGGTGTAGAATTTGGCTTATAGTTAGAAACAGTACCTGCTGGCCTTTATAGGATGTACAAAGCCTGCACTAGCCAGTGCAAGCTACGTAAAGCTCATATCCATGCTAAACATCCCCAAGATGTAGGGCTGAGAAAAAGAGAGATGTTGCAGAGGAAATTATGGCACCTTAAGTTGGGCTATCACCAGTATACAAGGTTGAATATTGTTACCCTTCTGAAAAAGCATCATACAATGAGCACGAACAGCCAAGGTTCCATTTCTCTGTCTTATCAAACAGCACCTGCAGCAGAGCCCCCTGAACACCACTCTGGACAAAGGCTCAGTATTATTCACCATCTTCTCAGTCACCAGCTGCACTGTGCGTTAGAGGTGTCATCCAAGCACCGGCCCAGCCCAGCCTGTGAAGTAAGACAGGATCACACCACCAGGTGGCAGGACAAGAACAGAAGCTACAGCTACACGTGGACATTAATGGCAAAGGCTCCAGAGCCCAGGAACGACAGGAATTGAGAACTTCTTCACCAAGTAAGAAAAGATAACTGCAACATTAAGCTGTGCTTGCATTGTCTTAAACTAGGAAGTTGGTCCCTTTCTTTCATAGGTTTTGCTCTGCAGGAACAACTACACAGAATAAAGCTTAGAAAGCAGGTGGGCAAATCTTATTGACCACATCAGCTTTTTATTTTTTTACAGAATCTAGCACCAACATAAAAGGATTTTCATAATGCAGATCCACAGCTCTGTGTGAACAGAGGCATGGGCCTTTCATGAACTCATCCTCCACAGACCCAGTATTGATCACAGAAATTGCAGCAGAATAATCACGTACAAATGACTTCCTCTAAACACAAAACCCACACAAGTTGGGAATATATAACACAACTTTATTGTATTAGTACTAGTGTAGCCTGATCTGCTTTACAGTGTTAATGTCAGTGTTACTTTATTCCTTTAGAAAGGGTGTGCCTTTTAGAGGGCAAATATATTTCTATTCAGGTCCCCCCCTCCCTCTGTGTATCAGAAATTAATAAAGGGAATGGCTAGAATTCTAATTACTTTGGGTTTTATGCAGCTGCAACATGCAGATTGTCCTGGATTGTATTTCCTTTCACAGTCAGGGGAAATAAAAGGTGCAGTGGATCTGGTTACTAGCAGGTAACCTTAGCCTGACAGACCTACATACAACGCTGCCTCTTCAGTTTCAGACGTGGCAATATTGCTTATAAATGTAAAAAAAAAAAAAAAAAAAATTCACCTAAAAAGGCTCCAGCGATCCTGACAGCACACAGAATTTACTGGTACCATGCAGGTAAGTGCTTTCTATCGTTTAGCTACAGTACATGGTGCGGGAGGAGACCATTTAGAATTGAAAATGTTACCGTGGGTCATCAGCTACAATAGGACTGCACTGACTCCATCCCACTTACTAATGAACATGCCAATAGTAAAGTAACTGGAAAGTCGGTTAATTTTAGTTATTTATGCTAGAAATCATGACTACAAAAAAAGCATGAAAAAGCAAGTCCATATCTACTAACTATGGCTTGTACAATTGTGTTAAACTAAGAGGTGGAAGTCTAAAACGATAAATGACGTTCCCCAGGTAAATAGCAGAAGCCCCATCCCTTAGGATATTTAAAATGAGACCAGGCAAAACCATTAACAGACATACAACAGGACACAGTCCTACATAGTATGGAGATCATCTAGATGAAATGATCAATTTCTTCCAACTCTAATTTCTGGCATTCTGAATGAGAACAAGTCTCTGTAATTAACAAGTCACACACAGACTTTCCTCTTTAGTTCACAATAATTCAAGTTATGGGCATTTAAATGTCAAAGACTGCTGCATAAAGCTTTTAAAATTATCCAACTCATGCTGGAGCATGCTGTGAAATCTCTTGGTCATTAGGAACACTGACACCAATAAGTTAGACCAAATTCAGAAAAATATTAGCATGTTATTGTATGTTGCATTTCCATATGCTGAACAAAGTAGGCCTGACAGACTAATGGGCTTATTATCACACTTTTCATCCATGGATCTTTTAGCCCTTCACAAAATGTGGGCATCATTCTCTATTTCACAAATGAGGAAAGTAAGGACCAAAGAGGAAAGAGTAATTTGTCCAAAATAGCAGAGCAGAGCAAACAGAACCAAGCTGTCCTGGCTCCACACTAGCCAGTATCTTCTGAAATAACTACCTTTAGAATCAGTTAGAGGTAGAAGTGAATGTCCATCTCTTCTCCAGGTGATGTTCTGCAGACTTCGGACACACCACTGGTGTTTTATTATATTCAACATCATGCTCTTCCATGCTTTGCTGTTTGGAGGAGATTTACTGGAGGAATACTTTCTACATTCGCTACCTGTCACCTACACCGACATGAAAATTCTCAAAATCAGGGAGAAGGCCAGGAAATTAGACATGGATCCCCTAAAGACCAATATGTCCAAGTCTTACATCATCAGAAGTTCAGAAGTCTGCTCAGATCAAGAGGTATTTCTGCTTGTTATTGTGTGCAGCAGCCCAGAAAACAGGACAAGGCGTAACCTGATCAGACTAACATGGGGGAATGTGACAGGCATCAGGGAGTATGCTGTGCTTATTTTGTTTGCTTTAGGAAAGCCAGCTTCAGAAACCATCCAGTTAGACATCAGTGAAGAGTCTCAAAAGCATGGAGATATCATTGAAGGAAACTTCCTTGATTCTTTTGAGAATCAGACACTGAAGATTGTGATGAGCATGGAGTGGACTGTAACATTCTGTTCCACCGCAAGGTTTGTTCTCAAAACCGAAGAAGAAATGTTTGTCAACATTCCAAGTTTGGCTGAATATTTGCTTAGCTTAAGAACACATCTTGAGGATATTTACATTGGAAGAGTCATTCATCAAGATATGCCTGACAGAGACCCTCAAAGCCAGAGCTTCGTTTCTCTCAGTCAATATCAAGAAGAGTATTACCCAGATTACTGTAGTGGAACGGCTTTTGTCATTTCCCAGGATGTTGCTCGGAAGATATACGTTGTTGCCAGGGAAACACCAGTTTTTGTTCCTCCTGACGTCTTTGTTGGAATCTGTGCTAAGAATGCTGGCATCATACCCATTCAAAATTCTAGATTTTCTGGGAAAAAGCACATTAGATACAATCGATGTTGCTACAAATTCATTTTCACCTCTTCCGAAATGAAAGATGAGCTATTTAAAGAATGGAGGGAGATAAGCGATGGGAAAGACTGCACTTTACTGGAAACTTATTATGGGCTGGTGTCCTGCAGAGTACTGACCTACTTTGACAAGTTTAAACATTTTAACATAGAAACAATAAAAAAGGAGGCTTTGCATTTTACCAATTAAGATTTTAACTTCTCTATGTGAAGAAACTGTACTTACACCTTTACCTGTCATCTTCCCTGTTAGAAAGTTCATCTGACCTTTCGCCTTTTGCTTTGAACATTTCCTCTCAAAGTTAGTTTTTAAATGTGAAAGCTCCCCCCACCCCACCCTTTTCTGACAGTGAATTATTCCTGATGCTAAACAAGATCTGTGTTTGAATTCAGTGATTTAATTTATGATAAGGAGTGCACTGGATGTGCCTTTTTTCACATAAAGGATGTAGAACTGCATGCAATTCTTATTCTCTAAGTAAAAGCTGTTTTAAAGAATTGGCTGTTTTTTCATGTTGTCCAGTTGTTTGCCCCTCTATGCAACTACTTTTGTAGTTTTGATCCAATTTGACTGAGTGATGCATCATTCAATCCCAAAATATTTTGCAAAATATTTTGGAATCGTATCACTCTCCAGTGAAATGTAGCTACCTCTGCATCCACTTAACAGTGTAGGACAGGAATGAAGAACAGAGCATCCAGTTGAAATTACCAGGGGAACAGCTTGATAAGCAGATTTTATACAGGAAACCCAACCTAACTGTCCTAGTAGAACTGCCTTGTATTTAATGATCACAAGCAGTCATGACCTCAGTTTATATTTCATTCAGAAGACATGGGCTATAGCAGCCCTGTACTACATTATGTTGTAATATGCGGGTCAGCATTGAATCAGCAGTAAGAATGTCACCTAATGTCTGCCACCACTTCCTGTAAAGCCTTAAATTCTCTTTGGAAGTCTCTCATCCAAGTACTGGCCAGATCCAATCCAGCTCAGCCTATGGTTGCTGACAAGATCACAGTATACCATGGAATGGCTGTGATGGGCACAGCCTATTTCCTGTTGTGAAGAGAAACACAAATTGTAGATTTTTGGCAGGTTTGCAAAAAGTGCCATATCAAATTCTCTAGGTATTTATACCAATCCTCCTGGAGTAAATGAGATTCATTATACCATATATAATTGTACACACTGAACTTTTGCTCTTATCATATTCAACACCAGAAACATTGAAATGGCACTAAGGATTTTAACTTTATGTAACACCACTTCCATAAAAGAAAGTCAGTGTAATTAACTCATAACTGTGCCAGCCCCACGTAATCTAAGACCACTGCAAATGATACATAGTCCATTGGTTAGCAGAGAAGACTCAATGTCAGATTTCAAGAATTATGATGGACAGAAAAAACAAACAAACAATCTTCCCACATCCTAGCCCATGCATCATTTGTAGATGAATCTCTGTGACAGCTACACCTTTGCCAAACTGGGCATCCAAGCAGATCAGTTTTTTAAAAAGTAGATAAACCATTAAGTTTAAACAGTACTTTAGAATCAGATTATGAAGGTCTCTGCCTAGATAAAACAAGACACTGGAGAACAAATCAGATGAGACAGCATGGGGATTATTGAGGATGAGAAAGTAGTGAGTTCAGATTTTATTTAAGGAGGGGAGATAAAGAACTGGTCAAAGACTGTTGCAGACATAAATAGTTTGCTATGGTGGGAAATTTTTGGTAAAATACCTCTCCCTCTTTCAGCTCTACTGGTGGGAACGCTAGGGTAGACAAGCTCCAGGAGGCATTTAAGGGGCTGTCATCTAACTTTGCTCAGAGCAGCTCTAAGCAACAGAATGCTTAAAGCAAAGCAGCTGGGGAATTTGTGGCAAAAGAGCCTAGTAAAACGATGATTCATGGACCATGAAATCTGGTCTCTCCCCCTCCCCCCAACCCCCGTGAAATCTGGTCTTTTGTGTGCTTTTACCCTGTACTCTACAGATTTCACAGGGGAGACCAGCTACCCTTACTTCTGCACTGCTGCTGGCAGCGGCGCTGTCTTCAGACCTGGGCTCTTGGCCAGCATCTGCCGCTCTCCAGCTGCCCAGCCCTGAAGTCATGTCGCCACCAGCAGCAGTTCAGAAGTAAGGGTAGCAGTCCTGCAACTTCCCCTACAACAACCTTGCGACCCCTCACAACTCCTTTTTGGGTCAGTACCCCTACAATTACAACACCGCAAAATTTCTGATTTAAATAGCTGAAATCATGAAATTTGCTATTTTAAAAATCCTATGACCATGAAATTGACCAAAATGGACCATGAATTTGGTAGGGTCCTAGCGATGACCAAAGAGAGCAGCAGGATAAAAGCTGTGAAGCTAAGGGAAGAGCTGCACTCAGATCTTGGACTTAAAATTGCCAGTTTTGTTACATTGGTCTTATATGATAAGTTGGTGAAAAAAATTCCACTGAAACTGCTTTTTGACAGAAAATTGGGTCGTTGTCAAAACACTTTCCAATGCAAATCTGCTTTGGGCCAAAAACTTTTGGTTTTTTAATTAAGTCAAAATTTTCTATGGATTCTTTTTTCATTGATATTTTCAATGGTGAAAGGGGACCCCTCTCCTTTCAGACACACACAGTTTCTGAACAGTTCTAATAATAAGCAGGTAAAGAGTGTGTGAAAGAACACATTGAGTCCTCAGCTATTAATTCAATGCAGTTGCTCTGGCTAGCAGGACTGTCAGAAGTTCACTTTGGAGCATTTGAAAGAAGAAGGCTGTGGGAGTTTGTGCTTTACTTAGGGCTCATTTACATGGGGACATGGCAGAAAATTAAGCCCCTTTATGGACAAACGTCAGAATTAAAATGATCTGAATTCAGTTTAGTTTATTTCACTTTGAAGTGAACTAACTAAACTGAATTAAGGCCATTTTAATTCTACAGTGGGGCCTAATGCAGTTTAACTAATCCATTTTAAATTCACACCTTAGTTAGTTCAGTTTAACTTTGAGTGTTGCTATGCAGACAAGCTCTTAACCTCTGAGATTTTGCCAAGTCATTTTCCTGAATTCTGATTGCATCATTGGTCTTTTTTTCTCTTTATGTACCTGCCACCTACTACTTTAACACCTGAGGAGAAAAAATAGTTATTTTATTTCTCATCTGTGCAAATCATAGGCTATCAACAGCATGCAAGCCACATAGCTTTGAGGAAGGAGTACAGAACAGTGCTTGAGTGGCTAGTGGTAACTCACTGAGGGATCAGTCTCTGCATTTGTCAGAAGGGAGAAAAAAAATATATACTTTTTGCTCAGAATTAAAGTGAGCGGTAGCTTTCAGTAAAGCTCACCTAAAAAAAAAAAAAATGTATAATACACAAACATGAAAACATCTCTGTGGAATTGTAAAAGATTGTATTAGACAAATGTAGCATATGCAGCCAATGTTCCCAAACACTGGTATACACAGTAGTTTTCATAAGTGACAATTGCACGTGCTCACACTTATCACATAAAGGAAGAGACTTGTGAATTGTAGAAAAGTTTACTGAAATGTCAGTACACTGTCCAGATAGCTACCAGCATACAAAAACCACTTAACATAATAAAGTTAAACTAGCCAGCCCAAGTGGAAGGTATATTTACATTCTTTTCAACAATTTTTAATATTTTAAATTTTTTCCACATGCAGGATTTCTGGCATTTTTGGTGCCTTCACTGTGCCAATGGAAAACAGTCATTAACCACTCCCACGTAAAAAGTGAAACATAGCTAATATTGGCCAATACAGTCTGTGCAGAGGTAATGATATCTAAGGTGTTTATTGGGCACCTACAAGCATAGGATTTATACACCACTATTTGCATAATCTTGAATGAAAGAATCTTTTTTAAAATTCCAGTTCCTAAGAATAAGTGACAGACATGTTACATAAAAAGTTATTCTGCATTTAACTAGTATATTACTCATTACCTTTCCTCTCCTCCCCCTAACACTCTAGCTTTTCTAAGTCCTCTTGCACCTTGCCTCACCATTAAAAGATCCTGCACCACAGCAATCATCTGGCAGCAGACAGCTGGATGTTGTTTCCTCTGCACCCCAACGCCATTTCTCCCTGGCTCAGCCAGAGGGGTGGCTGCAGTGCAACCAAGGCATCCTATTCATTTGCCCTGGTTTGGGGGACAGGGAAATGAGCAAGCTACTTCTGTATGGATATCCAACTGGATATTCTTCTTACTACTTCCTGTGATTACCTTAATTTTCATTTAATACATTTTTCGAGTATTCCACAGATTTTATTTTTCATCCTTGGAACTAAAATAGTACGTAATTCATGGTCTAAAATAAGACAGAAGGAAAAATATATAATAGTCTTGATCTGTGGACCAAAATACATTACACGGCCCATCTAGTCTGGAATCCTGTCCTCCATAATAGTCAAACTGTTCTTCAGAGAATGTGGTATAACAAATTATAATAGGCTATATAGCAGAGATCGGCAACCTTCGGCACGCGGCCTGCCAGGGAAATCCGCTGGCGGGCCAGGATGGTTTGTTTACCTGCAGCGTCTGCAGGTTAGGCCGATCGCAGCTCTCACTGGCCACGGTTCACCGTGCCAGGCCACTGCAGGCTGGCCACCACTTCCTGCAGCCCCCATTAGCCTGGCACGGCGAACCACGGCCAGTGGGAGCTGTGATCAGCCAAACCTGCGGACGCTGCAGGTAAACAAACCATCCCGGCCCGCTATCAGATTTCCCTGGCGGGCCACAAGCCAAAGGTTGCCAATCCCTGGGCTATAGCCATGAGTTACTTCCTCCATGGCTAAATTTATGTCCTTAAACATAAGGCTTATGCTCTTATCACTTTTATTCTAACTAACATTAACGAAGTTCGGATATAATTTAAAAATAACTTAAAATTTAAAAAAAAAAAAGCAGCTTCCAATTTGGTTTAACACTCACTTTATCAGACAGTATCTTTAAAAATTTAAGATTTTTCATGTTCACCTTCCACATAAGATGTAAAGAACGTTCAGAACTATCTGTTTATACAAGACTTACATCCGGCAAACCAAACTGGAAAAACACAAAATTCTTTTTGCACCATCTCCTGTAGGCATGAAAGCCCCTGAAAGTAGCTAGTGTAATTGTAATAAACTAGACCACAGATAGCCATGATCAGTTAATTAAAAACACACTTTCCATTCAGGTGCCATGTCCTAAAGAAAAATCTACTGTAGCATTTGATGTTATGAAACTGCTTTTTTCAAGTGTGATTCAGTGAGAAAACACGATGGGATCACCAAGCAAACAAACACTCAACTTAAATAAAGACCAAAAATTTCTGCAAAACAAAATGCGTATCAGCTGTTAAACTGCTTATACAAGTCAATTAGACAATGCTATTTCAAAATAATATAATAAATGTACAGGAAGCGGATTTAGGTACACTATGATTCTTTAAAGTAAGATATGCTGTGCCCTATGGCTGTTTGAGAATTACTCTCCTGACTCCTAGTTATTTTCAGATTAACACAACTGAGTCAAGTGCTTTCTAAAGTTTCTTTCATGAGGTTAGAGCCCCTAAACTGGAGCCGTTTTGGACCAACCACTGCTCCAATAACACTGGATTGCTAAAAAAGAAAAATGCAATGATGTGGATATTATTCTGCCCCTTCCACAGCAGTAGCAGAAACAGCCTTAACATAATAAGGACCTTCATGAAGATATGCCCTCAGCCTTAAGTAGTATTGGTTTCCAAATATTTCAGCTATTGTTTTGGAATTTACAAGGGCCTTAACCAGTTCATATTTGGCATCCTTTGAAGCTTTGTCAGGTTCCACAGATCTGTCTACAATATATTCCACAAATCCTGGACTGTCAAGCATCAGTTTCTGTGCCCATGGTTGGTTTGCAATAGCCTAAACATCAGGAAAAGAAAAATAATCAGGTTTGGATTTTTTTAATATGCTAATACAATACGCTGATTGTTAAGCTATCATCAGGGATAAGAATACAGCTGAAATCGGATATGCAGTCTGGGCAACCGGAGGATGGAGACTAGAATAAGACGTTGTGGATGTCCAATCAAGCAGTAGTATTTTAATACTAGACACAGATTCTAGAGTTATTTTTCCCCTTTAGATTGTAAGTGAATTATGGATCATCAATTTTGTGGCACCAAACAATGAGGAGAGGCTAAAACTTAATTCATTTTTTAGTTTACAAGAGGATATAAAGTGCAGACCAGACTTGTTTGGTGCCCACTTTGGATGCTATTTGGGTTTCGGTCTGATATATGAGTGTTGGACACTGAAGACAAGCTGAAATATCTCTCACTATAGATTTGTATACAGAAGTCAGTCTACAAAGATAGTATTTACACACATAACCTGATGCTATCACTAGGAAAGGAATTTACAACTTCTGGTCTCATTAAAAAAAAAGGAAACTTACAGTAAACACTCGTAAAGCCCCACAGTGGAGATCAGGGAATGGCTGAGTACTAATACTCCTGAAGAGTTCCAATGGCTGGCTAGATAATGCAGCAAACCAGGATTCAGTCATTCCTAGTAGGTCTTCTGTTTGCTGGTCTGGCTACACGTGGAGAGAAAGTATGAAAGAGGCCAGAAACATTGTGATGAATATTTGCATTTTTAATATTCGTTCGAGAGTCAGGAAAATTATAAAGGAAAAAATCAATTTAAAACTAAGCCACCTAGCCAACAACAGTTTAATCAAAATTTATTTTTCCCCACTTATGCAGTTCACTTTTTGTATTTCACTCAGTTTGGAGGGTAGAATTTTCTAACGGATTCTTAGG
This sequence comes from Eretmochelys imbricata, assembly GCF_965152235.1. Classification (NCBI taxonomy): domain Eukaryota; kingdom Metazoa; phylum Chordata; order Testudines; family Cheloniidae; genus Eretmochelys; species Eretmochelys imbricata. The sequence goes on from NC_135587.1 coordinate 22,299,874, forward strand.
AGTTTGACTACTGCTGCTGGAATTCACAAGGCTGCAGGGGAAATTTAAAATGAGGATGCTTCACTCAAATGAAAACAAATCTTGAAACCATTTCTATTTACGTTAAAAGGGGTGGGTTACACAACCTAATTAGTACATTCTGGTCTTCAAGTAGTTTTATAATGTCCCTTTAAGCCACAAGTATTACACTACATGCACTTTCCTTTTCACTGTAAAGTTGTCCTATTCGGAGCGAAGTGACAATTTCACAGAACTTCAGAACTTTTCATTCTGAACACTGAAAACAGCTATTATTTAACAGAAATGTTATCATATATCTGCTAAGCACACACACTTCACTTACATGAATTAAAACCACGTTACTCTTCTTCACTAGCAAATACAGTATTTTAAAAAAAATAAGTTTGAAGAGTTCATTACAAAAATAGTAAACCATTAAGAAACCTTGCCTTAGCCTCTACAAAACACACAATAGTATCATTTCTCTACATTTCAAACAACTTACTGGCAAGTAAAGAAGAGATGATATGGCATCCAAACATCGAAGTCTTAGCTCTGCTGGGGGATTCTTTGCTTGGTGTCCTATTCTATTTAACAGATGTTCAAATCTACTCCCTTTGAAAATAAAAACATTAAGAAATGTTCATTTGTCATGCACATTCCCAACATACTAATAAAATCTCCAGTAACTTCTGTACTATGTCAAGTTATTAATATTACAGTAGACTGAATTAAATGCTAGAGAAGAGCGCTGGGATGCACAGCCTGAGCAAAAGCAGTTCTAGATATACCATACTGACAATACATATAGCTGCCATCTGTTGGTATGGATATTCACCAAACTGGGTTAGATTTGAACTGGTAGTGAAAAAAGTTCTGTATCGCATTTCAAATCCTCTGGGCCATTTTGGTCAGCTATTTCATCTTGTACTAAAAGTCGTCCTATAATCTTCAAAAACAAAGTGATGTTACCAGAAAACACACAAAAACATATTCATCTATGTCTGTAGGCAAAAGATGTATATTACATGGCTCTATTTTCCTCGTCCTTTTTAAGAAAGCATATCATGGAAGAAAGATGAACATCTCCTAAAATTACAGTGCTGTTGTGGACTTGCATTATGCTGCCCACTGCAATGAGGAATTCTAGCTGACAGCCCAAGCTGCAGCTCTGACACTGCCATGTGTTTCATGAACATGGTTTGATCACAGCTAGTAATGCCATATATATATTAGGCTCCTCTTCAGAGCCAGTAGTATTTTCCTCTTCCCCTATTCTTCCACACCCTACCAAAGTTAAAGAGAGACTGTGCATAGAAATTATCCTGGTTCTTTGCAGTTATTAAAACAAATAAAAATCTTTGGTAAATAAATATATTTTAAAGGTCCCTTTCCCCACTCCTGAGTGTGAAAAACCCTCAGTAAGCTCCCCTTTGTCTATTAGAATGTAAGAGAAAAAACTTGATGCAAACCAGCTTTCTGTAAAACCTGTTTTCCTTCCACATTTGATCCCAGGATTGCAAGCGTGTCCACAGCCACTCCAATCATGGTTGGGTCATGGCCTTCAGCCATTCCAAATACTTTTTCCATAAAGACGGGATATTGTTCACAGATCTGCTGTGGGCTGTCTACAATAGCCAGATTTCCAAAAAATTTCACAAATCCTACCAAAAGGAAAGCAAGAAACATTCAACAGAAAGGAAAAATAACTTCAGTGGCATAATTTCAAGTCAATAACCAGGAAAAGATACCAAAAGACTTTTACCCGAATGGCATAATTAAAGTGTGTTGAAGATAAAATTGTTCAGCTGTAAAAAAGTGATCTCACTGTGAAAGGACACCACTAGATAAAGCCAGTATTTTTAAAACAAATGTGTATAGCAAGCTACTCCTACATGCTTAATGGACATCTAGACAAGGATAAGAGATTAAGTGGTGTTTTTTTAACCCTCTTATCCCAGCCTAGACATGCCCCAACAATATACTTCAACTTTGCTCTAGAAGTAAGAGAGTTCATTTTCCATCACGCACTTAATCCATCACCTCTCTGCTGAAGCTGTAACAGCACAGCTTCCTTGCGTGTGTGAAATAGACATCTGTCTACTAATAAATGGGCTGACCCAAGCACCACTAAGCTCCACATAAAAGTTACACACTTATAGGTGGTTTGATCCTGAATTTCAGATCAAAGTTGCAATTGCTTAATATTCAAGCAGCATGCAGTTCATTCATATTCTCCACTCTTTATGATGTTTCCTTACATTTCAATCACCTTGGACAATGAAAACAGGGACTAGTCAGTCTCATTTTCTGATTCTCAAAAAAAAAAAAAAAAAAAAAAAATCACAAAAATATTTCACTCTCAATAAGTTCAGGAGAACATTTCTATTAAAAAGTATATCCCAACTTTAAGAGAAACAAAATGATTTCTACCAAAAGATTTTTTAAAAGACCTTCTTTTACTGCAAGTAACACTTCAGATTACTGTAACTGAAATATTAGAGAAAACGTATGGGTAGGGTTTGTGTTTGTTTGGGGGTGGGGGTGTTTGACTGTACACTAAAGTTTTATAAGATGCAGAGTTTCTCCCGCTTGTGCAGGCGTTTCATACAGCAACAGAGGGGAAACTTACATTTTAAAAAATAGTAAAAATATAATCTAGTTTTTGTGGTTTTTCAGACATATCTGGGCAGTGCAGTACTTCAAACTTCTTTGAATTTACATTTTTTAAACTGACTAGGTTTCAAGTTGTTGGGGTCCTTTTAATATCTTGTTTAGCAAGACAACAGCAATGCTTCAACTGTGTGCCTACTATACCTGACAGCGACCCTGTAACTTTTATCTTTTCCCAGTGACCTTATGTAAAGAAGGCAATCATGTTTTAGACCATTCATAAACATTTCAGGTACATATACATTTATAACATTCTTACTTTCAAAAATACACATTTCCTCTCAGGACAAAAAGCTCAAAGCCCTTAGTTTAACAGTTCATTAGAGGTGGACAACATTACCCAATACTGGAAACAATCAATGCATAACATCACCTGGCAAATAGAAGCCTGAGAAAGGATCAGAATCTGCCCCAATGATTATATTGGAAATTTTATCAATGATTCCTTGCTGCGCAAGATATTGACGTCCATGCTTAGTGTATGCCAATGAGGTCACCATCTCTATACTGGTAGCTCTATAGAAGATAAAGAATAAATGCTCACCTGGCCTATTTCATATCCTTTTTAAAGTAACCTAAATATCTAGATAATCTCAAAAGATTGATAAAGAAAATATGTTTTAATATTTCAAAGTTATCATTTTAAAGGTAACATGCTCCTAATATTTATATTGCAATAGTACCCAAAGAAAAAAATTTTATTTTTAATTTTCTTCCAACTAAATTTTTAAAAATAATTGACCTGATTTGTGTGGGGTGAGGCCCTGCATGCATCTCTGATTAAATGATCAAACTAAGCTAATCAAAGTGAGACCCCAATCCTGAATCAGAATCAACTTTACTTTCAAATTTAGTTAAACCAATATTTTGTTAGTGTTTAATTCTCTCCAGTATAGCCTCGTGTTTGTCTAACAGTACAAAAACAAACTTGAACAGAGTTATGATTTCCTCTTCCCCCTCGCCAATTAGAATACAGTTGTAATCCAATGCCTTTTAAATATTTTTTTTATGGATCCTTGTCTGGAAAACAATTTAAGTACAATCTGCTTTTGAAAACAATCTCACTGTCAACATACCTGACCAGCACATCATCTCCAGTCAGTTCTTCAATTAGCTCAGATATTAGTCCACTGTTCGCACAGTAATTCAAAGAATCTGCAGACACCGAAGAAATCTCAACAATTAACTAAAAAGTAAGCACAGGAAGGGCAGGTGTATAAAAGCATTTGTGTAAGACTGAGTGCTTGCATACCACATTATGATTATAAAGTTATACAGACCTATATGTTACATATTTCAAACAGAATTTTTGCCTGAAAACATTACTAATTAACCCCCATCTTGCTTTAAAAGCTTATTTCACTAATAAGTTTTCAGATTGCAGCATGTTTTTGATTTCTTCTTGCATCCTGCTTTGTTCCCTTTGCTCTGCGAAAAATGCCAGCCTCTCCATTCCTTTCTCTTCCTCACACATTTTAAGCTTTGGGACTGCTCCTTTGCCACCCACATACCTGAAGCTATACACCTACTCTAATGTATCTAGTAGGGCTGTCGATTAATCACAGTTAACTCACACAATTAACTCAAAAAAATTGCGATCACATTGTTAAACAATAGAATACCAATTGAAATTAAACATTTTTGCATGTTTTTCTACATTTTCAAATATATTGATTTCTATTACAACACCAAATACTAAGTGTACAGTGCTCACTTTATATTATTTTTATTGCAAATATTTGCACTGTAAAAATAACAGTATCTTTCAATTCACCTCATACAAGTACCGTAGTGCAATCTCTCTAATCTACATTTGTAAGTTACTTTCACGATATTTTTTGTTACATAACTGCACTCAAAAACAAAACAATGTAAAACTTTAGAGCCTACAGGTCCACTGAGTCCTACTTCTTGTTCAGCCAATTGCTAAGACAAACAAGTCTGTTTACATTTACGGGGGATACGGCTGACAGCTTATTTACGTCACCTGAAAGTGAGAACAGGCCTTTGCATGGAACTTCTGTAGCCAGCACTGTAAGGTATTTACGTGCCAGATAGCTAAAGATTCATATGCCCCTTCATGCTTCAGCCACTATTCCAGAGGACATGCTTCTATGCTGATTATGCTTGTGAAAAAAATAATGCGTTCATTAAATTTGTGACTGAACTCCTTGGGGGGAGAATTGTATGTCTCCTATTCAGTTTTACTCACATTCTGCCATATATTTCATGTTATAGCAATCTTGGACGATGACCCAGCACATGTTCGTTTTAAGAATGCTTTCACAACAGATTGGTACCTTTTGCGTTTTGTCAATGTGAGATTTCTAAGGATATATACAGCACTCAACCCAATGTTTAAGAATCTGAAGTGCCTTCCAAAAATCTGAGAGGGACGGAGGTGTAGAGAATGCTTCAGAAGTCTTTAAAGAGAAACACTCTGATGCGGAAACTACAGAACCTGAACCACCCAACCTTCTGCTGGAGGCATATGACTCAGACAATGAAAATGAACATGCGTTGGTCCACTCTGCTTTGAACTGATATTGAGCAGAACCCATCATCAGCATTGACACATGTATTCTGGAATGGTGGTTGAAGCACGAAGGGACATATGAATCTTTAGCACATCTGGCACATAAATATCTTGTGACGCCAGCTACAACAGTGCCATGCAACTGCCTGTTCTCACTTTCAGGTGACATTGTAAACAAGATGTGAGCAGCATTATCTCCTGCAAATTGTAACCAAACTCGTTTGTCTGAGTGATTGGCTGAAGTAGGACTGAGTGGACTTGTAGGTTCCAAAGTTTTACACTGGTTTTATTTTTGAATGCAGTTATTTTTTGTACATAATTCTACATTTGTAAGTTCAGCTTTCATGATAAAGAGATTGCACAACAGTACTTGCATTAGGTGAATTGAAAAATACTATTCTTTTGTTTTTTTACAGTGCAAATATTTGTAATCAAAAATATAAAGTGAGCACTGTACACTTTGTATGGTGTTGTAACTGAAGTCAATATATTTGAAAAATCTAGAAAACATCCAAAAATATTTAAATAAATGGCATTCTATTGTTGTTTAACAGTGCAATTAATGTTTTTAGTCACTTGACAGCCCTAGTGTCTAGCTCTCACCATCTTAAATACATGCCTGCCCCTGCCCCCACCCCCCCCCAGAACTCATTTCCACCAGGGCTTCACATGTTAACCCATGGTAGTGATTCACCATCAGCACTCCCCATATAGTTTTTTTTGTTTGTTTGTTTGTTTTAAAAAGAGATGCACCTGTCTTTATTTGATTTATAGTAATATCTATAGATGTCCATCCTAGGCTCTGGGCCCCCATCCACCATAATTTAAAAACAAAATATAATAGAGAACAGCCCATAAATATCCTTCAGACCTTCAGCCCACCCCATTTCAAGAGCCTTTGAGGGGTTTTTTTGGTTTTTTTTTTTTGGCTGGGGAGGAAGGGGAGAAAAGAAAACTGATTCATAATTTCATAAAGAATTATGGTGTGCTCCTTTCCCACCCTCACCCCATCTTTCTTCCCTCCAGAAATGTACGAAGTTTGCAAATCAGTTAAAAATGACAGACATGTTCCCTCTCACAAACACCCCATTCCGAATTACAATGCACTAGAGTCGTGGTGCCCTGTAACTTAAACACCAAGAACTACATTGCTCTTACCTCATATACTCTGTATCGCACAACATCACTTGTTGCCATGACATTTTTCAAGTCAACCAAAAAACTGCTTGCAAATAAAGCCTCCAGCCCATCTTGAGTCTGTGCTATTCTCGACAGTGATTTGATAGCCTACAAATAAAGGCAGTGGTTTGTGGTAATACAGACAAATACACACACACACACCGTAGCGGAACCAATTGTAGAATGAAAAAGCAAGATCAGAAGAGTCAGTTGAATTGTTCTTTTCCAATAGGCTAAATAATACATAAGACATCTAGAGCTATGCTTTATCAATGGGAGAAGACAAAATTATTGGTCTCTCTGCTGAGACCGGCAAGAGTGCTAGTTATGCTGGTTTCTGTGATGTGAACAAATCCTTTAGGAATCAGACAAGAGACCCCATCAATTCACTTCACAGACGAGAGTTACCAGATGGCAACAACATGGGTGTGTTAGAAGATTTTACCTAGAGTGACTTCAGAGCCTAAGACACTTAGATGCTTTTGGAAGTTTTACCCCAAGGCTGATCCCAGTTTCCTGAGCTATCCAACCCCCCACTTCTCTATTATCTAAGAATAATCAAGGCTGCTAATTCAGACACTATAGATACAACATAAAATGCTTTGAACCTTTCTATTAGTGTGAAAAAGAAAAAAGCTTTTATTGTTTGCAACACTTACCTCTTTAGCTACAGCTATTTTCTCTCCACCAATGCAATAAATGATTTGCCTTAATAATTCAGGATTATTGAGAATTTCTCTTACAGCATGTGAATTTTCAACTATTCTTCCAACCTAAAAATTCAGTTGAACATATAGTATTAGTCTGTTTCCACCAGATGCAAAACATCAACATGAAAAATTTCAGCAAGTCTATGTAAGATTTCTAACTAGAATCTATATACAAGTAGCAATATGGTGCTTTTGTCCTACTTTGGTACCGGAAGGTAAAGAATTAAACTGTAATATAAAAAAAAGTGGTAACAGATTAAAACTAGCCAACACCGGTCAAAGATCTACCCTACTATTTAAATATAGGAGTTACAGTCCATACCTGGGCTATCGTAAGAAGTTTAACTGAATCATCAGGATGAAAGAGTCCTTTTTGAAGTTCTTCTCTGAAGTTTTGAATTACATACAATGGATCCACTGCCTGAAGAAACCGCTCCAAGATAGAAACACATAAAGCAACCTGTTCTCTGTTTGAAAGGGAAGGAAAAACACCCCTTAGCTCAGTGTCCCCAAAACATTTCAGAGTCACACCCCCTCTTACCCCTGTCTGCACACACACACCCTGGGAGCGGGACCGCAGCTCGGGGGGGGGGGGGAGAGGGAGGATGACATGGATGGGGTAAGGGGGCCAAGGCTAGGGCCACAGCTGGGGACAGGACTGGGAGTAGAGCCCTCGCTGGGGCCCTAGGCATGGGGCCAGCAGACAGGGCCCCAGGCACAGGGCTGGGAGTCAGAGCCAGGAGTCAAAGGGCACTCCCCATGGGGGCTGGCCCAGGCCTCAGCCATGCCCCCTTAGGGGGCACACCCCACAGTTTGGGGACCTCAGCATTAGCTAAAGAATTACCCATCCACAGAATTTAATAATTTAAGGCAAAGAGCAACAACTCTGAAGCTATTTGCCACCAACTAAGCTTTGTCACCATTCTAAATTTTGCAGCGTAATCTAGATTTTACTACTACTACAGGCCTATGCACTTGCAAAACAACTTTGTACTGCTCCGATTCTATCTCCTGGCAGCCATAACTGCCGCAGTTTATATCACTGTAAATAAATAGCACCTTCCATGAGCTTTACAAATAACCACCCAAAAAAACCCAAATCCCAACCTCCTTATGGAGTATCGTCCCCATTTTACAGATGGAGAAACCATGGCAGAGAGAAGAGATTTGCCACAGGCCAAACAATGATTCAGGGACAGAGCCATGAACAGAGGGAGCCCCAGGATCCCAGGGCTGTGGCAGTGGGACCCTATCCCACAGGGACACCCAGCACCTCAGGCTGCACGACAGCGAGGAGCAGAGCACCCCCCCCCCCCCCACGGCAACAGCATGTGTCACAGCAGCCTGGTCCCTACCTCGCATGGCGCCCCCCCCCCCGCCATGACACCCGCTGCCCCACAGCGCCGCCCCGCCCCCACCCACCACACAGCGCCCCAGGTCCAAGGAGGCAGCCTGAGCTGCCCCCCGTACCTCAGTGATGCCGCATCGCCCACCCCGAACGCCAGGCCCCTCCTCCGGGTGCCCCCATCGCCCAGGCCGCCCCCGCGAACCTGTCGTTCACGTTGAGCAGAGCGAAGAGGCTTCCGAGGCGGATGTCGGGCGCCCGCTCCCGCAGGGCGCTCAGCGGCAGGGCCTGCACCGCCACCCGCAGGGCCCGCAGCTCCTCCAGCGGCTCCTCCAGCCGGGAGACCCGGGCGAGGAGCTCTAGCGCCTCCGCCGCCATCTTGGGACCCAATCGCGGGAGGGAGGGACTAGTACTATCGCGAGAACTCCCCTAGCAACCACGCTGGGCGTAACTAAGAGGCTCCTTTCGCGTCCGGCGAATTGCAAACAAAATGGCGGGCCCCCGCCGCTCGCTGGTTGGCTGCTGTCAGGCGAGGGGCGGGACTAGTCTGGCAAGTCCGCCCCGTGGCCTCCTGGCCAGGCCCAGGGCGAAGTGGTCCGCTGGGGCCAGGGTGGCGACGGAGGTGGCCGGGCCGGGCCGTGCGAAGACGTCTCGCCGCCCCCCCCAGTCACGGTGGGGTGTTAGTGACGTCACGCCGTGCTGGCCCCTTCCCAGGGGTGGCTGCAGGGGGCCCCTCCGAGCCCGGGCCCCAGGGAGCGGCCCAACCACAGGCTGCCAGACCCCAGGCTGCGGCCGGGTGCCCCGCGCTCCGGGCAGCCGCTGCCGGGAGGTCACACAACACCCCGCCGTGGCTTCTCGGGAGGCTTAACCACGCCAGCCCCGCGCTTCTAATCCTCCACAGTACGAGTCAGGCCCCAGTAACCCCCTTGCTCGGCGTTGCCTCCGTCAAACACAAAATAAACCCGAACACGAGGGCGCTGGGTATCCAGGGAGCAGCCTCCCCGGCCCGCTCCTTCCCGCACGCCTCCCCCGCCGCGCGGGCAGAGCTGTGGGGCGCCATCCCCAGGGCCTCAGCTGGCCTCGGGCAGGCGAGCTCTCCGCTACCCGCGCATCTCGCTTAAGGCACAGGGCCAGACCGGCTGCCTTTTGTTTCAACTCAGTTCTTTACACTTCGCGCAAGGGCAGTAAATAAGTGCTGATGAATGTAAAATGAAGGTAATATCTATCCGCTGCTCAGCTAATTAGATGATAACTAAGCCGGCGGCTGTGCAGGAAAACTCTAGGGCTGGGGGTGGCGGGGGAGAAGGGAATTCTCCCTCCATACTGTGGAGTAACAGCACAGCTGCTCCCTTGCCCTCTGTTTTTTGGGGGCGGGGGGGATTGAGTAGTAGAGTTACGCAGTTGTAGACCCATTGGCCTTGCTTGTCCTAGGCACCATTGCAAAGTGATGTGCAGGGGTACAGACTTTCCTTATCCAGGCTCTCCACACTCCCTTATCACATCTGTGCCCTGCAAGTCTGACAGTACCCTTGTGCTGAGGATGGTCTGTGCCTGCAGGGGAGGTCGGAGTAAGAGGAAAATGTGTCCTCTTTCAATCTAGGAGGAATAGGCCAGGCAAATGAAGCTTAGAGGATACCTGAATGTTTCCATTTTGTAAAGGGTTTTGAATGATCTATGATATTAAATATCTCTAAAAGGTCACTAACAATAGCAGAGTAACCTGGCCCTCATCCTTTGCCCGGGAATGAGATAGTTAGCAGTACAGTACTATAATTGTAGAAAGTTTTGGTCTAAAGCTAGACTTAGACCGCTGTGCTAAGAAGTTTGCAATGATCTGCTGATTAATACATTTTCTAGTCGCTTGAGAGACCTGACAGTAACATAATGCAGTGAGAGTTTGAGATAGTGTGACTGTCTCTATTCATGAACAGTTGAATTCTTAAAGGGACATTGTCAAAAAGTTTTAGGCCTGAAATGCCTAATACTACTTTTCACTTTTATAGCACCTGCTATCTGAAGATGTCAAAATGCTTTAAAATATTCATGAATTAAGCCCCAGAACCCAACTTGCTGGGTGTCCTTGGACAAGTCACTTAACATATGCGTGTGTTTTCTCCATCTGTACACACATATGTTAAGTGACTTGTCCAAGGACACCCATGTGTGTACAGATGGAGAAAACACACGCATATGTTAAGTGACTTGTCCAAGGGCACCCAGCAATTCAGTGGCAGAGCTGGGAGAACTCAGAGCTTACTTCCTGCCCTTTGGCCACAACTACGTGCTTCTTCCAATCAGCTTTGTGTTTAAGAAAAAAAAGTTTTACAGAGCCAACTATTATTAGAAAGGTTTTTTTTTAAATCAAATTCAATTACTTTTAACGTTATTTTTTTTTAAATGTCAAACAATCCCTTGCAGCGTGAAATCCAAAACATTTTCTGTTGCTTGTGCATGGGAAGTAGAAAGTGAAGCTGGCTAGAGATAAACGTGGAACAATTCAGGCTAGATGTATTGTCCCAACTGACTGAAAGGTTGCAGATATACAGTGTGTGAGATTGGTAACATGAAATAACTTTTAAAACCTCCAGGGTTGTCAACAGGTAACGATGTCATTAAAAGCTAGAGAGACTTTCTTTCTAAATGCTTCTTAGGTTTGTGCACTTTGAGCACATTGTTTCCTTCATATTCAAATATCTTATTCTGGGAGGCGGGAGCTAAAAACATCCTAGTTCTGCTCACATTCAGATATCACAGTGATGGGCATAATAGGCTTTGGCCAAGTCCAGTGAACGTCACAGTGTCAAGTTCCCCATCTTTTAAATGGAATAATAATAATACTTACCTTCATAACAAGAGCGTTTGGAGGATTAATTAACTATCCAACCCCGGATTGATTTACTCACGTGAGTAGTGTCAGGGAAGCGTGACTCACATAAACCACAAAAAGGAATTTTTAAAGGGGCAGAATGTCTTTTCCCAGCAGGAAGAAAAGGAGTACTAGTGGCACCTTAGAGACTAACCAATTTATTATTCCCAGCATGGACTGTAGCCAAGACTCAGGGCAAGTACTGTGGAGTCTCCAATGACCAAAGATGAGGGATCTGTCTCTAAAACTACAAATCAAAAGCTTCCCCAGGAATCAGATTCTTCTGTGTCTAAGAATGGCAGCGTACATCTGCCCTTGCACCCTCAGTACCATTCAGGGGACTGGATTAGATGACCTCTCGAGGTCTCTTCCAGTTCTAGGATTCTCTGAGCCAGCGGCCCCCGGCCCACACTAAGTAGGGTGACCATCCCTCCCATTTGGGCGGGGGCAGTCCCTTTTATAAACCCTGTCCAGGCCGTCCCAACTTTCTGGGGAAAGTGGGCATTTGTCCTGTTTGCTCTTGCCAACTTGCTCAAACAGCACAAATGGAATGGGGGGGTAGCAGGGATGCCAGCCCCGCTGGGTGGGGGAGGCAGGGCTCGGGTGTGGGGCAGGCAGGGTTCGGGTGAGCAGCGACGCCAATCCCGGGTGGGAAGGGGCAGCTGTGCTCCGGGAGAGGCGGGGACGAGCCCTGGGCAAGGAGCGGGGCCTCAGCCTAGCCCCAGGCGGTGTCCAGTTTTCCCTTTGGGAAATCCAGTCACCCTAACATGGGGGCCCCGTAATGCATTCTGCAGAGCGAGGAACAGACCGGGCAGCACACGATCCTTTCCCGCAAGCGAGCAAATCCCAGCTCTACCTTCGGGCTGCCTGAGAGCGGCTCCTGCGGCTCTGTGCCCTCGCCTTGCCCGGCCGGGCGGCAGGTAGCCCAGGAGCCGGGCACCGGCCCCTCCTGGCAGCAGCAGCAGGAGGAGGAGTTTCCGTGACCATTGCAAACACCCCTCCCGGCCAGACCCGTCTTGGTGCCGCGGCCACCGGCCCCAGCAGCGCTCTGGGGCTGAGCAGGTGGAGGGACGGGCTGGCAGCACCGGCCTTGGCCCTGGACTGCAGGATGAAGATGGACTGGCTAACTCAGCGCTGCCAGCTGCCGGCCGCCCAGAGCTGCACCCGTCCGGGATGCTTCACTTTGCTGCTGGTAAGATGGATCCCTTGGATGCAACAGGCTGTGAACCCCTGGAGGGCTGCAGAGCCCTGTGAGCCCAGGCAGGTTGCAGAGACTGTACGGGACAGTGCCCGGGCCAAGGCGATGTCACTTTGAATGATCGTTTCCGCTGGTCCCTGGGGCACGCAGCTGCCCAGCATGGCAGGCAAGGAGACCGGGAGAGCTGCTTGGGGGAAGATGAATCTGTGAGCAAGAGGCATCTCACCTGAACACCCCCCCTCAGGCCCCGTTCAACTCCTCACATGCTGCAGAGCAGAGTGTAAACGAGTCAATGTGTTCGTTCCTGTTTTGTTGGGTACTTCATAACAGATTGATTTTTCCGGGACACTAATTGCACACAGCTGAGTGCATTTTCCAGCAAACTTCTCCCCATCTGTGGGAAAGCTGCAAAGATGCACTTAGCAGAGTACAAAATTCTCTGTCTTGGGACAATGCAGATCCCAGGACAACTTACGCTTTCAGTATTTAGAAAAAAGACCCATGCAAATGCCAGTCTGTATATAGATAAATTCCTGATGCCCAGACATCTAATCTAGTGGGTGATTACTGAGATGCAGATGTAGAGACTGGGGGGCCAGACAGACTTACAAAAAATTGACCTGAGAAAAGAAACACACACATGGAAAATATTCCCTTGTGAACATTTTCAGACTTCTCATTTGTTTGGAAGGTAATTTTAAAAAGTTTCTTTCACCATTGTTGAGGAATCCTTGCTCTACCCAAGGCTGCCATGATGGTTTCATTTTTAGTGATGCGTCAACACTAGAGTTGTTTATCAAAAACACTGAATACAGGGATTTGAAACCCAGCTCAAAACCAGTCCTAGGTTTTGTTTTGCATAACCTAAGTGATGAGATTTTGCAAAATCCAGGACATTCGCAATTTTGCAAAATCTCATCACTTAGGTTATACAAGCTTTTGGGCTACACAGAACTTTCCAGTCTCACATTTTTCAGTGATTACATGGAGTGTTGGTGTAGCCCCATGGGTCCCAAGATACTAGAGAGACAAGGTGGGTGAGGTAATATCATTTATTGGACCAACTTCTGTTGGTGAGAGAGACAAGTTTTTGAGCTACACAAACGTGAAGAAGAGTTCTGTGTAGCCCAAAAGCTTGTCTCTCACCAACACAAGTTGATCCAATAATAGATATTACCTCACCCCTCTTGTCTCTTTAATATCCTGGGACCAACACAACACCAACAAAATTGCATATTTTTCAGTGATCTCACTGAATTTAGGATCTCACAACTGTGGTTTTTGAATCTAAGTCACTTTAAATATTGACCGCTTTGGGTGTATTCAGATTAACAACCCAGAAGTTTTCAAATCCAAAGTTTTCAATCCAGTTTGGCCTTCACTTGTTGGACAAACCTGAGGAAACAACAGTTGTGTTGTTGCATCAGATTTCTCACTTCTTGTCTGGGGGAAAAACAGGAGGATTGTAAACATTGTATTACTCTTTATTTACAAATGTTGCTCGCTGGGACAGCCTCATGGGATGTACATATAACTTTCATGAAGGCTCATGATTGCCATGCTGAACAGAAGGGAGCATATATTTCTCCCCTAATAAGGGGAATAGAAACACTACTCTACTTTGGCAAATACCCATGCCAGAATTGTCTCTTTTTCTGAGTTAAAAGTAAGTTGGCAATGTTCCTTTAATCTTAGTGTGCACACAACCAAATTCATCCATGGAGTAGCTCTATAATCAGATGTAGTTATTCCAGGGATGAATTTGACCTAGAAAATTAAATACACAGCTGAGATAACAGTGGACACTGTTGGGTTTCAGTTTGGGTGCTTTTAAATCAGTGCCTATAACAACCATCGTATGCAAAGACTGTATGAGTGATTTATGATTTCCTTCTGTAAATATGTTTTTGCTGTACTTGTCCATAATGGAGACAGAAAGGCAGCAATTCCTTTTGCATTAAATTGGATACCAGGCTTGCATAAAAATCTGATTATCTTCAATCTCTACTGTGCAATTTCTCATAAAACAAATAGTCTGATCAGCCAACCAAACTATACATTGTTGTCTTATTTGTATATTAACAGCCCACTCTTAGAGCTTTACTTCCCTTCAGTGTTAAGTCTGAAATAATAGTTTATACTGAAGGTCAGTTCAGCTTGTTCTTGGTTTTGTTTAAAGGATGGAATGTAATTTATCCCACCAATGAAGTACTTTATTATTCTTGTTTTTTAAAAAAAATAGAAATGGTTTTTATGATTGTCCAGTGGATATTTTTGTACATGCAAGTTTTGAGCATGATGCTTGCTGAAGCAGCTGGCCCCAGACTCCTAGGTTCTGTTCCAGACTCTGAAACTGACCCATTTATGCACTAAACCCACTGCTCTAATGTTGGACTGGACCCACTGCTGGGGAATGTTTATTTGTTTTAAACATTGTTTCTCTGAACTACAATAATAAGCTTTATTGTAATACTGGCAACACAAAGAATGGATACTTTATTTTTGGATCATACATACTGTACATGCTTGGGGTTTCTTTAAAATACAACCTAAATTTGAGGGACACACTTGACCTGGCACTCTCACTGTTGTATTTTGCATTCTTTAGGTAATAACTCTGTCTTTACTGATGTACCCCGTGCTGAAGAGTCTAGGTCTTCAGCTGCACTCTGCAGTCACTGGCAGCTATATCTCGGGAACCCATTCCATTGCTTTCATTAACTGTCCCAATGAACAAGTTGCAAAGGATATTGCAAGGTACAGTGTCACTTTCATTGTTGTTGTGCTTGAATAATTCAAAGGCTGGCTGTCATGAAGTAATGGGTTTTTTGTTTCATTTACAGTAGTTATTTCTGAGGAGGAGGAGGGTTTCTCCCATTTTCTCCACATGACACCCTCTTTCTCTCCCACTCATGCATTAACTCTCTCCCACAAACAGCTCCGTAGAATAGGAACTCAACCTTCTAAAGGAAGATTGTAAAAAAAAAAAAAAAAATCTATCTAGCTGGTGCAGAATGCAGCTGCCTGCCTCCTTCGAGGCCTAGGCTAATGTGAGCACATCAAGCCTCTTCTCAGATTCCTGCACTGGCTCCCAGTCTGTTTCAGATGCCAGTTTAAGGCCTCAGTCCTAATTCTCAAGGCAATTCATGGATCAAGCAACCACCATGACAGCTGAACTCCTTTGAGACAATGCAGATCACACAGCTCAGCAACACTGCATGAGGGTGGAGAGCAAATCATTCTGGGTCAAGGGGATCTGGCTATGGAACAAACTTCTCAGGTGAGATTAGGTGAATCCAGAGCATGAGGAAATGTTACCAAATTTTCATCTTTCAAAAAGCCTTATCACCATAGCAAGAATGACACTTACAACACTGACACCCCAACTATCCAAACACTCCTCCAGAAAAAAAAATCCTGTAACAGTCAACCAACCAACCCAAAACAGAAACCAACAAAAATTGCCCAAGCAGAGATGCTACCCTAGAAAGGATAAAGTGTCAGAGACTCCTAGGAAGTCCACTAGGGACTTTGCTATTGCTATTGACTTTATGTAGAAAGTGCCCAGATGCTACAGTGATGGATGGCAGTATAAAAGCCTAAGATAAATAAAATAAAGAAAAGAAAACAAAACCAGGCCAAAAAAAAGGGGGGTAGGGGGGAGACAAAATCTGCCACTCAATGCCCCTCCCTACTCTAATGTATTTTGCAAGGGCTTCAAATACATCTAGATCTTTTTTATTTTTAATATACCATAGATTTGTATGATGAACACTTCAAAAATTCCTAGCTACATGGCTAAATAGCTGCTCTGTTCAGAATACTGGAAATGTTTATAGTGGACCGTTAAGTTTCCTGCAACACCTCTTATGAGCTCTGTTCCCTGCTAACTCTCTGCTTGCCAAAAACTCTGCCTCTCTTCCCTAATAACAGAGTGTTCCCAAACAGCTATTCAGGAAAGAATGGGCTACCAAAAGGCATTTTGTGTCACCCTTAATACTGCAACTGTATCAAGTGTGTTACCACTTCATGTGTATGACAAAAAGAATAACTGTGCATTACTGGTGAGAGGACCATTTAGTCTCTGAAAATGCTACACATTAGCAGCTCCACAAACATTCTCTGTCTTTGTTCCTTCTCTTCCAGGGAAGGGAGAGGAAATAAATCACTCCCTGGAGTTCATGCCCATTGCTGAGATTTACATGTATTTTGCTCACATTTTTCTTGGTATTAATGAATTAAAGTTGAGCTCAGAGGAATTTGGATTAAGTGATAATGGCTCTGTGGATGAAAGCTTATTTTCCAAAACCCTTTAGCTGCTAGTATGGATGTCTTTATCCTTCTCCTAGATTGCTCACTGAGGTACTTATTCCCAGACTCCACTTGCAAGTATTTTCGTTGGTGTTTGTAAAGGCAGAAAAGGGTTTCAGATTTCAAGGACAGTTCAGCTGTAAACAAATACCTTTTGGGGGCACACCAGTTAGAGCAAGTTATAACCTGAGTGCCCTGCATTGCTATTAAAATTGATACTTAGTAGAAGTCTCCCAGTCTTTACAAAATGGAGATTTTGCTTCTCTGCCTGTGTCTGATTTGGAAAGTTGAGTTTTGTGGGTCCAGAGGGCATGATCAGGTCCTGTAGCATTCTGAGGGTGACCTCACAAATAATCTAAACCAAAAATATTTCAGGCTGATCATTATCTTTTATGAAGAGAAGACTGGGTTACAGCTGAATATTCCATCTGCCCCCAGTTTTGCCTTGTATCGGTGCACATCTTTCTTTACCGTTCTGCTTATTCATATTTCATCTGTTTAGAGCATGAAGACAAATGTGCGCTAATGCTGGGACACAGAAATACACATGAAATATCTAGCCCAAAGCCAGCATGAAGTATACAGCCATTTTCAGCCACCCATCTTCATCTTGTTATTAATATTTGCAGTTCCCACAGGGTTCGTGTGTTCCCTACATCTCAGTTAATCGGGGGGCGGGGGGGGACCAAACAATATCCCAGGAATTGTACTTTGCACTTCTGTGGTGCTATAAAAACTTGAAGTCTCACAACACCTCAGTATTAAGTGATTATTATAAGCTCTGCACAGCAGTGACCTCCTGCTCATTGGTAAAATGCATAGGACACTGTTGGTACTCTTTAGAGAACAGTCCCTTTCACATAAGAACTGCCTTGCAGGATCAGACCCAGGAGCCATACAGCCCCATACTCTGTCTCCCACAGTGGCCAATACCAGCTGCTTTGGAGGAAGGTAGAAGGATTCCTGTAAACCTCTCATAGGTGATGTTTCTTCCTTGCTTCCAATCAGTTAGTGGTCATGGCAGCCTAAAAGTTTGTCTCTTATTTTTTATCCTGGTACTTTACCTGTTGTGTGGATTAACTGAGGGCTGCAGTCTCCAGGGCTCTCAATCTGGCATGCTTCACCTACATCAGCTTGATACATTACATGAAAAAAGTTATCAGCCACATTCTCTGTGTGGTTCTGATTGTGTCTCACCACTATAATCCCTATTGACCTTAATCTCAGACCCAAGACTTTTAGAAAAAAAATGTCTGATTTTCCTCCTAAACTCTCACACCTCTAGTAGATCATTAGGACTGGTTGAAAAATTTGTGTCAAAACATTTCTTGATGGAAAATTGGGTTTGACAAAATGAAAATTTCCCCAGGAAGTATCTGCTTTCCTCAAAATAATAATAATAATTTTTTTTTTTGTCAAAAAAAAAAACAAAAAACAAAAACCTGAACATTTTTGGACTTTGGCTATAAACTTTAGTTGTTGGCTGTTTTGGGCCACAAATGTTCAGGTTTTCAACAAAAAGTTGAGATTTTCCATGGGAAAAACCTATGTTTTCTCATTAGCTGTATAGATCATGTTACAAGTAGTAGGGGTTTACAGTTGAAACAAAGAGCTTGTCTGTACATCACTGAATCTGAAGACAGTGGTTTCCCCAAATATCCCTTCTTTCTCCATCCTCTGCTTGCTGAGGTGGCATGCATGCTTTATACAGTTTTCCTCTCCATTTAATACCAATTAAAAGTATGTTTTCCAAGTTATCTGGTAGTAATCTGAAATTAACATATCTGAGCGATCGTCATGTCCCTTTCAGTAAGGAGCCTCTTTCAATAATTACCGAACCATCCTTTCAGCTCATCTCTCTTTTAAAATAGACATGGAGGAGTTGGAATGTCTGGACATGTTACAGCTGTCAAACTAGGAACTGCTTCCTGTCAGTTGCAAGGGGCTAGTTAGCTTGGCTTTCCGCCATTAAAATCCTCAGCTCAGAATCTGTTCCTGCTGAAGTGTTAATGTCACCATATCCTCATGCTTCTGTGCTGTATTTTTCCCCTCTTCCAGTCAAGCTGCCAAACAAGTTTGCTCCAGAAACTGCTCATCTCCAGGAATCGCCATCACTGTCAACTTTTGCCATTAAACTTTGTTCTATGTCCCTTAGGGTGCCAGACAGATAGGGCAGTGCTAATGTAATAGTAGTGCTACCAAAATACAACTTAGAGGTTAAGAGAATACCTGCAGTAGACAAAAATAACTTATAGATCAGTGTACATTTAGAATTTTTACTGCTATAAAATATGCCAGCTAGAAGAAGGCCTGAACCAAAGCCCATTGAAGTTAATGAAAGACCCCTGGGGTTTGGATCAGGCCCATAATTCAGATACAAAATCTTTGTTTGTGTTCAAACCTTAGCCTGGTTTAACAGCAAAGAAATACAGGTTCAAAGAGCTAGCTCTATGTCCAGCTCTTCCCAGCGGTATAGAGCATGTGCACAGCTTAGTTTCTGTGTAGGATCTATAAAAAGTGTAACATTTTGTTTTCTTTTAAGCAGTAATCACATTGTCAAGTAACTAAACAACACATTTGCAACTAGAATGAGCCACTTTAAAGCTGGAACCTAAGCCTTTGGATAGGTTTTTGTGGGAGGGGAGGGGTTGTAAAGAAGCAAAACATTTTGCTATGTAACATGCATTTTTAAATGCCCTTTGTCTTCTGAAATGTTTCCATCTCCAAGTGTTCTTGGTTTGTGCCAGTCACCAACACTTAAACATTCATCAGCAATTGCGAAAATCAAGCATCAAAATTGTGTCATGCGGTCTGGACACAGATTATCGCCTAGAAAAGCTTTTTATGGCTATTTATGGATGCATAAATACTGAACATTAAACATTTGATGTGCATGAGCCACAGTTTAAATGGCTCCCTAATGGATACCATTTCACAAGAAGTTATATTGCATTCCCTGTCTCAGTCTGTGCTCCCCAGGGACCAATTTCTAACCTGCTAATTTGTAGCAAGAATTCTGGATCAAATCTCTGCAGGAAGGACATAAATAGTTTCCTTAAAGGGACAGCATCAGAAGTTTCTTATTATTATGCTTTCTCTGCTATTTGCAATTTTCTGTTAGAAGGCTGATACAGACCTTGTCCTCCTGTTTTTCCTTTTTCATATGGCAAAAATGGATTTTCACTTTCCTGCTCCAGTGTATTTTGGCACATAAGTCAATATACCTTTACTTTGTTTACATCCTTACTTGTGTCAGGGATAGTATTTATTAATTTGTGCTCTGTCTGCTGGCCAACTGATTGCTGCAACAAAGTGAAATATAACATCTTGCATAAAAATTGTGTCTCTCTTGTTTTAAAAGAGATTTTTGCAATCCAGGGGACATTCCTCGTTAGATTAGAGCCATAGTTAGCCTTCAGCATTATTGCAGAGGACTCCACAAAAGCAATATAACTTACTGGGAAATGGTCACCTATTTCAGAGGTGTCACCTGAATACTGGAGTAGTTCCCAGGAACTCCTCTGTTCTAATCCCAGCTCCAATAGCGTCTCCCTGTGTGGTTTGGGGTATGTCATGTAATCTCTCAGGGGCAACTTCCTCTTCTGTAAATTTGAGATAGGAAGGATAAATTCTTACCTACTTTAAATGGTTAAGAGGATTAATTAGTATTTTAAAGCACCTTGAGGAGAACAAGGCTAAGTATTATTATAGCAATCAGCAGCATCTTTTGAAAACTGTCCCCCCTTCTGTAGTATGTTACTGCTTCTTCAAATCACTTAGTAAGATAAGACAATATGACCTTGACCTAAATAGCAACACTGAGTCAGTTTCAGCCAGTCACTGGATCGCATCATTTTTCCCCTTGCAAGATACTCTATGCTGCGTGAGATTCAGGCTAAAAACTCAGATCCTGGGGTCACCTGCTCATAGTCTCCCCCATGTTGTTCCACTGGGGAAGAGGTAAGGTTATTTGACTGTCCTTGGGGCATGGCTCCCTCAAAAGGCTGTGCTGCCATACTCTCTTTGGCAGTGGTTGCACCCAACCCGTTCCTCCAGGAGTTTGTAGCCACAGAGGAGAAGTAACTGCTGGGAACCAGCCTAGACCCAAGAGAAGCATGGCCTGGAGAGCAACTGCACGCTGGTGTCTCGCCTCCGCAGTGCCCGATGCTGTGCCACGGAGGGGATTTCCCAGCGTCTGTGGGAAGAAGGCAGTGGAGCTGCTTTTCTCCCCCATCCACCGGTCTGTCTCTTTTCCTTCCTGCTACTAGAGGAGAGGCCAGTCTGTGGTCCTGCATTGCGGCAGGGAGGGTGGTGCAAGCCACCTCCATTGTCTCGTGGATCTGGCTGCGGACTGTGTAGACAGACAAAGCAGGTCTAATAATAAAGATGTGAAAAGAAGCTTATGAAAATCCAGATGAGAACCCAGGCTATTTAAATAGCTTTGCTTTATGGGTTAGGTGCCAGATTTGAACCCGTTACATAAATTGCATACTGGTACTGTGGCCTGGACGTCTTCAGACAGCTGACGTGTTAGTTACTATCTGTGCTGATTTAGGTTGCATTTGGGGCAGGTCACCCTGTGATGTTGTACAGTCCTCAATCTACACATGGTATTTTCACAGCTTGTGACATGAAATCCTCCTTTAAGGATAAAAGATTCACTAGGGGATATAGGTTGTTTCATAAACCCACCTAGGATATATCATAATCTGGATGTAAGGGTGATATTTTTAACCTGCTCAGAGCCAAAACAGGTTTGTTTTATTTTGTTTGAAGTAGCTAATAGTGTACAAACATCAGGGTTGGTTTAACCATCAAACCCACTGAGGGTTAATTCCTACAGCTGGGTGGATTTATTCTTTCATTCTTTAGTCACTCCTGCCTCCTCGTCCGGAATTTTGAGGTCATATTTTTGACTCAAGTGTAATTGCTAGGAGATTAATGTTTTCATTGCCATAGCGCTAAGTACAAAACACAGGCCAGAGTTAAAGGAAAACAAATTACAAGTCTAAAAGGGCCATGCCTTCAAAAAACATTTACCACAATTTTGAGGGCAGAAGGTGCAAAAGAAACAAGCTTGATGGTCTCTCCAAAAGCAAAGAGACACTGGTGAGGTGTTTTGTTTTGTTTTTTGTTTTGTTTTTTTAATATGGAACGCTTCACGAATTTGCATGTCATCCTTGCGCAGGGGCCATGTTAATCTTCTCTGTATCGTTCCAATTTTAGGCACAACATTTGACCTAGTACTCCTAGCCCTCTTCCTACCCTCCCCCACAGTTGCTTCTCTGCTCACTTCTGCTGGCAGCCCAGATGTAACGTGCTGGCAGCCCTGCAATAACAAACTAGTCCACAACCAAAGGAGGAAAATTTCAGGAAGGAATGGATTTGGGTTTCAGATTTCTAATAACTTTCTGGTATGAAAAGGCCGATGTTGTTAAACCTTTAGTACATTTGATGATTTTTAGTCTGCTGTGCATGCAAGAAGCAGAGTCTCATGGTGTGAGTTTATGACTGGGAGTCAGGGACGCCTTTGTTCTAATCCATTTCTTAATCTCAGCCTCAGTTTCCCCACTTGTAAAATGGAGATAAGACTGATACATCATGGGGATGGTGCAAGGTTTCATTAGCTAACGTTTGAGACTGCCATCTGTGTCATACAAGTCCTGCATTTTTCCCCAGGCCAGCACTGAGGCTGGAATCTTCAGGGTCTATCAGCAGCAACCTGGAGGGACCCTCCCCCTGGCTGAGCCAGTAGGAGCCAGGCTGAGCTAATCTCTGCTGGAAACTGATTAAACAATCATAACTCGTGCCTGATGTCAAGGCTTGTCACTGGAGGAAACAGCTAAAGGTTAACTTCCCAGCACAAGGTGGAGGAGGGTGCTAGGAGTGGAGGAAGCACCGTGTATTTACAGACTCACCTTGTCTGTTCTGTTTAGGGCCATTATGGATAAAAAGCTGGCTGCCTGCGTGAATATCCTGCCGAAGGCCTCGTCTATGTGAGTTGCACTGAACGTTCCTCAAAAGGACATACACATGCTTGTCTGCAAATGGAAGCCTAAGCCAGGAATAGCAAACCCAAGAGGTGCCGATGCACCCACAACTGGCTCAGGACTTCTCAGGATTAGGCCAATGAAACCATGCAATTGGGAGACCAAATTATTTGTAGAAGGCTGAACTGCTTTCCGATTGCTTGACAGGGAGATTATAAGAGTGACCCCTGTACTGCCACAGTGCATTAAGCATAGTAAGAATAGGGGGTGGATGGAAGACATGCCTGCCTGTGGCCATTTGTTTATTGGTTACTTAGGAATAGAAATCTTCACAAAGAGGATTTTAGTGTCTTTCACCATGATGTAATGTGGGTTGCTTCTTTCATGAGACCTAAACTTATAATATTAATTGAGGTCTTCAGACGGTAGGAAGGGGCAGCCTTTGGCCCCAATACTCACAGGCATCCCGGGCCTTCCACCCACAGATCGGAAACCTTGTCATTACAGAATGAAGCTCGAGAAATGGGGGCGGGGGGGGGGGGGGGGAAGACGTATTAATAACCTCATTTCACAGCTGGGAAACTGAAGCATGGAAAGATGTGGTGACTAGTGCATGGTCACACACACAGAGCCAGGACTGGCACAAAGATCTTCCATTTCCAGTGCCTTAGCCACAGGAACATCCTTCCTCTCTGAGGGCCTGCCCCAAAGCCCAATGAAGCCATCCACTCCAAGGCAGACTTCTGTGGGCTCTGGATCAGGCCCCAAATGCACCACACAGCTCCCCACCAGCCACAAATCTATCTGGGGCCCTACCCACCCGTTCCTAACCTGGCTGGTAGAGCCAAACAACAGTGCTCCAAGCAGAGCTGGTCCAAGTAGTGCAATTCTCTAACATTTCTCCCACTCCACTAACCCCTCAGTAGCCCTGGGCTCACCAGCCCCATCTCAGGAGGAGTCTCTGTTCCGACGTCGATCTCTTGCTGGGCAGTCTCAATCAGGGTGATGCCATTGAACTCGACTCCTGCAGACCCATCCTGTGAATAGCTCCTCTCTGTTTTCGGAATGGTGTGTGATAATCCGTGTAAGGCTGGATCCAGGTCACACATATGCGCACACAGCTGTTTTAGCCTCCTCCTTCCCAGGCCAACTGAGCCCCTAGCTGCTGATCACTAACCTCTCTGACGCCTCCAGATGACTTCTGGCTTGAGGCTCCAGGCACATGGGTGGCACGATGGCAGCATTCTGCCAAGAGAATTGTTCTAAAAGGGCACGACTGCGATCAAGGAGATTTGCTCTGTCAGTCAGTGAGAAAGAAGAGGGGCTGGGATCATTTACCTGGTGAAAGCCATTTCTGCAGAGAGTTATTCCCCAGCCGCCAATACGTAGGGTTCAGCCAGCTATCAAGCAATCATTTTACTTCCTTTCTAGATTTCCTACAAGAGACACCGATATAGCCCTGGTTAGTATGGGCAGGTGCCATGCAATGTGCTGTATACAGAGCTGCTGGCCTATAGCATCCCCCGTTATTCCAGTCCTGGGCCCCCCAAACAGCCCCGGCAACAGACTTTGCTGTTGCCTTGCCGGTCCACACCCCAGCATAGCTCTGCCCACTCCCCTCATTCCTGACGTTCAGACTCCCCTACTAATCTTTCCCCCCGCCCAGTTCTGCTGGGGCACCTCAATCCTGACCCATGGTAGCTCCGGCCACTCCAACATTACAGACGAGCCCTCATCTCCCCTGTGTAGCCCTAGTCCCAGGCAAACAGCCGGACATTGCCTAGGGTGATAAACGTTCATTTTTCATAAATGCAGTGATTGCTCTTGAGATTGTCATATCCAAAGGGGGTTCTGACATGGAAGTCATTTAAAATGCTTACAGTCGCCTGGTACCTCAGTGACTCTCCCCATGCTTGGATCAGCAACAGGCTGCCAGATCTCTCCTCGCTCTGCAGACACGAGGCTCAGGCAGACAATCTACCCCTGAACTCTCTACCCTTAGTACATGCTTACAAAGCCCATTAGTGTGCTTGGGAAGCGAGCCTCTTTGCCCATAAATTTCATCCAAGGCGTTCATTCCCTACCGTGTCCAAACAGCCAGACTTCGTTCCCAAACTTGCAATGCGCTCTGCTTGGGCAGACCCCTGGGCCAGCACAGAGCACCACTGACCTCGGTGGGGCTCCACATGGCTGCAAGGGTCCACCTGTGCTGGACCAGGGCCTTACTGAGCACAGGAGAAAGCTTTCAGCAAGCAATCTGCCGAGTTCGTGACTCCCCCTATTCAGTCAAATCCCTAGCAAATGATTTGAAAACGTGACATTTCTAGAACGACACAGAACAAAATAAAGAAATGTGACCTTGTAGCATGCACTGAACAGGCAAAAATCAAAACACAATAATAATACCTAGCTCTTACAGAGTATTTTCCTTCAGCAGATCTCAAAGCACTTCGCTGTCTTAAATGGATTTTAATGCCGAGTCAGTATAAATGGGGCTGCAGTCATTTACTATATTTCTTTTTTCTTCTTCTTCTTTTACATCTAGGTATTTTTGGGAAGGAGAAATAGAAGAAGCCACTGAAATACTTCTAGTAAGTGTCTGGTCCTGTGTATCTAGTAGAGACACACGTTTTTAAGAGGGGTCCCATTTCTGACACTCACCTACGATTAATTCAACTATTATGAGGATTTGCGGGGACAGCTCCAGCTCAGGGCAGTAGTGGCCAAGAATTGGTACCGTCTGAGCACTGTGTGAAATGGATTTGGAGGTTCTCTCTCCAGTTCCTTGAGGACAGGGGTCCGCATCACAGAAACCCCCAGCAGAGAGACCCTGGCCTCAATGAGCCACAGTAGGCTGGATTCTCACTTCGGGAAGGTTCCATTCAGGTCAGGGCACAGCAGCAGGCAAGGAGGGGTCAACGTTTACTTTACTCAGCGGGGCTGTCAAGCCAACATTTTTCCTGTGTGTATGTGGCTAGAAGCACCAGCCCCATTGTGCTGGGCACTTTCCAGACAGAATGAGCGAGTCCCTCTTCTGAAGAGTTTGCAGTCTAAACAGACAAGGCAGGGGAATTACATTTTACACACAACACCGAGCTCTTTTATGATGCTTTTCATCAGTAGATCTCAAAGCACTCTACAAAATGAAGTAATTGTCATTACCCCCATTTTACTGATGGGAAACTGAGGCACAGAGCAGTGACGTGACTTGTCCAAAGTCACCCAGCAGGCCAATGGAAAAAGCTGGGAACAGAACCAAGGTCTCCTGAGTCCCAGTCCAGTTCACTAGCCACTAAGCCACACTGTCTCTCAGATGGGAAACTGAAGCACAAAGGGATTAAGTGATTTGCCAGACATCCTGCTGCAGAAGGTGCTGGTGTATTTCAGACATCTCCCTAGCTCAAAGTTATCTGAATAATTTGCATATGTCATAATATTGGTATGAGACTTCCTAAGTGACTTTAATTCCCTCAAGAGAACTAAAGTAGATACTGTCAGCACTAGTGTGGACGCATCGGGTGTGAGAACAATTCAGCTGTCCCGGGTTACATTTCTCTTTACTTCATTTCTTTTTCTTTTACAGTTAGTGAAAACAAGGACGTCAAAAATAAGTGAATTATCAGACTACATCAGGTGAGGCTCCTGCCTGTTGCAAATGATATTTTCCCCCTAAACTAAATTTGCCATCTCTAACTCAACCAGTCAGAGGACAGTTACTTCCTCCCAACACCCATGTGTAGTCGTTTAGCTCGTGAACTGCTTCTGCATGTGCCAAATATCACAGACGCCATATCAATTCAAAGCTCACACTAAAATGAAAAACTAAGTAAAACCCAGCTGGTTTCTGGTTGAAATGGAGTCCACATACCTCAAAAAAAACTCTCTAAGGTTCACCAACATGGACAGTTGTTCAGCTTTTGTGTTGTAGCCATAGGCAATTCACAGAATCAGTGCAAAACTAGGTGAAACAGAGTTGTTTGCTCTTAGTCATACCTTTGAAGGAAATATTTTTCTCACAACATGAAAAATTAGCCTGTGGAACTCACGGTCCCAAGATATCACTGAATTATCAAGATTCAATTATATGGAGCCACTGATATGGATAACAAGAATATCGAGAGTCATCATAGTAAATAAATAAGAGCTTTGGAGAGGATATCAACCCTGATGCTTCAGGGGTTAAGTCAACCTCTAACAATGGGGGGATAAGAAGGAAACTTTGCCTTAAAGCAGGTTACCCTATAACTGCCTACTTCAGGGTTTCTTGCATCTTTCTCTGAAGCATCTGATACTGGCCATGGTTGGAGACAGGATGCCAGGCTAGATGGGCCACTGGTCTGATCCAGTCTGGCAATTCCTATGTGTGAATGATTCCCTCTCTTCCCTGCCAGCCCCAAGAAGGGAAGTGGTACTGTCCCACTTCTCCCTTCTTGGGGCCCTAGGGACTCTGCAACAGACCCTCTTACCTCAATAACACCCCTCCTTGGGGCTGATTTGTTACAAAACCTAGTGCAAATAATCCATCGCAAAACACATCCATTTATCATACCCACTGCATATAGTCCTTAGAATCCCCCAACATCTAGCCCATCAGTGTAACACATACCATAGTCCAGCATCTTCCACCACACCAGGCTCTTCTTCAGTCGTCTCTTGTCCTGCCAGCATGGCCACCCCAGTCCTTCCAGCAGGAGTGCCACTCCACTCTTCCCAGTAGGAGCCTACCCGCCCTCAGCTTCTCTGCTGGGAGTTCCTCTTCATCAGGGGAGCATCCGCCACTCCCTGATTCCATTAACCTCTCATCTCAGAAAGGCCAGCAGGTAGGCCCTTCCATTGCTCCCCTGGCCCTCGGCCCCTTCTGTTTCCAGCTCTCCAACGTGCAGATGTCAGCCACTCCGCTGATTGCCTGCCTTCAGCCTTCCCTGGTGCTTGGCTTCAGCTTGGAAGCCAGCAGGCAACTCCCGCTGCTGCTCTCCTGCCTTCAGTCCTTTCCAGCCCTCTGGCCTTTCCTCCGGTTTGGAGAGATCAATTGGCAAACTGCTCTGCAGGCAGTCCACCTGCTACCCACCTACCATTGCTTCCATCAGGGACCTCCCACAGGTGCTGCCCCTTCCACTTTCTTGGTCAAACTGGTAACAGCTGTACTTACATAAAGGCGCTGGACCACCTTCATTTAAAGGGGCCAGCCACCCTGTGATGCTGTGTTTACTTAAACCCCAAACTCACAGCAAAAATCTCATGGATTTTGAATCTACATGATCTGAAGAGAAGGGCCACGGAACTGCTTTGAAGTCAGAGGCAAAGCTCTGGAGGCCCTTCTTGAAAGGTGCTCCTGTGAACTGAAAGCTTAACGTTTCTGGGGGCTGTAAGTAAAATTGAGCTTGTTCCTACAGCAGAATTGATCAACTCCCATTGGGGGGCTGTGTGTGTTTTCCATTTTAGATCCCTGCATCCTTTTGAGATTCCTGAATTTATCAGCCTGCCTATAGACCAAGGAAACCCCCTCTATTTAAAATGGATTGAAGAAGGTGTCTCCGATGACTAGCTGGAATGCACCATTCTGTCCTTCTCCAGACATACCCAGCGTTTCCTTCCTGTCAGGGGTAGACGACATTTGCTTTGGCGCTCTAGTCTTCTCTCACTGCAGGCGGGACTGGTGCATACATACCAAGGGTGATAAAACTCCAAGGGAATGTAGGTAGCACAAGTGCCTGGGATTTGGAATTTGCCTCCTACTTGAAATACAGTTTAACGGACACTCCTCATTTGTGTAAACCTAAGTTCTACTGAGCATTTAGCTACACATCTTAAGTAGAGCCCAAAGCGGAGAAAGGGCACATGTTGTCCAAGAATAGTTCCAAAGTTGTGAACAGTGGAGTTTGCAAAGGTGTGTGTGGTGGGATGTGAGCTCCTAGGGAGACTCTGGCTATTTATAGGACCAGAGGGTGAAAATGCACATGACAGGGTCCCAGCAACACAATCCACGGAGAAGGACCAGAGTTCCAGTTCACGGGCTGTCAGGGGTTGGCTGCACTGCAGAGGAAGCATACGCAGCCCCAGTGACGGTGAGCAGGGGTGACCATTGGTCTGTCTGCCCCCTGAAGAAGCGTTGCGGCAAAGCAGGGGAACCAAAGATGGGGAAGGTCCTGCCGAGCCCTCTGCCCCCCTGCCCAAATGAACATAAATCAGGATGCAGCAAAACATCCCATGATGCACCAGCTCACATCATCTCCTGCTGTGCAGCACCATTTGCAGCAACATGTTGCTTTGTATCCTGACAGGGCAGCCGAGGCAGTTTACCAACAGCCAGCCATTCAGAGTGCGGCCCACTGAGCATTTGTGAAAGGATCCCGGGCAGTGCAAACAAGGACCCACTGGGGTGGGACTGGGGGACGCAGCTGACAATAGCCTATTGCTTCTGGGAAGAGCACAAAGAGTTAATGCTCCCCAGAGCGTATAGCGATGCCTAAAGGCAGCAGGGATCCAGTGCAGGCCTGTGCCAACATTGCCAGGCTAAGGAGACAAACTGACATACCTGGTCCCAACAAAAGCTTCCCTCTGACTAAAGCAAACGCTTTTTCTCCCTTGGCAGCCTGTAACACTGCAAACAGAGGCACAGGCTTGTAAATTATGGAGCGCTATGTAGTAATTGATGCGTCTGAAACAGACGCGTTTCTTACTCCTGGTGCCTGGTTTGCTCTTAGACTTTTGTGGTTATGAAAAGGCCAGTTGGGCCGAGAGGGGCAGTCCTGCTCTGGCATTGATCTTCCAGGGAAATGTGTGTGCGGGAGGGGGTGGATTCTGCAGCACGCTTTGCCCTCGAGTACGTGGGCCAATGTTTGCAGTGAAGCCACCAGGAAAGAGGGGTCCCTTTGAGAAGGATGAGGACTTTTGGACATTGTACTGCCAAAATGTTGGCTGTGGGTGACAACTACAGCCTGGGCCTGCTCTTGCTCCCATTGGTCAGTTCTGCCAGCGGTTTATTAATTCACGTAGGGGCTGATCTAAAGCCGACTGAAGCCAATGAGAGTCTCTCCATTGGCATCAGGGGGCTTTGGCTCAGGCCTGTGGTGCTGCTGGTGGGTGTAGCATTTTGCAGGTGTCAGTTGATGTCTCTGCCCTGAATGTAAAGTATTCAGTTAGCACACAAAGACCTCAGCGTGCTGTGGGGTGGGAGGACAGTTCATGGGATGATAAAACTGAGGGAGCAAGGGGCCAATAGGAAGGGGAAGGGGTCTGTAATGAGAGCAGAAATTGGGTCACTTGAAGCTGTGTTTAAAATCAGATTAACCCTAAGGAAGCAGAACCGGGCTGGCCTTGCTGGAATTGCTTGGCAGATGCTATCAGGGCTGAGGCAAAGGATGCAGCGCTGGAGAATGCCCGACCACTGGAACCACCGCTGCATGCATCTGCCAGTCCAAGAGCACTTTAAATGAAGCCTGGCTCTAGACACTGAAGGAGAGCCATCCCCCACTCAGAGCTGGAGTAAAGCGTGTGGAGCCTGAAGGGCTTCACTCCCTTGAAGCCAAAAACATATTAGAGCAAGTCGGGGGAGGAAACTTGCACGGTCTGAAATTAATTGAGAGATGTGCCCAGGAGTAGTGACATCACTCTCCCTGTGGTCATTATCACCTGTAACAGCTCCTACCGAATGGTGTCACTCGAGATTTCTCTGGCAATTTGCTGTGGTTTTAAATGGGCCCTGGATGTGCTAAACTGCGGAATTAAAGCTAATTTGCAGAGAAATGGCCAGCAACCTGAAAATGGGAGAGAGATTATTAGTGGGGTTGAAGGGCAGATTGGCCAGGGCTATTTGTTTTCTAGTATCAGTTTATTTTTTAGGTCCTGTGAACATTCCAGTGCAAAATGCAATTAGTGGGATACTGGCAGAGCACTTGGATAACACCGCTGCTCCTGCAAAAAAGGAGCCATTAGCTGTTTAATGAGCACAAGTGAGCAGGATCGCTGTTTGACATCACAGCCAAAGTAAAGGTCTATCTATACCTAGTCAGATTTGTACCGTGAACCCTGCAAATTGCCTTAGAATTTCATGGTGAAATAAAATGTCCTAGGGCAGGGAGATTTTAACGGGTGAGTCATTTAATAGTCTGACTGTGAGGAAACGCTCTGGGGAACTTAGCTGACATAGGAGCTTTGCAGCGACGACGTAGTGGAAGAGCTCATGGCACATTCACACAGCAGGCCAGCCTCACAGCATGTCAAGGATGGACTGGACTATGGAGATTGAGCAGTTCTGCTGGTGCCTCGATCCTGAACAAGAGGCCCTGATTGCTGCTCCCTCCAAGGCCGCTGTTCTAAAGCCCGGGAGGATGTCAGACTCCAGGGCTGTCAAGCCAGCAGCTCAGGACAAAACTACATCCCTGCTCTGTAAAGAGTTGTCCTCTGCCCCATGCCCTAGGTACATGTTAAAGAAAAGCACAAAACAGTCTGAAATAAACTCGAGTAATTCTGTCTCCCCAGCTCCTGGGGTCCAAACTGGGTGTGAGCTTACTCTTTAAACTCAGAGTGAAATGCTGGCTCTTTAATGGTTAAAATACCTCAGCTCCGTTCAGTTCAGTGCTCCCTTTAAGGTCCTCTTGCCTAATGGTCTAGTTTAAAGGATTTTCCACATTTCTTAGCCTCTTGGACCAGAGCTACGCAGACTAATCCTGTTACAGTACAAAGCGCATGAGTGCTGCTGTAAATCAGAGGCCTCATCTCCAAAATGCTGCATACATAAAGCATGCAGGATACAGTATGATAATCCAGGATAGGAAAAAAATGCATCTCTAATCGGCTCCTTTTCATCAGCTGACAGAATTCTAGCTCACACACCACAAGGAAACAGGGCTTTTGTTTCTTTTAATAGGATATGCGACGTCATTGTTGATTATAAACATTGAATTCCCCCAAGCTGAGAACCAGGTCTTTCCACGCTGGCCTTTGTTTTACAGCTAGAAAATACACAAACAGCAAATTAAAACAGCATATTTAGTAATACTGGCTACAGCCCCTTGCACCGCTGGAGTCCTGTCAGATATCACACCGCTAAGCAGGGTCACGCTGGGTCACAGAACTACCAAGAGCCCCTTGGCGCCCCGGGGAGCGATGCTGGGAATTCAGTGGGTGGCACACCATCCTCTGAGTCAACGTGCCCTCATAGTGATAGTGGGACAGCTGGGCTGCTGCTATTCAGATGAACCATAAAACCACGGTCCTGACCACTTGTAATTAAAGAGCCCACGACCCTTTTTGTTCTAGCCCAAGTGTCCGAGCCAAATTCCAGTATGGGTTCCATCGGGTTTCCTAATGCCTCCGGCTGCTTCTGTTGGACTCCTGTATATTATTTTTATTTCAAAAGTATGTATTCATGAGCCGTTGGCTGCAAATACATGGACACTCTTTAAAATGCCATATTGAAAAAAAAATTTCTAGCTACCTTTATCGCCACAGTAGGATTAACCCTAGGTTAATCAGCTGTTTATTGCTAGAATAAACTGGTTGTTACATTCTGGCTCCCTCAATACCCCCTGTAGAATAAATTGGATATTAGTGTACCGACAGCCAGCTGCGACCTGACGTTGTCGTCACCGCCGAGGCCCAGAAAAAGATCATCCTCGTCGACGTCACGGTCTCCTTTGAGAACAGGACCCCGGCCTTTTGCGAAGCCCAAGCTCGTAAGCTGGAAAAGTA
Organism: Eretmochelys imbricata; assembly: GCF_965152235.1. Classification (NCBI taxonomy): domain Eukaryota; kingdom Metazoa; phylum Chordata; order Testudines; family Cheloniidae; genus Eretmochelys; species Eretmochelys imbricata. Next base: position 22,332,375 of record NC_135587.1, read on the forward strand.
CACCCCCCTGGCCGACACCCTGAGAGCAAAGGGCTACGAGGTGCAGATGGATGCCTTATCGTCGGGGACCCCTGCAACGAGCGTGTGCTGCTGACCTGTGGGATCAGTCGACACTACGCACGGCTCATGCGGCGCCTTATGGTCTCGGACACCATCCGATGGTCCAGGGACGTCTACATCGAACACACCCCCAGCCACTGACAGTACCAGGAGGTGTGAGCCAGAACGACATCATGCATCAACTATGAGAAAGGGACCAAGAGACTTTTTCCATTGGACCATATGAACTGGAACCGTAAACTCACTGAACATTAAATCTCACCAAATGAGGGTAATCCATCCTCATCATCGTATCCACTCATTATACTCCACACCTGAACATAGCCATTATATGAACAACATACCCCCATATCTCAATGTCTGTACTTTCACCCATTAACCTTTTACCCCCAGTTGGGGATATTGCAGATTATGTATACCTTACGCTATCCAATCCTAAACCTAATTTTGCACCCCTTGATAATCTGTACCTTATTCCTGGATAACCAGAAACTTCTACGCTTAAACTCTGTACCGTTTTCTTTTTATTTTAACATCATCTTAATAAAATTCTTAATTCTTTATATCCTAGCCTGAACAGTTGTGCAATTTACGCATTTCACCCAGAGATGGCAGCATGTCACTGGTGGAGAAATAATTCCTCTAAGCAGGATACATAGCTTGCAAATATGCTCCCTCCGTCCTTCATATGCCCACTTAGCTCCAAAATAAAACTTTCCTGGGTGGGAATATAGAAAAAAATGTATGAACCAGCCAACTAAATACCCCAAAAAAGCAAAGGAGGGTCTTAGCTCCATAGGTAAGTTCATTTCAATGTATGTGATCAGTTGAAAAATGCCCCCAGGGGACACGTTAGCTAAAGTAATGCTATCTTTAAAGACAACGTATTCTGTTCCAACTTATTAAAAATGCCCAGTGTTAGCTATCCATGTTCAGTGACTCATAGTTACTAATGGAGATCCAGCATCCTACCAGCCCAACTAATAAAGTAATGAACAAAGAAAGGAAACCTCAGAGCAGTTTGTAGCAGTGAAGAATGACACCTTCACCTTTGTTATTAGAAAACAGGTACTAGGAAAAGTATATTGACACTGACCGAGCTTTTAGAATGCCCAGTGTGTGTGTTTAATAACCCCTGAGGTCATCTGCTCAAGAATTTTAATAACTAAACTACCTTTTCACCGTGTATGTTGTTTCTTTATTTGGTGCAGCGTAGGTAACTTGGCCAATAAAGAAATCTTGGCCCGTGTCAAGTTCTGTCTCTTATGCAGTAGCAGAGTGCGGCAATGATCAATTTGCAAATGCTGCTAGGGCAAGAATTGACTCAACAATAACAGAAAGCACAGCAAACGTTGCCAGTGGTTTTTTTCCCACCTGTGCACAAAACCTAAATGTCGGGGCTATCTGGTAGGTTTGCATCTCCTGGTCCAGCATGCCCATCCACCAATGCAAGCAGACACCCAAGAGTGCTTTAGGCAGCGAAGGCAGGGAGGAAAAGCATACTGTAGGTGAATAGCCAAAGCCATGCATGGCTTTGACAATATTGCCAACCCCAAGTATTCAAAAAATAAATCACAGATCAGACCCCCAAAATCATGATATTTAAAGAAAAATAATAACCATGGGGTTCTTTGCTTTGCTTTCCTGGTACCTGAGTCTTCAGGTTGCATTCAGGACAAGTTTCCCTGCTTTTTCCCTCCCCATACACAGAAGATCTAGAAAGGAAAACAGATTGTCACCACGCCAGGAGACGGAGCTTTAAGTAAAACCCAAATATCAAGTGACTAATGACAAAACCGAGTTGGCAATGCTGTAACCGAGAGTCACATCACGTCCGCTTGATCGGCATGCGGCTGTCCATGCAGCTAACCCTCCACAGCGCGAGATCCGCAAGTAAGGATCGAGTGGGTGGCGTATTTCCCCTGTACCTGTAGGAGTCCCTGGGAAGTAGTATAGCCGGGGCCTCCAACGGAGCCATGGTGCCATCCCCTAAGAGGCAGAGGACATCCATGGGGTTGGCTCGGGGCCTCCAATGGATCCCTGAGAGCTGCAGGGCTCTGGGGTGGGATCTTGCTTCTTCTGCAGGACTGACCTCCCTCCCCAGACAGAAGAATTAGCGGAAAGGTTTCCTCCCTCCACCCCCCTCCCCGCACAATCAGCTCCTAAAGGTTTCTGTGAGAGAGGGTATCCGGCCTAAATTAAACCACAGTGACCAGGCAACCAGCTCTGTGAGGGCAGCATTGCTCCACTGGGGAGCGAGCGCCATTGCCGTATGGTGACCCTTCGAGGAGGGGAATGATACTGATGGACTCTTCAAAGGGAGCCTTCTCTGGGACTCTGCTGATCCACACACGGGATGCAAGTCAAGGGAGGGCTCAAAAGGCCCAGAGGGAAGTACCGGATCTCCAACAGGAAGACGTCCAGGGAGGTACCTTCTGGCCTTGTCCCATATTCAGCAGCCCTGCATCTTCTGAGAACTAGGCACTTCAGCCTTCAAATGCTACATGCCCCTGAAGGCAAGTGAGCGGAAGCCTGCTGAAAAGTGCCACTCTGCACCTCAAGCCTGCGGTTCCCTTTCACTCTGGTGACCGGCCTTAGAATCCCAGAGACAGACAAGCTGCCGCTCTCCATAAGCCAGACAGCAGAACCCATCGAGTCGTGCTCGGTAGGGCCCAGTTTCTAGGGTTCACGACCACATGATTAATAATGGATACTATAAAGAGCCGGTGATGTTAAAAAAGACTTTTTAATTGTACATCAGACATATTAATTACAACTTGAATATAACAAAAGTTGGTTATTAAAAGCAGCAACTTGACATCATAAATCTTTAGAAGGTGCACAGAATCATTATAAGATCTATTAGAACTAATGCAACACATCCTCTGGAACAAAGCGTTTTTAAAGGCTCCACATTCCCCACTCTGGAATAGATGTGGGGGTGGGGAAGGTTGGTTGGTTGGTTTGCAGGGCCTGAAATAAAAAGCATACACCCGCAGCACACTGGGGCACGGACATTCCTGAAGTGTGCAATGGTTTTCTGAGCCTCTTGGTGTCACTGCGCTGCCTATTCCGTGGCTTCCAAAGGGGAGGAAACACAATTGAGAGATGAACAGAAAGGCCTCACCTGGCAAGATCAGGATTCATTCATTGCGCATCAGCTGATCACTCCACCAACACCCAGAGCAGATCAGGGAGCTGAGTCCCCCACACTGCTCTAAGCCAAGCCTGAACCCCTGGACCCCAGCACTGCAAACTTCTCTCGTCTTGGCAGGTAAGTAACAGAGGAACTGACTTTCTGCTACTGTCTTTTCAAGGGGAGTTGCATGCAATTTCGGCATGCACATGTATTCTGTTTCTGATTTAAGATCTTAAATACTAATTCCCCAACCATGTTATAAGCTCCATACAGGCAGAACCTACAGAAGTTGACAAGTGATGTGGAGCTCATGGCAGAGTCAGGGTCTTGTCTCTTTCACTTCCCCTCTGAAAGGCGATGGGTATTGACCCAACTCTAATGCCTACATTTCAAATACAGAAGGAATAGGGTTATGTCCCCCCTCTCCCACCCCTGATCATTTCTAAGCTGAAAGCCTCAAAATCTCTTGGTTTTCCTGGGGCTCCTGAATATGTGCTGAAAACAAGGAGCAGATTCAATAAAGGTTCTTTTTCATATTGCCTCTTTGCATTCAAAGCACTTATGTATTTCACAGGACATGAAAAAGCTACAGTACTTCGAATCATTATAAAAAAAAAAGCCTAGCTTTTGGAAACAGCAAAAAAACAAAAACAAAAAAACCCCACAACTAGCTTTTGTGCTCAAAGGCTGCATTATATAAAATTATATACGGCCTGACGCAAACTCTGTTGAAGTCAGTGGAAAGACTCCTATTGATTCCAACGGGGTTTGGATCATGTCCCAAGAGACCAAAAAACTTACTACTATGCATAGAAAGACCCCAGTCCTACAATTGGATCCACACAAGCAGACCCATGGGCACATGCCCACACAGATCTGATGCAGGTTCAGGAGCCAAGTCAGTTTCTTTTCACTCAAAACCTGCGTAATTGGGAGAGTCTTTTAATGCTTTCTATGCACTTGACTAAGGGCTTGCCTATACTGACAGCGCAGCTATGCCACTGTAGCACTTAGAGCTTCTCCCATTGGTGTAGGAACTCCACCTTCCTGAGCAGCATTGGCTGTGTTGACAGGAGCTCTCCCGTCCACACAGCACTGTCGACAGCGGGGGTTAGAGCCGTATAACTGCAGCGCTCCAGGGTGTGGCTTTTCCACCCCCCTGAGCGATGGGGCTATACTGACATAAGACGGTAGTGTAGACCAAGCCTCAGGGGTGAGATGTTACTTTAACAGTAGAGATGTACTACAGATCGACTTTTTAAAGTCACAGTTTCCATTCGCTGGATTCAAATCCAGTCCCAACGACAGACTCCACATTTTACAAACAGGTGGCAGCTTTTCCATCGAGGTGTCGCTAGATCATTTCTGACAGATTAACTGAAAGACTTTTTTAAAAAAAAACCCTGCTACAACGGATGTTCAGACTAATCTGCTTCTGCTACAGCAGCTGATAACAGGCCAGATTCTGATCCTAGTTACTCTGGGATAATCTTGAAAAACTCCACTGAAGGCAACGTAAATACTTCAAAATTTACACTGGTGCATCCAGTGAGAATCCGGCCCAAAAATCTCTAACACTCAAAGGACAGCAAGGAGCTGTATGCAGCATTCTGGGTCTCAGCCATATAATCAACTCAGACTACAGAAATACAGAGATCTTAATTCAGATTTGCGGGGGAGGGAAACTACAATTAAAAACAACTACCCCCCAACAACCTGGATTATCCACGGTGTTATTTGAAGAGTGGCGTCAATGGGAGTTTTACTTTGTTAAGGATCATATAATTTGGCCTTCGGTTTGTAACTTTAACCTGTTCTGTTAAGGCAATATTGTGCCATTCATTTGGATGCCAGTGAAGAAATGCTGCTTTTATTATGGGATTTCTGCTTAAAAATGGAGCCTAATTTTCCTCTCACCTGTTTTGAACTCTTGATTTACATCCGTGACAGTTAGGGGAGAATCACACGCTGATTGACTGAGGATCTTAAATAAAGTTTTTTCAATAAAATGAGCTTTTCAGTTCATCTTGCAACAGCCAGGTCATAAAATCATTCACACTGTTAAAACCATGTCCTTTAGGGATTAATAAAGGTGAAAGAATTTGCAAACTCTAGTTTGCTTTTTTCGCCTTTATGATGTTTAAATTTTAGCACTTCACTCAGTTTCGACAATGAAAGGAGAGTTGTCAGTTTCACTGTTGTTTATCCACAGTGTGGTTCTAGTCAGGTTGGTCCCAGGGTATTAGAGAGACAAGTGGGGTGAAGTTGTATCTTGTATCAGACCAACTTCAGGTCATCTGAAAAAGACCTCTATGCAGCTCAAAAGCTTGTCTTTCACCAACAGAAGCTGGTTCAATAAAAAGAGATATTCCCTCACCCACCTTGTCCCTTTTGTTTATTGTCAGTTTCACTCTGGGTTCTCCACCACCAGGCTATAAAGTGTGGATAACTTTTCACTGAATGTTTAAAAGAAAAATCTAAAACATTTCTACTGATATTAGAGTTTGTAAAAGTATAGATATATTTTAAAACAACCTAGATTGTGTCTAAGCTACCTGACAATATCAGTTTATATTAGACAAGAGTGGCAATTTTTTTATTATTGGGTAGGCAAACTGAATCCCAGAATTCAGCTTAGCAAGTCACTTTCTGAATCCCAATAATGGAAAACATGGCTCGCCCTCCAATAATTTATTACATTCGTTCTTCCGATTCTTAAGTTACTGCATTGCCTCTCCCTTCCTTGCCCTGCAAGGCTACATCCTCTTCTTCCACTATATATGCAAGAGCAACAAAGACAGAGATCATGCAGTGCTAAGTAGAAAGATTTGGTTCAGCTGGTATATGTCAGGTAATACAAACAGCAATATGTATTGTTATGTATCCAAAAGCAGCAGCAACAGAAATTCCCTCCCCCAACACAAACATCTCTCTTTCATTCACAGAGACACAGCCACTTTTCCTTTGTTTTGCTTTTTGTTTGGCTGGTTTTTTTGGCTTGTCTACTCATTTGGCAGCATTCAACAAAATGATCTTTACAAAAATAAATGCCCATGGTTCCATTTCAGTTAAGATGCCATCAGTGCAAAACAATGCCCTCCTTGGTTTTAAGGCAAGCTCACGTCATTTGTCTGATTCATTCCAAGACTGTGATTGTCAAAAGAATAAGCAAATGGAGCTGCTGCATCCTTTGACATCTTAATATCATGGGACAAGAGCAACTGTAATGTAAATCTATCCGGTGGCTGGAAAGGCTGGAAGTGAATGGCCTAAAAGTGTACGTATGTATATATCCCATTAATGAATGGGTCTATGATGAGGAGGTAAATACTATATAATTGCTTTGGCCAGCATTTTCTATCAGCACAAGAATGTGATATTTGGGCGCTTAGGCATTATAGAACTGGTTACATAGGTGCTTTCTGCTTTAGAAACAAGACCAATCTGGTCTGTTATTTAAGGCTCGTATGTGATCGTAAGACACTGGCGGACTTAGATGTGGTTCTTCTGCCTAAGAGCATTTTTATTGTTACTAGAGGGGATGATGGTTTGAGCTCTATACAGATTGGTTTTCCTTTCTCCACTCAAACTTCCCTCTTTGCTTTCCTCTCAACACAAGAGCTACTCCATCAGACATCAGCCAGATGCTGGGTGGTTCGGACAGGCCTACCATGCCTCTATGGTGCAGCAGAGTATCACAATGAAAAGCCATATCACTAACTGCTCTCTTCCACAAAGATAGCTCCTTTGGCTTAGCCAAAGGGTCCCTCGGGGAAGCGTAACTAGGCGATGCCAGTTGTATATACAAATGACCGATAAAATAACCATCATTAAAAACAAGAACTCTATCAGTTTTAGCCACCCGATGCCACAGCTCACAGTAAGTTTGGATGTAATTGCCATGTCCAACTGCCTCTGCTATACCCTGTCCTAAGTCTTTCACAGTTCCCTAGACCAGTAAGTGTTCCTTTCAAACCTCGCCTGCACAACTCACTGTAAGCGTCAGGAGAGCTGTCAAAGCTCTCTCCCATCGGTGCACGGCCAGCACGGGAGCCCTGCTCATCCACATCCCTTGCCTCTTTTGGTTTAGGTCATGGGTGTTGTTTGATTGATAGATCTATTTATTTCTAGGAGAGGTTCCCCAGGCTGGTCCAAGCCAGAGGGATCAATATGGGGTGGTGCCTTCCCATTCCACCAGGTATTGGACTTTGCCCTCCGGAGTCACCCTGCGGGCTAGCACCTGGTACTTCTCCCCACACACCAGCCTGCCAGCTGCTCCGAAGTAGTTGGTGATGGAGGACTTGAGGTGGGAGAGGGAGGAGTCGTCCTCGCTGATGCTCTCCAAGGTGTGGCTGTCAATCCCGTCATCCTGGCGTTCCGGGGCACAGGCCGCCTCACTGCTCTCTGAGGCGCAGCCATTCAGGGGCCCACCTTGTTCAATGCCTTTTCTCTTCCCCCCCACTGGGGCGTAGGCTTTAGCCGCCAACTTTCGTTTCCTGCTGCCCATGTTCCTTCTGCTGGGGGGGAGAGAGAGAGAGAAGGGGATGGGGATAAGAGAAATGCTGGCAAAAGGAAACAACAATGCAGCAGCGCTGGCTCTTCGACAAGACATGTGCCTGGTGATGTCAAGGGCTCCTGACCCAGCACTGAGCCAGCCAAGTAGGGAGGATGTTTGCTAATGAAAGCGAGTTTTGGTTTTGAGTTTCCCGTCCCAGCTGCCGTGAGACTTTACGTGCACCAAGAAGCGAAGTGCCAGGTTTCGAGCCATTAGCCACATCCAGAAGCTAATAATCCAAGGCTCAAATTAGTAGGAAGAGAGGCAGCTCCCCTTGTTAGGATAACTCTGTTGATGAGTGACAGGACAGGAGGGCATGTGGTCTAGTGGTTAGACCTGGGGCTGGCTCTTGGGACTCCTGGGCTCTAGTCTTGCCTCTGCCACTGATTGTTTACTGTATCAGACTCATCTCTGAATTGGGCTCACTACTTCTGTAACTCGGCCACTGGAAGAAGGTTGAAGTTACATTGTCTTAGACTCCCTGAGGTTGGTTAAGGATATGTCTACATGGCACAAAAACCAACACAGCAGGAAGTCTCAGAGCCCAGGTCAAGTGGCTCAGGCTTGCAGGGCTAAAACAGCAGTGTGGACGCTCAGACTCTAGCCAGAGTCTGGAAACCCAATGAGAGGGGAGGGTCTCGGAGCCTGGGCTCCAGCCCGTGTCCAAACATCAACACTATTTTTAGACCTATAGTGCAAGACTTGCGAGCCTGTTGACCCAGGCTGAGACTCGCTGCCGTGGGTCTCTTTTGCCATGTAGACATATCCTAGTACTCCTCTCTGAACATGGCCATCGGTGCCTAGATGGACCCATTTCTGCAATGATGCTAATGCCAGCTTCCCATGGGGCTTGTGAGCTTTAATCCATTTATTTGTGCGAAGTGCTTTTGCCAAGTACTTCATCAGGAATCTGCACAGCCACAAGAGTCCTTATGCACAGAACAGACTGCAGGGTAGGAGATGTCCCGTGGAGATGGCTAGGCAGAGTGGACGTGTTCAGTAAAGCTGCCAGTTCATTAATAATGAGTCTTTCTATCCCTATGAATGTAAAAACACCCATCAGCTCCAGGTAAGCAAGGGTAGTTCTGCTTACCGAGAAATGCAGGGCCAGTCCTTTCTGCATTAACCACAGCGCTTCCCTCACCCCACCAAGCAGATGGCAGGAAAATAGGCAGTTCTATTTAATGACCTCAAATAGGCACGGAACAAACTGGCCGCCAGCTATGGTCATCAGCTGTACAGTGGGCGGAGTCTCTAAGGCAAGCACACAGGAATCCTTATTGCCAGGTGCTCGAGGACCACCTGGGACCAGCTCCTTTGCAGCGTACCCTTGTGAAGAGATTTTAAAAAACAGAAGCTGGGTTTTCCTGCAGCCAGGGACGTATGTTTGGGGACGGTCTCCAGTTAATCAGTGTCTGGTTTGCTTAGTGTCAGGGCAGAGACAGAGAAAGATGAGCAATACTTGGAAATACTGTGGGTGCAGAGTAGTTGGGAGACAGCTTGCCCAGTACTGAGAGAGATGGCAGGGAAGAGAGGAGTCCAGGATAACTTCCAATGACCCATCATCATCATCATCATCAAGAGCTAACTCTACCTAAGCCAGAGGTTGGAAGGCCAGGGTGAATGAAGAGTTAATGAGGATCACGTCAGGGGTTGGAAAAAACAAAGGGAATTAAAAGAAAGCTGTCAAGCGTAGTCAAGATCAATGCAAAATCAAAGGGCAAGAACCTAGTCTCAGTCATTCCCCTCCCCTTACCTCGATTCATAAGACAGGCTCGTTGTCGCAGAGCCAGATGTACTGGCAGCATCTGTGGAATCCAGGTCAGAAAGAAAAGTCTGCCCTGAGCTGGCACTGAAAGGGAGAGAGACCGAAGTCAATCCTGGCCAGACCTCAGCCACTGTGTGAGCCCAGCATTTCCGGCTGCGTCGGTAGCAGACGCCCTGCTGTGTACGTACAGGACCCGGCTCCAAACAGAACACCAGCTAAAACATGCAGCCCATTCGGAGACATTCAGGAGAGCAGCAGAGTGCGTCCCTATCAGGACAGCCTGGGGGGCCTGCACTGTGTTAGTTAAAAGCCCAGAAGTCAGACAGGAACATAGTAACCAGTGCAGACCCCTAGGACTTCCAGACCTGCCAGACAGGGCTTTCACCAGCAGCCAGCAAGGGCTTCCCATCCCCCTGCTTCCATTTCCCAACAGGGCTCAAGTAGATTAGCTGGTGCTTACTGAGAATCTTGATTCCTCATATAAATCCGGTACTGCCGATTTGTCTGATTAAGCCCCTCAAACATCTTTCACCTTCAGGCATCTCTCCTCTCCCCAGCACACGAGGGAGTGAAGAGGGCAACCCCTGAACCACAGTGATGGCTACCCCCAGCATGGCAAAGAGAGGAGACGCATGCACAGGGACCCGGCATGGTTTCTTCTTACCATCAGGCATCACTGCCCCGCGGGACAGATATGCCGTTTACCTTTTTAAGCTTTGAATTTCATCCAGTGTAAAGTCAAATATGCTGGCCAGGTGGTGGTTTGTGCTCCAAGCCGAGGCGAAGTCACTCTGCATTGCAAAAAGGAGTATATTTATTAGCTGACAGCAGGCCACGACTCGGCGTGAGCAACCACCGCCAGCGTTTCCTACCCCCGTTGGCCTCCAGCTTCCATCTACTGCACGCTCTGAGATGACCTGTGCTTTGGACAGTCCCTTACCCCTCTGCAGAGCGGGCATGCAGGAGGCTGCTGGTCGGAGCTGGGCGCAGTTGGAGGGTTGTGAGTTGGAGGGTTGAGGGTTCTTTTTTTAAAGACACCTTTTCCATTAAAAATAATAAAGTGTCCCATGCCAGCTGAGGTTCCATTTTCCCTGGTTCTTGTCTGTAACTGAGAAGCTGTGAGGGCATTTGGAAGGATGGGGGACAATTATACTTGACGCATCTGAGGATGTCAAAGTCTGTTACAATGGTTTAATCAATTTTTACACCTCATGCTGGGAAACTAAGAGGCGGAGACCAAGTCTCACAGCACGTCAGTGGCAAACCCTGTAACAGAACCTGAGACACCCAACTTTCATCCCAGTGCTCTAGCCACCAGAAGACACTTCCTCCTTCCCATCAGTCTTCTTTCTCCCCCGAGGGCACAGATTAAACAGATGGATTTGGAACTCCCTGCTCTGAGCCTCTTGTTACTGGCATCAGAAGGCTGGTTTGTGGCCAGAAGGGCAAACTTTCAATTAGCACTCTGATCCTGCCTTTATTAGTCATCTCTGCCTGGGGAGTGCGCGGGCCATGCCGGATGGAAAAACGGCAAATTGGAGAAAGCACTCAAGCCTCCTAAATGCCTGTTAGTAGCAGCAGCACAAGGATGGTGCCCAGTTCCATGTTTGAAAAACAGGAAGCAAAACACTTCAGTAATTCAACCCTGAAAAACAACATCATGGATAGTAACAAAAGAAAGAGTAGCGAGAAACTAACACTGGGAATAGCATCCTCCAACAAAAATTTTGATCTTTTTCTTCTAGCAACTCGCCTTTTCTGCTGTTGAAATTCATGAGGCAGCAAACTGTGAAAGCAAAGAACAAACACAAACAAAGAACAATGAGAGTCAGACTTGCTGGGAGACTGTAAATCACATAACAGGCCTGAGGGGGGTGTATAGAAAATGTCTACTTTGGTTCCAAGCAGCCAGGGAGAAACCTAGGGTGGGGAGTGTGGTCTTTTGAAAACTGTAAAATTTACGAGCTGTCATTTGAAATCCTATTCCTGCTTGCAGCCTAGGGGGCTCTAGAGAGAAGTGTGAGACCAAGGCCTAGTAGTCAGTTTGCAGAGAGCCAGTTGCAATAAGGTGGTGAGAGTTTTGGCCTCTCTGTTTTATGGAGCAGCCTGGTTTGTTTCTCTCTGTTTTGGGGTTCTTGTGTGTTCTGAATTCTAAGGAATAAAATAATGTTTTACTGCAACCGTACAGCAAGAGTGTCTATGTTTTTAATCTAATTTCTCTGTTTGTATGCTGTGAAACAGACAATTATCAAGAGAGCCCAGGAAAGCTGCTTTACTGTAGTGGCTGGCACAGAACTGGGGAATGCTGCATAACCCAGGGGACCCCACGACTTATCATTTCTGCGTCAGAGTTTAAGACAGAAGCAGACATTCTATGGAGGGAAAGCTCAAACGGTTTATGGGGAAGCCAGTTTTCTTAAGAGGACAGATGCAGAGGAGGAGCAAAGGATAGTATGAAGTGAAAGCGTGGACACAGACCCGTTTTTATGGGCGTATTTGCTTTTTCCTCTCTTCTTCAGCTCAGAAGCTCCATTCTCACCCAAACCTGGTACCTTCTCTGGCAGGAGCTTACTTGGGGGGTTTGGCGGGACACGAATTCGCAGGCGAAAGATGCATTTCTTCTTCTTGATTTCCTTACCGCACAGAAACCTAGAGGGCACAAGATACAAATCCCCTCATGAGCTATTGATTTTTAAGCGCTGAATGGGAGTCTTCATGGCCAACTCTTCCCCTCTCGCACCCATCCTACCTCAACACCTAAACTCTGCAAACCCAGTCATTTCAGCCCCTCCAACTTCCCCACACCTGCTGAAGCTGAAATGTTGCATCAAACAGTCCCCTCGCCCAGGCTCACCTGCTTTTGTAGCTGTTGAGTGCATTGAGCAGGTGTGGAGCGCGTTCTGAGGCCGGAGTGCTGGTTAGCTGGGATAAAGCATTGGCCAAAAGGTCATTTCAGTAACTTGAACAGATGATCAGCAAAGCCCAGAGCACACACTGGCTAGAGAGCTCGTTAGAGTCACCATGGTTATTCAGAACTACAGTTTTCTGCTCTGGTCTAAGCAGGTTTGATCATAAAGTTCAGAAATGCACAGTCAAGAAAACCCCACAGACCTCCAGGATGCAAACATTCAGGCAGTGTTTATTGTCTGGACATCAGCGTGCTGGGTTTTCCCCACTTGTGTTCCTAAGACAGTTAAAATCCCTCCTCTTGCTTTGCTCTATATTATTTTATTTTTTTAAACAAATGATGGTTGCATTTACTTCCTGCACTTCACTGGACCTGGACAGTGAAACTAGCCGTGTCCATTTCCCTCTAGCTCTCGCACACCGCCACGAGGCTGACCTGGGTAGGTTAGGACCGGGGTTCTTAACCTTTTTCTTTCTGAGGTCCCCCCAGACATGCGATAAAATCTCCACGGCCCCCGCCCCGTGCCACAGCAACTGGTTTTCTGCATATAAAAGCTAGGACCAGCATTAAGGGGTAGCAAGCAGGGCAGTTGCCCACGGCCCCATGCCACAGGGGGCACTGTGAAGCTAAGTTGCTCAGAGCCCCAGACTTCAGCCCCATGCAGTGGGACTTCAGCTTTCTGCCCTGAACCCCAGCAAGTCTAATGCTGGCCCTGCTTGGCAGCCCCCTTGAAACCTGCTCACAGTCCCCCCAGGGAGCCCCGGACCCCTGGTTGAGAACCACTGGGTTCGGACACATGGCAGTACTGCAATGGTTAAGCAGCCCTTTCCCAGGCTCTTTGGAAAGCTACCAGCTATCCTGCCCAACAAGTCAGCTGCCAGGGGGACTACAGCAGGTCTACAATCAACACCTTCCACCCGTAAAACCCAGCTCCTCTGCCAGCCAGAGAATTGCTGGATGGAATCCATGCCAGGGAGCTGGCAGAGTGAGGCGGGTACAGTGTGTGCTCCGTGGGCAGGCAGAACGAGAGGTCAATCTTGCAAGCTCTGGTAATGCCCCAGCCAGGTGCCCTCTTTCTCCCCCATTGCCCTGCACACGGTCATTGACTAAACGATTATAACAAACCACGCAGCGCCCGGGCACCTTGTACAAACACCTGCTGACGATTTGCTTCGAAGCAGGCAACAAACCAAGTCCATCCAAAGCCACAAAATCCACCCCGCTGTGGCACACCACCCTGGACCCCCAAGGAAGAGTCAGGCAAAGGCGGTTTTATACTTCCTACACTGTACCACTCAAGGAAGCACACAGAAAGGTGACCGCCCCCTGCTCCTTTGCAAACGAGCACCATTCAAATGCATCCTGTGATTTATGGCTCCTTCCCACTAATAGAGACGCACAGAGTGCAAAGAGACACAGCTTATCACCACGGGATTTCACTATTAAACACACCTGAATTCACCTTTCTCTCTGAGTGACACTCATGAACTTCCCCTTTTGCTGTCTGAGCAGACAGGAACAGAGGCTCCCAAAGAAACCCTGGTCTTATTTTCTTTGGAGTCAGCCAGGCCGCATTCCAGGCTTTAAGGGGTGGATGGTCCATGCGTCACTTCCCCTGCAGCTGCCTAGCCTTCCCTCCAAGCTGCCTTCCCAGAGCCAATCCCAGGCCCCATGTATTTACCTTTCCGAGCTGTAAAGGATCCCAGTGGTGATTTACAAAGGCTAGGATTTCCTCAAAGTCGAAGTACTTCTTTTTGCTCTGCACGCCCAGATTATAGAGGGCCAGGTGGACAACATCGACCCTGTGGGAGCAAAGGAACAAGAGCAGCTAAGAGCAGGCCCCACTTAGGCCAGGAGCTGCTTTCATATGGACTTGCATTTACTTCAGGTTTGCAACCCTGAGCTTCCTGCTCTGGCTTTGCCATCACCATGGCAGCTGCCTTCTCCCTACTCCTGCCATTCTCCTCTGCGCCTACTCCAAGTAACCCCTGGGATGCTCAGGGGGTCTGATGGATGGATTTCTACGTGGCTGACAGCAGAGCAGGGAGAGAAAGTTGCCTGTCCCTTCCCTGGAATTGCCATTCTGCAGACAGTAGCAGATACGTCCTTTCAGTGATCTGTTCGCTAGACATGAATGGAAACCCAGAGGTGCAGCCTGTACTATGGAGAAGGCCTGAGACCAGATTGTGTTAATCCGCAGCATGGGATGCTGTCTAGGACGTGGACAGAGCGTCCCATTGTAGCTGCTGTGCAGGTCTGGAGAGTCATAGCAGGTTCCATTGTATTTTCACATGCACAAAAGTGGATTAGATGAATAACTAAAGGGCTGGTTTAAATCTGTCAAAGGGGAGCCAGGAAAAGGAGGATTAAGTGGCTGTTAGGTTGACCTGTTTGGCAAAATCCTGCAAGGGGCTCTGCATGCGGGGAGATTTACCACATGCTGGAATACCTGAGCCCCACTGAGTTGGCTAACCTGCAGAGTGCCAGGATTCATTCCTAGTTTCCTGGCTTTTTGTCAGTTTCAGCCACATGCTCAGTGCTGCAGTTCAGGTAGTGGGGAGGGGGATTCCTGGATGATCTAAATGTTAGCTGAAAAACAAAGTGCAGGAGGCTGACGGCTGGCCGCAGAGGCTCCTAGTCACATGAAAATAGGTGCTGGCTGCGTTTACATCCTGCCTCCCTGGAAACACGTCCCCAGTTATATATGGCAGGGGCAGGCAGCCTATGGCCCGTGTGCCGAAGGCAGCACACGAGCTGGTTTTCAGTGGCACTCACACTGCCCGGGTCCTGGCCACCGGTCCCGGGGGCTCTGCTGCTGGCCTGGGATACCGGCCACTGGCCCCCTGCCAGCCGGGGTTCCATCCGCCGGCCCCGCTCAGCCCGCCGCCGGCCTGGGGTCCTGACCACCGGCCCAGGGCTCTGCTGCTGGCCTGGGATACCGGCCACTGGCCCGCTGCCAGCCGGGGTTCCATCCGCCGGCCCCGCTCAGCCCGCCGCCGGCCTGGGGTCCTGACCACCGGCCCGGGGCTCTGCAGCGCGCCCCCCGCCAGCTATGGCCCACGGCCCCAGCCTGGGGCAGTGAGGGGTGCAGACAGGGGCAAGAGGGGGCACAGCTCAGCACCCCCACCTTAAAAATTATTTCAGCGCCACTGTACTGGGATAGTTTTACATCCTGATTTGCTGCTTACATCACTATCATGCCACATGGAACAGCGCACTGCGTTTGACGTTGAGATTAGAATGTACATGCAAGAACTGGAATCAGTATTTTCTGACAGATTTCAAGATTTCCAGCGATTTGGCCCAATGCTTTCTTTTCTAATTAAACCTGAAAAGTTCAACGAAAGCAACTTGGATTTGTCTGTATTTCCGTGGATGGGTGTTGAAGATTTCGAAATGCAGCTCATTCAGTTAAAAAGCTCAGAATTCTGGGCATCGAAGTTTGGAGATCTGCGAAGTGCACTTGAAGCGACCGAGAGAGATCATGGGGCCTCTATTCTGACCTGCTATGTCCATGCCAGTGAAATTTAACTGTTTGAAGAAAATTGCATTTGCAATGCTTTCAGCATTTGGATCCACATACCTGTGTGAACAGGTATTTTCACACATGAAATCTGTCCTCTGTCCCTCTCAGAGTCGGTTAACAACTGATCACTCAGAAGCCTGTGTGCAGCTTAAAGTATCCAAATACATGCCACACATTGGAAAACTCAGCAAGGAAAAGCAAGGGCAAGGATCACACTAAACTGATAAGATCTGCATTTTAATTTAATTTTAAATGAAGCTTCTTAAACATTTTAAAAACCTTATTTACTTTACATACAACAATAGTTTAGTTATATATTATAGACTTATAGAAAGAGACCTTCTACAAACGTTAAAATGTATGACTGGCACACAAAACCTTAAATTAGAGTGAATAAATGAAGACTCGGCCCACCACTTCTAAAAGGTTGCCGACCCCTGATATATTGTATCCCTCTATTCCTGTTCTAAACCAGCTGCACAGTAGGGGCATACCCCGTTAAACAGCTACTGTATTTCATCCCAGAGGAAGCTGCATTTCAGTGGCTGGTTAAACAATGTCTGCATATCCTCGACTTCACCGTGGCAGGTTGTGGGAATTCATTAATATAAACATGTAAAGCATTTTGAGAACCGCAGATAAGAAGCACTAGAGAAGGGGAAAGTGTTATTTATCCTCTGACCTATGAGGTCTCTGCTATATAAACTTGCACTTAATCCCTTAACTAAAGGGAGAGACATGTGGCCAGATCACCTGGGTGACTTATCTGCTGGCAAATATGTATTTTGGCTCACATACAATACACCCAGCATGCAGCCTGGGTCCAGCCTCCGTAGGAATCCGTGCCACACAACTTGACTCCCGGAGCAGGGTGTGCTCAGGAGAAGCCCTGGGTTAGCTTGTAGGTCAGAAAAGAGGCTCACAACGGAACTAGCCAGGGCCAGTTCAGGTGATGCCTCCAAAGCTGCAAAGATCCTGGCAACCTCCCCGCACCAGGGAGAGGGTGAAATGCCAGTGTGAGGCTCCTGCTTCAGTTCTATGCAGGACGATAGACAAGCTGATTCCCTTTGACCAAGAACTCCACGGTTATGGAGCCCAGTGGAAGGTCAGGAGCCTCCCCATTTAGGGCACAAATCAAATCATCCGCTTTCTGTTTAGTAGGAAACTGCCATCCACTAGTCCCTAACTGACTCCACAAACATACACCAGTTTTAGATGCAAGACCTAGTCCCCTATAGAACTGAACCATGCTCCAGCTTGCATGGCATAGGTTGATCACTGAAGATCACACACTGAATCCCAGATTATCTTGAGCTAGCCCAGAGTGACCTGCATCAGGAGGATTATAACATGGGTAGCAGTTCTGCAGGTTGGGATTAAGGGGCATCAACAAAGCTGTGTGTGGAGCCCTGGACTGGGAGAGCAGGTCAGGACAGAAGGGGCAGAAACATTTTAATGCTCCCTAAACTATAAAATAAATCATGGGCGTACCAATAAAATGCAAATGCCCCCTCCACACAGATCCCCAAAGCTTGCGGGGAAAGTGGCCCACACCCAGGGATGCTCACTAGGTTGGAACTCAGGACATGGTGAGCCGGACGTTCGGCGGGGCTGAGTCCGCTCATACTGGGGGGGATTGCAGCTGCTCAGCTCCTTTAAGAGCCAGGCCCGTTGATTTTTAGAAACAAGTGTGAGATCAGTCTCCTGGGCCAAGTAACTGCATGAAGACGCAGCTTCAGTTCAACGTGCAGCTTAGGCAGGCATGGGGATGCCATTAACAGGGGACCCCTGGGGACGTCCACATTCTCATCCTCCTCCAGCATAACCCAGGCCCTGCTGCATGCAGGACAGAATGGGGAGAGCCAGGAGGCCCAGGAAGGATAAATTATGCCTGATTATCAAACAGCTGGTCAGAGAGCCAGATGGGCTGAGCGGAGTTCTGTTCCCACCCCCGAACTGCACAGAAAGTTCCCAGAGGAAAGTGACAGCTGAAGACACTTCACTCCGCTCTCGAAGGGGCACCAAGGGGAAAGGAAGCCATTAGACACTGGCTTCTCTCTGGCCTTCTCCCTGTGCTGATCAGTGGTTCTCAGCTTTGTTGCTGTGTATTCCATTCCACAAATTAAGGCTCCTCTCAGAGAGACCGGCCCCCTGCCCCTCTCAATGCTGATCCCACCCTTCCTGCAGCAGCCATAAATAGAGCTCCGGTATAGGAGAAAATATCAAGGCAATGACCTCCCTCTGGTGCAGCACATGCATCTGCTTGGCTATGTCTCTTCCAAGGGACAGTTACAACCCTGGGCCACGTGGAGGCACTTCAGAGACCCTGCACTTCCGGGGACAACTCTGAAAGTCCCTGACCGAGCGAGAGAGAAATTCAGGTGGAGGCTGGCAGCCAAGGAGTCAGGGCTTCGCCCCATCAGTTGGGAGCCCCAGGTTCCAGCCCTGATCTCTTGAGCCCAAAGAGACTACTCGCCAACTCTTACCATCTCAAGGGCAGGCGCTTGATGTATTCTGGCCCCTGGTTACACACCGCACAGAAAAAAACATAAAACCTGAAAGAGAGAGAGCGAGAAACACAGGGTAAGGTGGGGGGCAGCTCAGAAGGGGGGTGGATTTGGGATCATCTCTCTAACAGGACAGCCTGAGGCTCTGGCTTGTAGAGTACCAGCCGCCAGCCCACCCTCCCCGAAGGGCAGCGGGTCTCAGCATTGCAGCAGGATCCTCTGTGCCCATGTGGGGCAATGACTGCGGTAGAATCCATCCTCCTGCATGTGCCAGGCTGTGTTGTCCTCTGGCCCGGACTGGGGCCAAAGTCACTCCGCTCCCCCGGGCAATGCTTGCAGGCTTCACTCCCTCCTCCAGCCCCTTTCAGAGTCCTGCCCCTGCCCCCTTCCTCAGCTGCAGAGAAGGTCACTGCAGAGTCCAGCAATTCAGCCCTTTGGGTCAGCCAGAGGGCATCGTAGAGAGGAACTGAAGCTCCCCTCTGCCTGCCCCAGCGTGGCCCAGGCCATCTGAGCACTGCCAGTTGCTTCAGATCATCGGAGAAAAGCCATTCTCTCTGCTGTGCCTGGCAGTCTCCTGGCTGGCAGGCTGCTGGCCAGAACACGCCCTGACTGCACCAGGTTGGGGGGTCAGAAATGAGTGAGGAGCCATCTCCTAGCCACAGATCCACCCTGCACACAAAGGGACAAGGACCCCCCTTCCCCACACACAGCCAGAGAATGCACAACCTGGAACCTGTCCAGACGCACAGTTAGTCCGCAGCAAGTCGGGGTGCAGATCTGCTCTGCATTAGCCGGCCATGCACCGAGTGTCCACGCAGGCCCCGCTGCTGCACACAAACAGCTCCCCAGGGTGCTTCCATATCCCACTCGGGAACTGATAGTGCGCAGCAGCAGGGTCCCCATGGACATTTAGTGCTCGCAGGCTAGTGCAGGGCAGACTTGCACCCTAGCTTGCCATGCTCTGAGTGTCCATGTACACAAGACAGAGGGAGACACTCGCTCAGTCAGTGAACTCAAAGTGGCAGCTCTCTCCGGACCGCTGCTTGCTGTAATCCACCAGCTTTTGGCCAAGCAATCAGCCAGGATTTCAGCCGAGCAGCAATTCCCAGGACACCTGAAGGAAGCCCGATTGCCTGAGATGAAGGGACACAACCCCACCGATTCCAGCTGCTCCCAAAACATCAGTGAGCGTGTTAACAGTCAGCTGGGGGAGGAAATAGACTGACCAATGCACAACTCTGGCTCGACCCTCAGGGATGCATGGAACAAAACAACAGGGTGAGCTGGGGAAGGACGTACCTGTCTCCAAACATCATGGGGTCGCTAAGGCACTGCGTGCAGGCCTCGTGGAACCACTGCCTGCAACTGTAACACTGCAGCATCTTCAGGTACCATCTGGGAAGAGAGATCAGATTTCAACACTCTCAGAGGTGGCGTGAGGTGCATTAGGACTAGATCACCTTTGCCATACATGGTGCCCTACAGGCAAATGGAGGCAATTCTCGATTGCGCAGCATGTTGGGCAGGCGTTGACACCAGGGCAAAGTAAGTGTGCAAAATGGGTGTGCAACGCTCCCCAAATGGGAATGGCAGAATTTCATACCCCCTCAACACTGGTGGAAATGATGGCGCGAGGCGCAGGACAGTGGAGAATCAGGCCTGATGGGTCTGGGTTTGTAATGTTGCAGGGGAAGGGCTATATTTAAAAAAATCCACCACTGACATTTACATTAAAAAGGGGGAGCAGGGGGATCCAGACAGAGTTTTCGAAGGAGGCAAAGAAGTCAACCAGCCCCACTGAACTGCAATGGGAGTTGGGCACTTAACCAGGGGCCCCTTGGAAGACCCCAGATACTACCCAGATCTGGATTTCCGGACAATATTTTTTATCAAATATAAAGTTTAGTAACTAAAGCTACTTGGTCGCAGCCTTTCACCCTGGATTAGGTATTTTGATCACACTGATAACCTCACACCTCAGCAGCTCGCTGGGACAGCTGGCTTTCTTAGCAGCCTCTCCCAGTTAAGCACACAGGAAGCCTCACTGCAAATGCACCCTGCAGCAGCTCTCTAGATGGTTATTTTGGTCCTCTGTGCCTTTCCCCAACTGGGTTATTTTCAGATGGGGGATTCCCACCTGCAGCTTGTTGTTACAGCAAGGGGAAGCAGCTCTTGCATCCCAGAGCCACTGCATCAGCGCTGAGTAAACTGCAACCCATCGCCTTCCTCCTGGAGACGGGGCAACATGCTCAGCAGCCACATTCGGGGGAATGGGAAACGCTGCAAACTCAGAACCTGACATGTGCTTATGGGGTGAGAACTGCACCCTCAAAAAAGCCTTCCCCGGGAACTGACCTTCAATCTCACACTTGCCCTAGGGAGGAAGGATGGCCTGGTGGTTAAGGTACTGGACCGGGACACTAGTCCCACACTTTGTAACAGTCTTCCTCTGCGTTCGTGGACAAGCCCTCAGTTCTGTGCCCTAGTGCCCCATCTATACAGTGGGGATAATGACACGTCCTTTGCCCATCTTGTCTATTTAGATTGGAAGCTTCGGTGTGCCAGACTCTGTCTCTCCCTGTTTTTGTACCATGCCTGGCCCAACAGGGCCCTGATCTCAGCTGCTACCATGATACAAAGATCAAAAACAGCCCAGGGAGTCAGTTCATGCTAGCTAGCTCCATTTCTCTCCCTCCCCGAGCCAAGGTGATGTTAGACTAACACTGAACAGCCCAGCTAGTATGGGCTAAAGTGCAGTTTGAATCTAAACAGTGACTGCAATTGAAGCAGCCCTGTCTTGCTTCCTGGTCGTATTCTGTCCCACCCACTCTGTCTCGCTCTCCCTGGCCCTGCTCAGCAAACAGTTATGGGAGAGGGAGCTGGGTTCTAGTCTGGCTCATGCATCAGCTACAGAGTCGGTAAGTAAGGCTAGCATAGGTCCCTGCCGCTGTGCAGGACCAGCTGAGCCCACTGGGACACGGTGGTCTCGGTTATACTGGAGGAGGGGGCATGTCACACACATTAGAAGTCTGATCTTTGATAGCCACATTCAAATCCAAGAGCAGTGTAATAAGTTTGGGGCCTTACTCGCCAGGCCCCCCGCAGTAACAGTAACACTGCTGCTGATTGGTCCTGTGCAGAGAATCCCATTCCAGCTGCTCCGGGTTGTAGGACAGCACCATCTTGATGGCTTGCAGCGTCTTGGCGATGGCTCCCTTCTTCAGGGCGCCACCTTTCTGCAGGACCAAGCAGAACATAGGGTCAGCACAGCCGTGCACGAGGAAGCTTGTGACTAGGGGAGCGAGCCTGGCCCCATGGAAGTCAATGGGTATTTTGCCATCAGCTGCAAGGACGCAGGCTCAGGTCCCAAATTTGGAGGGTGCACGAAAGTAGCTAATGGTCAGATCAGGGGGCCAAGAGCCAGTGCGCTCTGCCAATTGGCTAGCCCAAGGCTACCCAGCAGTTACTTCCCCGCTCTGTGCCTCAGTTTCCCCACCTGCAAAATGGGGGTCATACCCAGTGGGAAGCATAGAAACAAATCCATGAGGGTAAAGCCCAAAGAGCCCCTTCTAACAAAGATGCTGAAGGAGTGCTGGGCTGCACGACCACAACTCCTGCCAGACACTCATGCTGCTACTCCCATAATGTCAGTTCAGCCTTAGCTGAAAACATGTCCTCTTTCCCTGCTCTTGCATTCCGAATTCCCCAATGTTCTGCTTCCAGTATTTGCAATCCCCTAGTGTTACAACAGCCTGGGGTTCACGTCTGGGTTCCCAATCAAGAGATTCCTTAAAAAGGGCCCAATCTGCACAGGGCAAAGGGTCAGAACTCTCTGAAAAGCAGGCCCCTTTAAAGGGCAGCAGCTGGGTCGGGCCCCAGATCACTAGTCACTTTTGAATCCTGGTGAAAGGTACTGTGTAAAATCAATCAATCATGGAATGCAGCCTACTGGGCAAAGAGAAGCAAGTGCCAGGGAAAGCCTGGGATTTGAATTTCTCTTTAAACGGATATAGGCCTGGCGGTGCTCCCCCCAGAAGCCGGAGGGCGCAGGGCTGAGCTCTGTGGCTTAAGCCCATCTCTGCTCCATAACCCTGACATGGGCGCTAGTAGCAATCAGGACGACTCAAGATGGCTTTCTGGCCACTGACGCCCGCTGGCAGGAGCTGGGGGCTGGAGCGAAAGGGAACACAGCTGTTGTACAGGAGCACGCCATGGAGGCAGGGAACACGGGTCCCTTTCCCCTGTTGAAATGGGCAGGTCCCAGGAGTAACAGTCACTTTTTAATGTTTTCCAGGATTTTCCCCAGTTATTTCAGCTGAGACCTCGACTGAGCCGTGACTTCCCCCCTGCACCACGGCTGCCTTCTGCCAGCTTGGCTGGTGCAGAGGGGCTGCCCGGCCCCTGACTGGTAAACTCCCTCAGTGCAGCAGGGCCCCCCGCCAGGCGCAGAGACAGCTAGGCCAGCGCCACAGGAGCTCTCCCTGCCCCCATGTGGGAGGCACAGCCAAGGTGAAGCCTTACGATTCTGTGCCCTGCCACGACCCATGGGGCACAAGTTAGAGTGGGCTTCCAGACACAGCAGGGGGTGCTGAACCGGCAGCCCCCGAGCAGGGGCGATGCAAGCTGGCTCCCTTCTGTCCCAGCACAGAGCGGGTGATCCTGCCCCCTTGCCATCAGCTACAAAGGATTTCACCCCTCCATAGGAATGCAGGGCTCTTCTGCCCAGTCCCCCTAAGCTAACCCCTGCATGAAGAGCCGGGGTAAGTACCGCGCAGTCAGCCACCCACTGCAGAGAGTTTGCCCAGCAAAAACCACCTGGCAGGGCAGGTTCTTGTTGCGGTTGGCAGCCCCCAGAAGGGAAGGAGCTAACTTGTAATCGCCACCCCCGCAGAACCAAAAACGGACCGGAGAGCTAGCGAGCAGGACGGCGAGCCTCACTCACCCGTACAGCCAGGGCAAATATACATCTCCGACAAAACCAGGGCGTCAGCACGGGGCCGTCGCTGCTGTCCACCACCGGGATGTGGCACTGCTGGTGATAGCCTAGAGGAGGGACAATCAGTGTACAGCGAGCCAAGAGCCTTCTGGGAGCACAGAGACCAGCTGGCCAATGAGAAGGCAGGGGTTGTGTGCGCACAGGTACGGCCCACCCACAAACACACACAGTAACAGCAGCCGCTAATGATCGGCCACAGGTCGTGGAAGGGGATTAACGGGTATCCCGTAGCCCCGACTGGATAACGCCAGGTTCTCCCGGCCAGAGAAAGGCCAGCCTGGAGCTCAGCATGCATCCAGCATTAACGGCACAGCTCCCCTGCAGCCGGCAAATCAGAGCCATGGGACACCCGGGGGTTTCAATGAACCGAGAGGAAACATTAGCTGCATCCCATCCCCCGTAAACATACACCCCCCACGCACACCCATTCACAGCCCCACTCATCCTGCCAAATATAGACACACCCACACATGCCCTGCATTCATCCCCCGCCCACTACACCCCATCCCATGCACAGTCTCACTCCTCCTCCCCAAACGTACACGCAGCCCCATGCGGCCCACCCCCCCGATCATTCCCCCAAACATACACGCACTCAGCTCTCAACCAAATGCGAACAGTCACGTTACTCCTCAGCTGCTTTCTGTGGTTCTAACCTGTCTTGCGGCAGTGCTGGGACCCCGAAGCTGGGACCCCTGGGATCCCGAAGCCAGTGGGGATTCTGCCTGAGAGTGGCCACACTGGGCACCTGGTTTTCAGTGAATGCCACCTGTTTTCACTGTATGCCAGAGTGACACATGACACCGTACTGGGGAAATGGCCAGCTCTGTTCATCGGGTATCCCTTATTAACAAACTCTGCAAGTATCAGCTTAGTGTAAAAGGGGAGGAGCGGATCCCCTGCTCCTCCACCCTGGTCTGCTACTCTGTGAGAAAAGGTCTGCCAAGTGTGCCAAGTTCATTTTCTCCTTCCTGCCCAAGCAATGACATTGTGGCCCTTCAGTACCAGAAAACACAAAAATGAAAGCCACCGTCACTGCCAGGGTCAGCCAGAAATGTCGAAGCAAGGCAGCCATGCTCTCTCGCAGCACAAGGCCTGCAGGAGGGGGAACCAGGCGTGCTGGGCCCTGCTCCAGTCTGAGAAGAGCATCAGAATCTGAAGCAGTTTCCACAATCCGGGGGGGGCATCACACTCTACCTGGAGCAGCACTCGCTCTTACCTAGACCACATTTTCCACAGATGAGGATTTCGTTCAGGGGCCCTGATGTCTTTCCCAGGCAGATGTTACACTTTGGCTCTTCTCCGGGGACACCAGCTAAAAAAAGAGCAAGAGAGCAGTGGGTTCAGAGATGCGTGATTCAGGCAACATCTTGGCAGGAAATACCCGGGAGGGGGTGGGGAAGAAGGTCTGCTGGCAAAATTCTATTTATACCCTCAAACACACACACACCACATTATATAGTTAAAGGAAAGAACCTGGGCAACTCCTAAGTTCTCTTCCTGGCTTGACCATGAGCTCACCAGTAGTTACACCTCTATGTGCAGACACATATGCAGGCTAGAACCTATCCCAGAACATTCTACGTGGGGAGCCCAACCCAGAATCCTCTTAGACACTTGCGCATCCTTCTGTTCAGCCACCACTTTGAGTCACAGAGGAGAACAGTTTCCCCCAAGAAGGATGATATTTGCTTTTCAACTAACATACGTTCCCAGGTCTGTCTGGGAGGGACATCTGTAACAAAGCGAGGGTTGCCGGCATCTGCAGAAACTCCAGCTAAGAACTGACCTACTGGATCAGAACCAGCAAATTTTGTCTTGGCCCCTACACACACCAGACTTGGCAAAATACTGAAGTGTGCTTCGAGCTTAGCCAGAAAACTGGGGTGAAAAAAAAAAATCATTCCCATGACATGCCCTTGTGAAAAGACATCCAAGAGCACGTTAATTTATAGCTTTTTTTTTTGCCTGTAGCAAAATCAAGATTTCTGTACCAAGGCAGCCCATAAATAGGCTCTAGGGGCCGGACTCTCATCTCACTCGGCCCAGGGTAAATCCAAAGTACATCCATTGGGTCAATGGAATTGTACTGGTGTGAGAAGAGACGCAGGATCTAACAGAGTAGTTCTCAAACTTTTGTTTGTTAGTGACCCCTTTCACATAGCAAGCCTCTGAGTGCGACCCCCCTTATACATTAAAAACACTTTTTTATATATTTAACACCATTATAAGTACTGGATGCAAAGCGGGGTTTGGGGTGGAGGCTGACTGCTCACGATCCCCTGCCCCCCTGTAATAACCTCATGACCCGCTGAGGGGTCCCGACCCCCAGTTTGAGAACCTCCCCTCTAGGAGCACTTACATATTCAGAGTGCAACTCCCAGTCACTCAAATAGAGTCAGGATTGCACCCTTTGTCTTTGGATCAGAAATAAAGTGAAAGGTTTAAAGACGTGCTGCTGCCTCAGGGAAGTTTCAAAGTCATCCTATTCAAGGCCATATTTCTCTTCCGCTGTTTCTTCTGGCTATGAACAGGTTCATGGGACTAGGATCTCTGTTGCATCCTTCATCCAAATGGATGGCCAAGTGCTTACCTTACAGAGTGAAAACAAACTATAGGCTGGATTTCAGTGGAAGCTCAT
This sequence comes from Eretmochelys imbricata, assembly GCF_965152235.1. NCBI lineage: Eukaryota > Metazoa > Chordata > Testudines > Cheloniidae > Eretmochelys > Eretmochelys imbricata. The sequence goes on from NC_135587.1 coordinate 22,358,475, forward strand.
CCCAACCTTTACTCATATGCACGTTCACAGCCCACACCTCATGAGCACACGATCACCGGATGGCAGATTCCATCACTTGCACAGGGAGGTGAGGGACTGCTCCAGAGCAAACGACATGTGGCCATAGTCCCAGCAGGGCCTGGTATCCTCCTTCACTCCCTGCCCTAAACCTGAGGTGTAAGTATGGCTAGAGGCACATCAAACACCTGCCCCATCCCCGTTTCCATGAAGATGAAGCTATTCCTGCATGTTTTGTTTAAAAAGAAAACTTTCAATGGCATTTTATGGGACGAGCAGCACGTTATAAATGCCACGTATTATCCCAGAAGTGGAATGTTACATGGAAGCTGGTGCAAAATCCTATTATTTAAACGCCCCAAATGCTAAACTGGATTCTTTTCAGCATTGCTCCTGAAGACAGAGCTGCTATGACAGCATTGGTCTTCTGCACAGGGCAGGGGGAAGTATCGCCCTAGGTGGACAAAGGCACTAGCTGAGGCATCTGCTCTTTCTAGACTAAAACGATTCAGCTTGATCATCCACGTGACACAGCAGCGTCTGAGGCCAGTCTGATGGGATTGTGAGCATGGCTAGCCACTGAGCTCTGCATTGCCACACACAAGACCCAGGCTTGTTTCCTAGTTCCAGTCTCTTATTCCTTGGGCCACCAGTGGCTAAGGCTTCTGCAGGTACCAGACACACAACCTCCGAGAGCAGCAGGAGACATGTCTCACTAAAGAGCACACCCAGCCCTTGGGAAGACGTGTTGGTGGCCTCTGTTGGGACTCCTGACCCAGCCTTCCTCGACCATTAGGACGAGGAGTATCTCCCATGGGAAAAACCCAGGCACATCGGCAAAATTCACAGCTCCAAACAAATGGAGCTAAATGATCACACAGGCAGGATGTAAGCCAGAGATAAGAATCCTGCCACTGGACATGACGCAAGCACCAGCCAGAGACAAACACAGCCCAGCGAACCACCATTAGTCTAGCCAGAACATCCAAACAGTTCTTGTTCCTCCTAACATTTTCCAGACCGCCGGTCAAATAAATGGCCCCAAGGGGTTAAAGGAATGTCCACTCAGACAAACCGCTCATTTTCTGGACAGACCTGCTGCTCTGGACAGCACTGAAAGCGTTAAAATGCCGGAGGTTTTTTGTTTTTGGTTTGTTTTTTTTTACATACAACGATGCAAAGATATCCTACAGATCCCAGCCAGGTACATTTGGAGCCTTTATCCAGACCTGGCACATGACACATCAGAAATATCAGCCCGTGAACAGAATGACTTTAGTGGCATCTGCATTGACCCCCTTCCCCATGCAGCGCAGAGTGGGGGCAGAAATCCTACAGACAGGGCATAGGGGTGCTGCAAGAAGGGGACCAGTGGCTAGGCGGTATGTTTCCATGGGACATTCCCTCACTGAGTCTGGGCAGGGGAGGCTGAATCATGCTGCATCGTACGTATGTTATACCAAAACCTACCATCTAACTTGGCACCCATGCTCGGTGACCCACAGTGCAAAGATCCCAGGAGCACTCCTGATAAATGGAGAGCCAGTGTAGGGCAGCAAAGGAGTCAGCTGAGAGCAATGGAAGCAGATGTCCCAGAGCTACCTTTGATTAAACAACGCCCAGGCCTCACGCAGCTAAAGCCACTCCAGCAAAACAAGAGAAAATGGGAAGTTTGGGGAGTCTTCAGGTCCTTCCTTAGAAGCAGAAGGTGCTGAGCCCCTTTTGGGATTTGTCCCTGCCTATTTAAAAAAACCCAGGGCAGGAGAAGAGACCAGAGCTTCACTCACCATGCTGAATATCCTTCCAAAGGACCCAGTACTTGGAGTTATCTTCAAAGGTCACAAGACAGCTCTGTTTGGAGCCACTTACCTGTGCAAACAAGAGAGGTGTCAGGTGCAATTTTATCCCCCTCACTTTAAGCATTTTTGTAAACTCACAACATTCTGATAGCTCTGCGCAGGAACTCACTGCAGCATGTGGATTTTAAAGGAACATCCAGTTGCATTTTGCTTTGGTGAGGGATGCTAGACTAACAGCCCTGAAAACCAAAGCTGGCTGTGTTGCCACCTACCAGGCACACGGGCAGCACCAGTGCCCACCCCTGCCTTGGAGTACCATCGAGAGATAAGAGAGTCTTTGTTCCCACACTCATCCAGCTCTTAGCATCTCTGCTGAGGAGCCCACTAACGTGATGATCTGCTTACCATCTAGAAACCGGACGGAAGCCCATCACCTCATTTCACCATCAAATGAAATGATTTCTGGTCACCACTGATATGGGCTGGATGGAAACCAGCAGCCTGAGAATGAGTTCCCAAATTTGCCAAGCCACCCACCTGCAGAATTTGTCTTAACCCCAGTAGTCAGGCTGTTTACCATCGCAGCACAATCACTGGATGTGCCTCACTGACCCTGGACAGCTTTCACGAGCCTAGTCCTTCTGATAACACTTAGCCAGCATCTTCCACGGAGGGCTCTCAAATTACTTTACAAAAGTTGGGCATGTGTTAAAGTTTCACAGGTAAGTAAACTGAGGCACAGAGAGGTTAAGTGTCTTCCAGCATGACTCTGCCACCAACTTCCTGTGTAAAGACTAGAACTTGTGGGAAATAAAAGTACAAATGTTGCCATAAAATTGCACATGAAATATGTTGCTGATTGTTTTTGTTTCAGGTGATTTGATAAAATGACAGCTTCCATCAAATAAATACAATGTCGAACTTCCAACTGTGTTTAGTAAGAAGGGAAGGAAGACCTGCTGCCCATGCCCAACATATGTGAGAGAAGCTGTTCTCGGGGTCCTGGAGAGAAGGAGATAGGACTAGGGACTTGCGCACATGGAGTGGGAGTCTAACAAACCTCCAAACAGATTTGCAGGGGTCAGTCCCCTGTGAAGCAAACTGCAAGGCTTAGCCTGGGAAGCCCTTAGGAAATGAGCCCAGGAAGGTTTGCACAGGTCTAGTGTTAGCAGAGAAAAGGGCTTCTGTTTAGCCCTTTAAAAAGAGACAGATGCATTCACCCAAACTGGGACCTGAATCCAGATTTCAAAACACCCAAAGTTTGGGGGTACTTGAAGGCAGGATTTGGGTCACTCCAATTACTGAGATATCGGGATCTGCTGGGAAGTTCAAATCAGGATCCAGGTTCAGATTCCAACCCCTCACCCCCAATAAAACTTGGAGCATTTGGATCTAGGCTCTGATTCAAGCACATCTCTGGTATATAAGTAAGTAATAGAGAACCGTGTCAGATTGCATAGAGCTTTGAACGCCTACTTTACCCTCTTGATCTTTCCAAGGTAATAGAGTCCATCAGTCCACCTGCAAAGCACATACTGCCCCTCAGTCAGTTTGACCATCAGATCTTTGCAGCCACTCCCATTCGCAGAAGAGTTGACGGCTGCTTGTTGCAGGTGGCTGGCAGCTGCATAGACATCTCGGATGATTGGGTTGTGTGTGCCGTTCTCCATGAGCCTCAGCAGACACTGCCAATAAAACACACACTCAGTGACTTTGCCATCACAACATAAGGAAAAGCTAGTTCTGATCATGCAAACTCTCCAGTACTGGGAGCCATTGGTACCAGTCTCACCATCCTTAATCAGACAAAGCTCTCACCCACTTCACTGGGAGTTTTGTCTCTATAAGGAGGCTGATGTTACAGGCCTTATGCATAGCACAGGATTATTGCTAGTGTAACCCACTCCGTGTGGCATTCTGTTCCCCTAGAGTAGTGGCAGGGCCACAAATAGAGGTTGATGAACCTGCTTCAGCCTTGGCTAATAGCCACTCTTTTAGCTCAAGCTGTAGAGGTGTATATGCTTTTAGAACCGGAGGTCCCAGTCTGTAGCTGAGAAAACATAAGTTATATTAGCCTTCAGTTAACAAAACCAAGGAAAAGGGGATACAGCTAAGATCATAATGAACAAAGAGAAGAGCTTCTCTGGTACCACTCATTTCAGAAGGCCCCGTCAGGTCTGAAATACTTAGGCCAAAAGATGTACATTTGAAGGGTTGACAGAATTTACTTTTTATTTCTGTGAATTTTAATTCAAACATTTCTCTTGTTGCGAGTTCAATCCTTGAGGGGGCCATTTAGGGATCTGGGGCAAAAATTGGGGATTGGTCCTGCTTTGAGCAGGGGGGTGGACTAGATGATCTCTGGAGGTCCCTTCCAACCCTGATATTCTATGATTCTATGATTCTGCACTTTTTAATAAACCCCCAAACCCAGCAGCACCGGATCAAGGCACCAGCATGAAAATTCAACTGACTATAAACAGAAAGTGATACTGACCAGCCGAGTTTCACTCTCCTAGGGGAGTGAAGAGCAAAAAGTAAACAAATGGCATCAAGTAAATTTGATTTTTAAAATACTTTCAGTTTTAATAATCATTGATATCATTAGTAAACACAGGTAAGGCAACATCATTGAGTGACACAGGATTTTTATCTTGATACTGTCCCTTTAATTGCAACACAAACTCCTGCCTTAGTTTATGCCCTGGAATTGATTTAAAATATAAACAACTCAATGTGTTTTACCCTTGGGACTTTGCATGCAAACATGAATACAGGAGCACACCCTACAAACTACCAATAAGACTTACAGCTTCGATGAGTCAAATTTTAGTGGTTAGCGAGTCTCTCAACTAAAGTTAATGCAAGTCTGTCCAAATGTAGCCAAGCAAAGCAAACCCCACAAAGAGCATGGTCTCTGGGCAATCACATCAGCAAGCTGCTACAGGCCACCGAAAAATGCAAGTCACCCTCTGATTTGTTTTCATATTAAACCAGACTATGATATTAAGACCTGTTTCAGTTTCCCCTTAAGTCAATGGGAAGACACCCACTGACTTCAATGTGAATTTGGTTTGGCCTTCAGTTTAGTAAAACAAGTACTATATGGTTATTATTCTGAGACAGATGACAGGTACCAGAGTTACAGAGACAGAAAGGCTAAAGCAGGGGAGGTCAGGGCATTTGGAAACTCCCATCCACGAGTAGTGGGCAAACTTCATTTTGAAGTTTTCTCTTCCCAACTATCTTAACCTCTTGAATCCACAGAATTAGGCTGGAAATTCCTAGACAGCAGCCTCACTCGCTTCTGGTGTCTGCGCTCCGGGACAGAACCCGGAAGTGCAGAAAGCATGCAAAAAATAACATTTGAATGGAAAAAAAAAAATCGCCTTTCCCCATCCCCCATGCATAAACGTCCAGTTTCAGGGCAAAGGTTCAAGTAATGTATCCGGATCGGTTCTCCCAGCTCTAGTCTCACTGGGCCCTCCTCACTGGACCATTTGTGAAGTAAGATGCTACCCAACAGGGAGAGTATGAGAATCTAGCCTTTAGCTATCATTACCAGCTAATAATCAAAGGCAGCCTTCACACAGGAGAGGATCCCCCTGACATCAGTGGGAATTTTGCCAGAATAGGGACTGGAACCCCTAATTCAGTGTAATCTTCAGGATGATCTTTTCTCACCCAGGCCCCTGGGATTGCCTGATATGCCCACACAATGCAAAACTTTCCTGCGGATTCACAGGTAAGTCTAAATCGGTATGACTTGTACTCCACTCCAAGTGGGCTAGAAGAGGAAGTGACAAACACCAGTTTAGACTCCCCCCTGGATTTGGCCCTATTCAAGGAAAGCTGGGCTACTCCTGGGAAATGACACACATTCCCAGCTTGTTAAATATTTGCTAGAGAGCAAGGCGCCTTTCCAGGCAAGTCCAAGGCAGCCAGTCCCAAACTGAAAACACCTCGCTTCCTTTCCAGGATAATGGTTGGAATCATATTCATTTTCTTCGCATCTCAGAAGAGGATAAAGCGAAGACAGGAAGAGCAGCCGGCCCAAGAACACTCAGTCTCTCCTTCCGCCAAAGTTAAAAAGGGGTGTTTGCCTTTGGGCCCCCACCCCCGGGGGAGAAATAAAAGCAATGATTCACAGAATAGAATTCATAGAATATCGGGGTTGGAAGGGACCTCAGGAGGCCATCTAGTCCAACCCCTGCTCAAAGCAGGGCCCATCCCCAGTTGTGCCCCAGATCCCTAAAGGGCCCCCTCAAGGATTGAACTCACAAGCCTGCGCTTAGCAGGCCAATGCTCACACCACTGAGCTCTCCCTCCCGGGCCGCTCGCGCCAGGAAGCGACTCTTTGAAGATGAAACATCGCTGCCAGGCAGGCCCAGGAACGTCAGCGACTCTCCCACATTCCAGAGGCATGAATCCCCTTTTCGGGAAGGACCCTGTGGCCTCTCGGAGGAAAAGCTCCCTGCGCTAATTACTCAGCCCCCCGCCAGCGCTCGTCCCGGCCGGAGCCAGGGGCCGATGCCCCGCGGGGGACCAGACCCGCGCACCCGGGGTCCGCGCCCAAAGCCCAGGCGAGGGAGCAGCCCGAGCAGGGAGACGAGCCAGGGCCGGGCAACCCCTTTCCCTGGCGGCTCGGCGGTGCTTTGGGAAGGGGCGGATCGCCGGCGCCCCAGCCTCCCGCAAGGGCAGGTTCATTCACGGGCACAAGCCGCCCCCCGGCCCCGGCCCCAGCCCCGGCCCCGATGGGAGGGAAAGAGCGTCTGGTGGGGGTGGGCGCCACGTGTCCCCACCGCTGGGAGAGAAGGGGGCAGCCCCGTAAGCGGGGGGCGCGCCCAGCTACCCTCCCGATTTCCCTTTCTCCACCAGCCAGGACCGGCCCCCTCCGGCCCCGGCAACAAAACTCTCCGCGGCGGGCCCTCACCTAGGAGCCGGTCGCCCACAGAGCTGTGATTGGCTGATTCAAAAACATTCAAAATTAAAACCATTATTTTTGGGGGGGGGGCGTTTGAGACGCACCCGGCCCCCGGCAAACGGGCCCCCAGACGGGGCAGGGGGCGGAGGCGGCGGCTACAAAGTCACTGACACGCGGGGCCGAAGCTCCCGTGGGATTAAGGCCCCGCCGCGGGGGCGGGTCGCGGCTCCCACGTTTGCATCCTCGGACGCGTCGCCAGGGCCGGGGCCGGTTTTCCCCGCTCCCTCGCTAACTTTCCGGCCGCGGCCGCCCGAGCCGCCAACGTGCCCGGACTAACAATCGCTTGGGGGGGGGGGGGTTGTCCTCATTGGGGTTGTTTGCTTTTTAACCCATGCAACACCCCCCGCCAAGGAAGCAGGTTCAGCCCCCGGCGAGTGTGTCAGGATCTGCCGAAGACCCCCCACCCACCCAAAAAAAAAAAAATCTAGCTAACCCTACAAAATCCACAAAGTCTGCGGGAGGGGGGAGTTTCCTTCTCGCCTGGATCTCCAAGCGCAGACACCCCCTGCCCCAGCCAGCCCCGCACCCGCGGTCACCTTGCAAACTTTGCGCCGGGTGTCCGCGCCCCCCGCCCCGGCCCCCCCTTACCGCTCCGCCAGGTCCTTGGGGCGCTGCCCGCGGGCGGCTCAGTGCCTGGGGCGCGGGGTCCCCCCCATGCCGCCCCCGGGCGCGCCGGCTGCTCCCCGGCTAGCGGCGCTGCAGGCGGGTGAGGCGGGGCGCCATCTTTTTCACTTTTTCCCGCGAATTATTTACGTTTTGCTTATGTAATTAGCACGGGCCCCCCCTCCGCCTCCTCCGCCCGGCTCCATCCTGCAGGAAGCCAGGCAGCGCCCGGAGCCCGGACAGCTCCCCGCCGGCTGCATTTAAAGGGAACGTGCGGCCGGCCCGGGCCCGGGGGCTGCGGGGCCACCCCACGCCGCGCGCAGACCGCACGCGCCCGGCCAGGCTGCGCCGCGTGTGTCCCCCCGCCGCTGCCCCCACGGACACGCGTGCGCACACCCGCCGAGAGGGGCAGGCAGCCCGCCCGCCCCTGCTGCACCAGGCCGTTCCACACACAGCCCCCCCCCGGCCGTGCGGACAGAACCTCACACTCAGGTACACCCAGAGCCACACACCGAAACACATGTGCACACACAGCTATGCCTACGGCCAACACAGCGCACAGATGTGTACACACGCGCACACGCTCAGAGCAATGCAGGCAGCAGGGTACCCAGCCATAGCCAGAGGGAAACACACACTCAGAGACACCTGCACACGTAGACCCAGAGCCGCACACAGACACCCATGTGCGCACACACCTATGCATGCTGCAAACTCAGAGCAGATATTTTACACCCAAGCCAAGCTACCCACCCAAATGCACCGTCTCCTCCACTCAGACCTGTTTCTCCACCTGCCCGGCCCTAACCCTCCGGGTGTAGGATGGAGTCATGGAAACTCGGGTACTTTTCTCTTTTGAGAGAATTTCTAGCCTTTAGCTTTTTTTCTTTCCACCTTCCCTATATGTTAAAATTTAACCTGGCCAGTCCACTGAGGATTTGAGTTCCCATCTCCTTGCACCCCCTCTTCAATACACACACACGCTTGGCCTGTGAGTGGCAAGGATGCAGATGATCTGAGAATCATAAAACTGGAAGGAACCTCCAGAGGTCATCTAGTCCAGTCTCCTGCACTGGTGGCAGGACTAATTATCTAGACCATCCCTGACAGGTGTTTGTCCGACCAGCTCTTAAAAATCTCCAGTGATGGAGATTCCACAACCTCCCTAGGCAATTTATTCCAGTGCTTAACCACCCTGACAGTTAGGAAGTTTTTCCTAATGTCCAACCTAAACCTCCCTTGCTGCAATTGAAGCCAATTGCTTCTTGTCCTATTCTCAGAGGTTAAGAAAAACAATTTCTCTTCCTCCTCCTTGTAACAACCTTTTACATACTTGAAAACTGTTATCATGTCATGTCCCCTCTCAGTCTTCTCTTTTCCAGACTAAACAAACCCAATTTTTTCAATCTTCCCTCATAGGCCATGTTTTCTAGACCTTTAATCATTTTTGTTGCTCTTCTCTGGACTCTCTCCAATTTGTCCACATCCTTCCTGAAATGTGGTACCCAGAACTGGACACAATACTCCAGTTGAGGCCTAATCAGCGTGGAGTAGAGTGGAAGAACAACTTCTTGTGTCTTGCTTACAACACTCCTGCTAATACATCCCAGAGTGATGTTCACTTTTTTTGCAACAGCATTATAGGGTTGACTCATATTTAGCTTGTGGTCCACTATGACCCCCAGACCCCTTTCCGCAGTACTCCTGCCTAGGCAGCAATTTCCCATTTTGTATGCGTGCAACTGATTGTTCCTTCTTAAGTGGAGTACTTTGCATTTGTCCTTATTGAATTTCATCCTATTTACTTCAGAACATTTCTCCAGTTTGTCCAGATCATTTTGAATTTTAATCCTATCCTCCAAAGCACTTGCAACCCCGCTCAGCTTCGTATCATCCGCAAACTTTATAAAGTGTACTCTGTATGCCATTATCTAAATCACTGATGAAGATATTGAACAGAACTAGACCCAGAACTGATCCCTGCGGGACTCCTCTTGTTATGTCCTTCCAGCATGCTGTGAACCACTGATAACTACTCTCTGGGAACGGTTTTCCAACCTGTTTTGCACCCACCTTATAGTAGCTCCATCTAGGTTGCATTTCCCTAGTTTGTTTATGAGAAGGTCACACAAAATAGTATCAAAAGCTTTACTAAAGTCAAGCTGTACCACCTCTACGGCTTCCCCCCTATCCACAAGGCTTGTTACACTGTCACAGAAAGCTATCAGGTTGGTTTGACAGGGTTTGTTCTTGACAAATCCATCCTGACCGTTATTTATCACCTTATCATCTTCTAGCTCAGGAGTCGGCAACCTGTGGCAAGCGTGCCAAAGGCAGCAAGCAAGCTGGTTTTTAGTGGCACTCTGCTGCCAGCCTGGGGTTCCGGCCACCGGCCCCGCTCAGCTCGTTACCGGTCTGGGGTTCTGGCCACCAGCCCCCTTGCCAGCTGGGGGTCTCGGCCACCAGCCCCGCTCAGCCCACTGCCTGCCTGGATGAATGGAACCTTTCTCTCCCAAAAGAAGATAATCTATTTACAGACATTGGAAAACTCAGAAAGGAAAAGCAAGGGCAAGGATCACACTAAAAGGATAAGATCTACATTTTAATTTAATTTTAAATGAAGCTTCTTAAACGTTTTAAAAACCTTATTTACTTTACGTACAACAATAGTGTAGTTACATAATACAGACTTATATACCTTCTAAAAATGTTAAAATGTATTACTGGCATGTGAAACCTTAAATTACAATGAATAAATGAAGACTTGGCACACCACTTCTGAAAGGTTGCTGACCCCTGTTCTAGATGTTTGCAAATTGATTGCTTAATTATTTGCTCCATTATCTTTCTGGGTACAGAAGTTAAGCTGACTGGTCTGTAATTCCCTAGGTTGTTCTTATTTCCCTTTTTATAGACTGGCACTAGATTTGCCCTTTTCAGTCTTCTGGAATCTCTCCCATTTTCCCTGACTTCTCAAAGATGAGATAATGGCTAATGGCTCAACTATCTCTTCAGTCAGCTCCTTGAGTATTCTAGGATGCATTTCATCAGGCCCTGGTGACTTGAAGACATCTAATTTGTCCAAGTAATTTTTAATTTGTTCTTTCACTATTTTAGCCTCTTCTGATCCTACCTCATTTTCACTGGCATTCACTATGTTAGACATCCAATCACCACCAACCTTCTTGGTGAAAACCAAAACAAAGAAGTCATTAAGCACCTCTGCCATGTTCACATTTTCTTTTATTATTCCCCCATCCCTCATTGAGTAAGGGGCCTACCCTGTCCTTGGTCTTCCTCTTGCTTCTAGTGTATTTGTAGGATGTTTTCTTGTTACCCTTTATGTCTCCAGCTAGTTTGATCTCGTTTTGTGCCTTGGCCTTTAAAATTTCGTCCCTACATACTTGTGTTATTTGTTCAGATTCATCCTTTAAAAAGAAAAGGAGGACTTGTGGCACCTTAGAGACTAACAAATTTATTTGAGCATAAGCTTTCGTGAGCTACAGCTCACTCACGAAAGCTTATGCTCAATAAATTTGTTAGTAGCTAAGGTGCCACAAGTACTCCTTTTATTTTTGCGAATACAGACTAACATGGCTGCTACTCATCCTTTGTAATTTGACCTAGTTTCCACTTTTTGTAGGACTCTTTTCTGATTTTTAGATCATTGAAGATCTCCTGGTTAAGCCAGGGTGGTCTCTTACTATACTGCTGATCTTTCCTACGCAGTGGGATAATGTCCTCTTGTGCCCTTAATAATGTCTCTTTGAAAAACAGCCAATTGTCTTCTATTGTTTTTCCCCTTAGGCAACATCAGGTAGAGGCTTGATGGAGGTATGGGCAGACCCCCACCTCCCCTTAAGGTGAGCAAGTGAGCAGTTGGTTTTGACAGGAAGATTACAGTGCAGGGGGCTTTGGAGATGGTCCACAAGAACTTTCCTGGAGTTAAAGGCAGGTTAAACTGCTGTCTCTTTGGGAGGTTCAGTATAGATACACTCAGCACAGGCAGTGCAGATCACCTGCCCATTTGATTAACACCCCCGACCCCCAATGGTTTCATTTCACATGCTGATGATCTTGTTATCTAATGCCAGCCTTGAGCATAGGTTGCAGGGACATCTCAGGGCATTTCACCTAAGACTAAAACAGCCTCTTCTGCACAGCTCTGTTCCCAGGGTCCTAATGCAGCTGTCCACTTAGAGGACATTTCCCCAGCGGTTCATGAATGGCATGCTGCTGTGATCTGGAGGTGACTGAAACTTGCCCAAACACTTTATGGCAGGAGGGGTCCGAGGATTCAGTGCAATATGTGGACTGGGAGTTCACACCCAGGTTTACAAGACCTGAAGTATCTTTAAGCTACAGGGAAGATGGCATCAACTATAACCTAAGGCTAGAAGTGCATTGATCTCACTGAGATGAGACTTCTTACAGTTCTGTTGATTTTAAAGTACATTAAATAAACAAAATAATGATTGGTTTAAGAAGTAAAGGTGCAGCAGGAGAGTGCACTGTTTCACTCGTCCCCTGCTGCAGCCCCCTGTGTGATGTTTCAATTTGTGTTTATCAGAATTCCTAAAAATAGATGGAACTTCCATATGAATATAAATACACAGACCCGAACTGCTATACATGCTAGTGTCGTCAATACCACGATGAAGTAATAAGGATTTGCTATTTAATGGAAATCGCTGCAAAAAGCAAATATTTTCAGAAGCACCCAGACAGTGTTATAACACGGAGCTGAGGATATGAACTTTTTGTTACTGTTACAACATTTGCTCCATGATCAGTTAACGTGCAGGTATATTAAAAACTCATTTTAACTACTGTGTGTAATGCATGTGAGATACCTTCCAGTAGAAAGCTGATTCCTGACCTTACCGCTTGATCCAAAGCCCTCTGAAGTCAGTAAGTGACTTTATTGACTTCAGTCAATGGGCGTTAGATCAGAACACATTAAGTATGTTTTTCTCCAATATTATGTGTTCCTTATCACATTAGAGCAAACCTGCATTTAAAACAAATAGTTCCTCCAATTAAAATGACACGGGGGAAAATGACATTTTCCCTCTCTATTTCTGTGATCTTAGAACTAATTTATAAAAAGTCAGTTTTTCTACAAAATATTGGACTGCAAACATTACTCAATGAAGCTGTTGCCCTTTTTTAAAGGTAAGTATTGAATAGTGTGTATGCAGGAAAATAACAGAACAAGCTTTGTTTAAAGTTTCATAGAACTAAGGTACAAAGCTTTAAAAATATTTATGATTTCAGAAGTTATAGTAAGTAGACTCTACAACAAAGTACAGTAATATTACAGGCCATTAAACATCTTGGCCAAGAAAGATATCAAAGGAAGAGGGGGAAATTAAACCCAACCTTCTTAATGATTAATCACATTTTAAACATAAGGGATGTAAAAACACTAAAGTCAACAGTACAGGGGATCAAAAAGAGTAAGCATGTTATCCACAGAACATAAACACTGCAATATAGAATTTTAAATCTAATTCAGAGACACTTTAAAGACCTCACAAACAACCTCTTTATTGCTCTTTTGAGAGACAAGAAATTCCTTGCAGTCATTCTAATCAAAAGATAAATATTTTTAGTGTCCTCAGATTTGTAGCATATAAAAGGGACAAAGAATAATCTAATACAATAAACTCTGTTCTAAGTGTTATTAACATCCTTCTCTAGCCAAAGTGGCCTTGGAAAGATCAGGAAAAATATGGATCCCACAATCAATAGTGTATATAAAATAATCCCTTGCTTGTTGTATAATTCTTTCCCTGCCTAAAGCTGAGGCAAATAGTACAATTACAGTGAAAGGACCACTCGTTATAGGTGGTAAAGACATCTTAATTGAGTAGCGTGAGTACTATAGTGTCCAGAGAAGTCGGTAAAAATATATATAGGTTTTTACAAATACAGATGTTAATTCAGAAATGTCTTTCCCTCCAGATACTTCAGGTAAGTGCCACTGCCCGAACAGTGATTGCTTTAAAGTAATTTTCAGAAATCCACATTCCTACATACCTAAAGGAAGTCTCTAAGCTCACTAGAACTGTACGTTTGTGTTTTAAGTTGTTCAGATTCCAATTCTCAGTGTGAATTAATTTTTCTCCCTGCTTCTTCTGTCCTGTTTTCTCTCGTGAAAAGTTCTGTCACAAAGTGCCTCCAGCTTAGAATCAAACACAGCTGATTCTCCCCTACAGTGTCCCTTGAGCAAAGTGAGTGCAGAGCAGGTCTCCTACTGCCAGAAGGACCCACCAGTGTATCTAGTTTGACCTCCTGGGTAACACAGGGCCCCAACCCCTAACAAGGGTAGGATACTACTGCTCTGATTCGTTAGTGCTTTGCACTCACTTTGCACTGATGTAAATGACTGATCACACATGGCTAAACGTTAAATCCTCTGCCCAGGGCCCTGCCTGAGTAGCCAGGCCAGGCAACTGGGCAACTGCATGGAGGGAGGACTGCAGAAGATGGAAATTCTGCCCTCCCCTACTTCAGATTGCAAACTTGTTGAGGATCCACAGCATGGAGCTAATTCTAGAGTAGCCTCCATGCTCCCTTATGCACCTATGTCATAAAGGGTTGGACACTGGACGATCTGCAAAGCAGCTCACCCAGGCCTGGCCCCCTCTTATCTCCTATGTGCTGCCCTGCCAGGTGTACCCTGGGAGCTTAACTCAGCATGACACAGAGGGACGGCATTGCCCCATGTGCCTGCTCCCAGAATCATGCCCCACCTTTATGCCACGGTGGCAAGGCCAGGATTAACCCCTAAATGCTGCACAGCCTGTTCTCTAGGCTTGTCCCTCAAAATGTTCAGCGGATGATTTTGTCAGTGAAACAATAGCATAGTCGAGGGTAAATGCGGGTAAATGGAGTTTACCCACTTCTTATTTGGGGAATATGGGGTTTACCTACTTCTCATTAAGGAATAAAGCATTTACTCACACCAGCTCTCCTGTGATAAGCAAATCATGGCTCTGTGACCATGCAGCTTATGCTCAGCAATGGATCAGTTGCAGAAACCGTGGCCTGTAAAGCTCTGCAATGAGTCATCAAGTGCTCCTGCACAGGTGGATTGACTGAATACATGCACCAGCCATTAAAAAGCAGACATCATTCATTTTTTAACAATTCTACGTAATTTACTTATATTCTGTAGAAAGTGTCACCAAATCAAACATTCTTTTATTTGTTGGGAATAAACAAAATATCTCCTTGACAAGTTCAGATCTGATTCCTGAAGTTCCCATACCTATTGTAGCATGTCTTCACACATCGATGTTGTTATACGCACACACTAACTGATCTTGTAATGATGCAGCACACCCTGGGTGCCCACCATGCCTGGAACATCAAACCGTTTCATTTAGACGCTTTTTTTTTTTTTTTTTTACCACTACACTACTACAGTGAAACATTTGAAGAATGACAGAGGCTCATTTCCCCTGAATTGAATGCTCCTCCTTTGGGTTCACAGGGAACCTGAAACATTAGTAAAACAGTCAAATGATTGAAATTCACAGTGAGTCAGGATATATTAGCAGTGAGTCACAGCTGTGTTAAAAATAATACTCGCACCATATTCCTCCTCTTGAAGGAAACTTAACTGTTAATTTTACCACATTTTGTGGTTCTTATTTTGATCAAATGCAGGAAAAACGTGGCCTACTGAAAGCAATTTTGGATCAGAAATTTTACCCCAAGGCTCATTTCTACATGAGCTTTGTCAAGCAATAAACAGTGTAGTTATAATACACTCCACCCTAGTTAATGTACAAAGCCCCGTGTTTACAACAGCACAGTCTGTTGCCATGGATATAAGTATAATGTCACATATTCAACACTATAGACCAAATTCACCACTGGTGTAAGTGGGTGTAACTCTGTCAAAACCAATATAACGGCATTCAGTAACTCCAGCAGTGAATGACTGCAGAGTCCAGGAGATGAGGTGTTGGCTTGTACTTATGAAGATCCTTTTATGAAACACATCTCTTTGTTAAGTAGGAAAAGGGGGCCTGGGAAAACAATGTAACCCAATAGAATGGTGAACACGCTGTATGATGCGTAGGGAAGTTTCCCTGGAAAGAAAGCCCCTCTGTCAAGGGAAAAGGACTTTGAGATACATTTTCTATATGGTACCGTGGCCCCTAGCACAGATTCAGCTATGCTATTATATTTGCTCCCTTTTTCTGCAGAGCTGCTTTGACCATGTCCCTGGTCAGACATTCTCGTTTCACTTGAAATAATTTAGTGAAGAGCTCATAGCAATTATTGAGCAAAACACATCAACAAAGTGCATTCTTCTCTAGCAATAAGCAATAGCTTTTCCTGCTACTCTTTTTATTGATCTGCAGTAGGGGTGCCAAACTGCTAGTTTCTTTGATGTCTGATGGAAAAGAACAAGGGATGAAATTCCACCTCCTGTTACACCGAATCCCGTCTGTGACCAAGGGCAGGCTTTGTTGCCTTGGGTGAAATCCTCCTATCAGTTACACAGGCCCAACCCTAATGAAGACAGTTGACCTGATTCTCCTCTCCCTTAAACCAGTTTCACACCACTGTAATTCCATTGATTCGAATGGAGTTACTCCTGATTTACAACAGTGTGAGAAGAGAACCAGTAGAGTTTTTATAATTTATTTACGTATGAAACCTTTTTCCCCTTTAAACTGAGAAGCGAATTTGGTCCACTGAGCCGGATTCTGATCACACCTGACTTACTCCAAGGAGAGGAAAATTTGGCCCAATGAATTTTCTGTTTGAAATGGCCCTTGTTGAGCTGAAGTTGAATTGAAAGGGTTTGATTCTCCTTTCTACTACGTCAGTGTAAATCAGGAGTAACTCCAATGAAATCAATGGAATTGCACGGGAGACTCAGGCCCAGAGAATGGGCTAAATCCTCAACTGGTGTAGATCACCAGAACTCCATTGGAATCAACAGAGGTAGGCCAGTTTACACTAGCTAATCACCTTGCCCCATACATGTTTATGAAGCCAAATCAATATTTCATTTGAAACAAGTCCATTTGAAGGGCTAGGGATGCTTCTATGCTGTGCTACCTGGGTTAAAAAAACATTGCCTAAGAATCTTTTGTAAATAAATAATTTTTAAAATAACTGGCTGGCAGCTCAGCTCAGCGACATCAAAGAGATTTGCAAACTTACAATGACAAATGGCTCCATGATAAAACCAAGTTTTGTGACTGTAAATTACTGACTTGCTAGTATTGAATTTCCATGTAAAATGGTGTTTGCAAATTGTTTTGAATTAAGGGAGGGTGCACTGGAACATTTAATACACATTAAACAACTTGCATTGGCAGACCACCAATCAGCAAAAGAGTATGGGCTGGCAGTCTTTGTGCACCTAGAATTGCCAGTGATTTCAGTGGGAGGTGTTTTGCATGAGTACAGCCTGCAGCCCAAGAGGTGTTGGCTCAAAAGTGCCTCCAAATGTAAGGTTTATTTGGAGGATGCATTTCAAAATCTCCTAGAAATCAGCAAATCTCTTTTTCTTTTTGTTTTTCTTTCTGGGTAAATGGGAGTGGGAGGAGGGTTTATGCACTGGCTTGTAGTCTTGGCAACCAAAGCATTCAGAATATTATACTAGTGAATGAAACCCAGCTACTAAATTGATTATAAACCAAAGCCTGATTCTGAGCTATAATCTGTGTAAGTCACTTCCACAGACTTCCATGGTGCAAGATCAGTACATTGCAGAATAAAACAGAACCCTGTAGGGTTAGCTCTATGTCAGATCATTTGTTCCCATGAAGGCTGGGTACAGAAAGACTGCAAGCCCATATTCTAACCTTTCACATACACCTTTCATTAATTCACACCAATTTGAAAATGCCATTTTTCTTTGGCAATTCAAGATTAACAAGTTAGTAACACACTCATTGCACGTTAGTAAAACTGGTTACAGCTAATGTCTTTTGCTCACCCAGATATACAGATAAATGAAACATGGAGCAAAGAAACCCAGTCCTGTAAAATGGAGCTCTATTCAGTTTTCCTAGGCACTTTGGTTCAGATCAAATAACTTATTTTGACAGTCATTTCCCCAACAAAACTGATTTGTTGGATTATTTAACACCAGGTCTTGCTTTGATTTTCTTTGTAAATCTAATTGGTTTCCTTATCGAGAAACTTATGAGAACTAGATGAAAATCAGGAATCTGTTCCTGGAAAACACGGGTTGGAAACACAACCTCTTGCTTGGAATGCACCACTACTCAATGCATTCCATGTGGCCAGGGTAATGCAGCAGACATTGCTTCATGTACTACAGGATCGGGTGAACTGTTTCTTGTTTGAATCCTTTCAGAGCAGAGTAAAAGTGTTATCGGGAAGGGCATACTACAGCAAAGGTAAGGTTATAATTAGATCCAGTGTAGTTAAATCTGACATTCAGCTGTTTTTTGCTAGCTGTGCCTTTTTAAGGAAGACCATTTAGGCAACAGATTTCATGTCTTTTTATTGTTTATTTAATATGAATTTAATCCAGAACCCTTTTTTTAAGACTTAACTTTCCTTGTGTGCAGTTGTTCAATTGCAAAAGACATGAAGCGCTTGTAAGTGCCCTTCCAGCTGTGCAAGGTTTATATTAATGCAGCCGTTACATAATTTTGACACAGATACATTATGTACACGTCTGCAGTTCCTGTGCAAAGCTCAGAAAGGCCATTTCAAAAGGAAAAAAAACAAACCCCCCCAAACAAACTCTTTCTGTTCCTGGAAAAGCCAGAGTAATTACTTGTGTTTAATAGGTCAAGTTTGGGAGGTTTCTAAGGCAATTAGAAGCTTGCTGTAAGCTAATTAATTAATTAATTGTATTTAGCAGTTAGAGGTCCCAACCAAGATCATGGCCCCATCGTGCTAGGCACTGTGCAAAAGTAGTTACAGTCTCTGCTCCAAAGAATTTAAAATCAGAACAGACAAGACAGATCAAGGAAGGATTATTATCCCCGTTTTACAGATGAAGCGCTCAGACGTGGAGAGAGAAAGTGATTCACCAAAGGTCACACAAGAAGTCTGTCAGAGAGCCAAGAACTGAACACTGATATCCTGAGCCCCAGCCCATTGCCTTAAGCACAAGACCAGGCTGAATTCTGATCTCATGCCAGTGTATGTCCGGAGGAACGCCCCTGAAACCAATGGAGTCACTCCAGATTCATTCTGACGTAAATTAGATCAGAATCTGTCTTAAGATGCCTTCCTGAGACACATGCTAGCACATGTGTCACTCAAGTAATCATGTAGTTTGCAGCCTGATGAAACACACACCGTTCCAGCCCACAGGACCAGTAACGACTCCGATTTACAGATTCTCTTTCTCTCCCTGTCCTGCAAGGCCACAGAGCAAAACCTCACTGCAGCCACACCTCATTGCCAGTGTTCTCTTAGCACCCAGTCCGGCCTGGCAGTGAGCATCCTCAGCTCCCAGGACCATCAGGATCAGACTCTCACTAGCCTCTCCTGCTGCTGAGCTCCGACATCTTCTCTAGGCAGAGCCCCATGCAGGCGAAGGGAGGTTATTTTTAGTCAAAGTTGCAGACCTGCTTTGCTTTCCCACCACAGCCTGTGAAAAGAGGCCAAGAGCAGGTTTTTCTCATAGACTTAGATCCTCAAAGGTATTTAGACACCTAAATAACTCTGAGGACCTGGGCCTTAACGCCTGTGGCCCTTAGTAACGCCTGAGATTCCTGGCCCCTCAGCGACTCTCTTTCCCAGCCACTGCTCTCCACGCCATGAAGAACTCATAATCATACAATCAGCTTTGCCCAGACAGGGCCCAGTCCTGCAGTCCATATTCCTGTGAGCTGCCCCAGTGAAATCCGGAGCAGGCGTTACATCAGAGACCACACAAGGAATGGAGTAATTGGAGATGATAAAGATCAGGGGCCTGGTCCTGCTCCCACTGAAGTCAGTGGGAGCTTTATGCTTGTGTACCAAGGCGATAGAGCAGGAGTGGCCCCAGACCATCTAAGCCCATCTCCCTACCTATAGCGGATCATGCCTTATCTTACCTTTTCCAGCACCTTGTCCAGGCTGTTTCTACCTCTCCCAAGCAATGGTGCTTCCTCCCTGTTCCCTGGGGAGAGGATTCCACCCCTCTCTCTGCCAGGCCATCCTGGCTAGAGATCGACGGTTTCCCCAGTTGTAGCAGAACAAATCTTCATTCTGATTAAACATGATTCTTCCCATTGAAATGGGGTATGTTTACTAGCAAGGAGTCAAGGGGCTTTGGAAAGCTAAAGGAATGATGGACTGAAAGGGAAGCTGATCTCTGGAGGAGACATGGGAATGCTATAGGTAAGATAGGGAGGAACTTGGAAAGAACGCGTAAGTCTTCAGTAGGACCCCCAATGCCGGAGCAGGGAGAAACCTCGAGCAGCAGCTTGTGCTCTCCTGGTTTTAATTCTTTATGATTGGATTTTTAATCTAAATTAATGCTTGACCTCAGCTTGGCCTGGAGGCAAAGTCTGATCCTGCAGTAAACACAAGTGTGAAGCCAGGGATGTCCCTCACTGACTGGGCCAGCTAGGCAGGCCAGAGGGTTCCTGGCAGAGCTGTGTCTGGTGTCCAAAGGCTGGACCACAGCCTGGGATTTCTCTCTCCCCAGAACTGTCCCTTGGAAGAAGCACATGGTTTTCAGGTTATTGTCCATTCCCTGACCTGCAAACACAGGCAGCAGTAAAGGTGATATGAGAAGATCATGCAAAAGTGAGCCCCGAGTGACCCAGAAGAGCTCTCCTCCCTGCTCCCTGGTTTGGCTTACCCTGGGTATGCGGCTTAGGGTTATTTATACCTGGCAGATTAGCAAAGGATGAAAAAATACTGGGGTGGGAGAAAGGAAAAGTCCACTGCACCATCACTGATCCTTGTCTTGCTAATAGATTATCCCTCCACCCAACCAGTTCACACACGCAGAGGGGGACCTCTGCTCAGAGCTCTCCCCTACTACCTGTGGCCCGTTTATACCTTCCTTCCTGGTCAAGAGCTCTCCGAGGGGCCAAGGGTCTGCATGCTGGAAGGAGCCTGGCTAGAAGGCAAAGGGGGCAGGTGGGTAGACAGTGCTATTAGCACTGTCTGCCCCCCCCCCCAGAAGAGGATCCCTCCTGCCCTGTGGGAACCCCTTGAGCAGGAGATCCAGGGGTAGCAGCCAGAGGTGGAACCTATGGGTTCTGGGCACTAACCTCCCTGCTTGTAACTTCATACCCGTCCCCGTGGAGGAGAATCCTCCCCGAACAGCGACCCAGCAGTTCCAGGCCTGGGAGGGGAAGATCTGGCCCATTAAAAGGAAGAAATAAGATGGGGAAGGGCAGAGCTAAACTGGAGAGAGTTCAGTGTCTGTGAGATGAGTTTCCCTGTATAACTGTATCTGCTGGGAGAGGCTTGAACTCACTGCCTCAGGACCTGTCCATCAAGGCAAGGCATTCTCAATACAGAGGTCCCCTCTTGGTCTGACAGAGCACGTCCGGGGCCTGGCAAGACCTAGCTACCCGGCCTTCTCCTGAGTGGCTGGGCGGGGTGGCCGGGCCTCGTAGGCTGGGAAGAGCATTGACATCTTTGCCTGTCTGTTTTGTACCGCAGGGTGTGAAATACCGATCGCTCAGGCACCTGGCGCTTTGTGCTGGGTCCCTTGTACAGAGGAAGAAAATAAACTTAGCACTTCCCCTGGGGGCCTTGCCCCCGCACTCCAGGTAGCCCCTTTGCAGTGAAGCAGGTGCTGCTGGCTACTCGCACCACTGTGCTCCCCTGCCCCACCAGCTGGCCTTTCCACTGCCAAGCCTCTGACTAGCAAATCTGGTGCTGAGCCTTCAGGGCCAGGGAAGAGGCCAAGCGCTCCCTGCCGTGTAGGAGTGGCCTTGCTACAGTGACCAAAGACTGTGCTCCAGCACTCGTGGACACTGTTTCTCAGTAACTCGCAGTGCAGCCTCGAATTCCTGTAGTCATGTACCGTCTCCAGTGTCGCCAGCTCGCTCAGCCTTCCACTCCTGCCCCTACTTCCCACCCAGGGTGGACTTCTCAGTCCAGTGCAAAGAGCCATATTCTGTGTACCTGAGCAACAACAGGATACACCCTCGCTGGTTACATAGCTTGGATCCAGACCTGGGACTCACTACTGCCTCGTAAAACAATCAAGCTGAGCTTGTACAGTTATTAAATTGTCTGCCTCCCCCGCAAGCAACTGGGGCTGGGATTGAGCCATCAGGAAACATGTGTGACCAATGTTACACGAACGGAAATTGAAGCACCTAGGTCCAGGGAGCCAGACTCTGCTGCGCTGATTTACACTGTGCAACTCCACAGCAGCCAAGGGCCATGGGCAGTGGACATATGAGTGCAGTGACACCTGATAGCAGGGCTCTTATGGGATTTAGCTAGATCTGGAGAGCCAGCACCTAGTTTAATGAAACTCTCATGACTACTTACGCAGCCACGTCTGCTAAAAAACATTCCCATGTCTCTGAAATTTTCTATCACGCAGGCTAAAAAGGAAGCTAACCCCATCTAACTCACTATCAGTGTATGATATGGAGACTGCAAAAGTAGGCACAGTGGGAGCTGACCTCCTCCTGGATTGGGAAGAGTTTTAGCTCCTTTCCTAGGGCATCAGAAAGGTATTTCCCCATAGTTTGCAGGGAAGTTTCACATGTGCCCTAGAACTTCAACGTTGTGACAATTCCAGCATTCTGGACAAGACAACAGAGCTGAAAAGAATAACATGTATTGGCAGAGAGGTACAGGAGCCCTGGGTAGGGCAGCAGAGATCAGAGGGTGCTGCAGGTCAGGATAGAACTGCACGGGGGAGGCAGTGGGGAGTCCCAGAACTGGAATAGCAGGGGGAACTTCAGGTCACATTTGAGGGGCACTGGCAATGTTGTTGGGGCTACCCTGCCTAGAGAGGCATGGAAACATTCAAGTCAGGCTTGACATGCACGGCCAGAGTTGTGCAGAGATCAGGGCTGAAACAGCAGAGGATGTTGTGGGTCAGACTGAGAAATGCAGGTGGAGTTGGGGGGTAGGGTAGAGGGGAACTGGAGTAGAGGGATGCTGTAGATTATGGCTGCAAGGGGGAAGCTTTCTACCAGAAGTGGGTCCGGCTGTAGCCTTCACAAGCAGCAAATTGACCGCCCATAGAAATTGGAAATGTTAAAACCCGATGAGCTCATCCCATCCACAGTGTGGGATTTTTCCCCGCAGTACATCTTCTAGTGCATTATCCAACCTAGATTTAAAGGTGCCAGCCAGGTGATGGGGCTCCCACCACTGGCCTCAGCAGACTATTTTGCAGACTGATACATCTCACTGCCTAGAGGTTTTGATGCATTTGAGCTAAAATTTTCACTTCTTTTATTTCATCCCATTACTCCTAATTCACTCCCCAGCTCTACATACCATTCTTAACAAATCCTCTCCCCAGGGGTATTTTACAGGATACAAGTATCTGTACATGGATAGCCCTCACTTAGCCAAGTGATTCATACTTTGCTCTCTTAATCTTTCCTTCTAAATCATTCCCATCTGCCCCCTAATTATTCATTTTTGCTTTTCTCCAATCTCCTTCTAATTCACCAATATTTTGCTAGGGCTGAGGTGCCCAGAACTGTGAGCCATATTTCAGGAGTGCTTTCTCCAGAATCTTAGAGAGAACAACCAACACTTCCTCTAGGCCACATGATGGGAGGTCTCAACTCATGCAGCCCCAAATCAAATTGATGCTTTCCACTGCTTGTATTGCATTGCAAGTTAGTATCCCAGGTGCTTCCTCTACTGGTCCTCATGGCTGCTTTCCAATGGCTCCCTTCCACTGAATATTTAGTTCAGAGTATATTTCCTTGACATATGAACCTTCCTTTGTTATTTCCTGCCTGTTTCTAGCCTGTCTAGCCCCCATTTTGTAATTTCTCTGTCCTCACTGGTGTTTGCACCACTACCCTCACCCACGTTGGCAACATCGGTGAATTTCCTTAAGGTGCTGTGTGCCTCCTCTTCCAGATAAAGGTTGTTGATCTTACCCAGGTCCAGACCTACCACCAACTCCTGTGACAATGCACTGGAGGCTTCCTGAAAACTCCAGACGTTGCTGCTTATCATCACCTTTTGTTTATGATCCACTGGCCCTGACACTGCTCACTTCCAAGCCAACTGGAAGAAATTATGCAAGACACTAGCAAACTCTTTGCTAAAAGCCAGACATGAGGCACCCACCGTGCCTACTTCCAGCCACACTCACTTTCCAATTTTGTCAAAAGTCAAATTTGTTTTTTAAGCCAGCAAGCTGATCTGGCAAGATTTGTTCTGAAAAAAAGTTATCACAGTCCATTAGAAAAGAAAAAATAAAAGAAATAATAAAATCATTGAGCTATTGCAACATAGTCACACCCCCCCACACACCTCTTTGAAACATAAAAAGCCATTCCCATGCCATATTCATTTGTTTTGCTACAAAAAAGAAAAAATGTTCCTTTGGCACTTTCTAGTGTAACTATGCAGAAGCTGTATGTTGTTGAGTTTGCTCTATACATCTTCCTGTCCCCAAATCATTCTATTTCTGTAATATGTCCACCTAGCCTTTAAATGTCTACACTGTTCCTTCATGCCTTACAAAGATCTCTATCCAAAAAGTGAAATACTGAAAGATAACCACTTATACAAAGGAGTAAATTAGAAGCTGGTGAACTGCATGCATGTGAGAACAGTAACTCTTAGCATTTTTATAGTACTGACATAGTATTTTTAACCATCAAAGAGCTGTACAACTATGTTAATGCTGTCTGGTAGGTTTTATCACCAGACGGAGAAACAGAGACAGAAAGACTAACTGCTTTCTCAAGGCCAAAGGGCTGGAGAGCATCAGAACTAGGATTAGAACTCAGGAGTGCCCGTCCTGTGCTCATAGCAGTAGGTAAAGGTTAGGCTCCTGGAGTCTTCAAACGAACTATGAAACCAGCTCGTGAGAGGTCTAAACAAATGTTGCTAAGATACATTGTGGTTCAGCTGCGATTTCACTGCTATTTTTTTCCTTAGTGGATTGGGTATTTTGTGCTTCTTTGATGGAACAGAGCGCTCACAGTCAGACTCCAAAGTTCCACACGACACATGATTGACAGGTCTTGACAACCATGATCTGCCTTGCCTTAAATCTATAGAAGCCAAAGAAAGAATGGACGGTTATTCCAATGATTCAGTCAAAAGTTCGACAATGTTTGCTCTATGTTGATTTCCTTATAATGTCAAGCTATCACTCAGCGATGTAACAGCGCTGCAGTTTCAGGGCTTGACAGTGGCAAATCCCCCATCAGTTTCCACCTTCCCTCCACCTGATTTCACAAATATTTACTCCACATGGAGATTTCTCACCTCACCACTGGGGTCAGTTCTTCAGCTGGTCTCCATCAGTGTTGCTTCACTGAAGTCCAACGGAGTTGTTACAATTTATACCCGAGGTGGGCCTGACCCACAACATAATGAATGCTTGTTTACTATACTCTGGCAAAAGTTACTCGGAGGACCTGCATAGTCCCACAAGCATGGGACAATATTGGTCTCGTTGCTTGCGATTTTTAAATTCAGGATGCACCGGAAGCATGCTGTAGAGGTCACGCTTCTACAGGCCAATATTTGCCAACCACTAGAAGCCACAGTGCTTCTAATCAGTGCTGAGAAGTTAAACAATAAATTCATGCTGACTATGCAGTCTGATAGCTTTTCCTATGTGTTAAGTCCAAGAGCACACCCCAATTTGAAAACTGTAACTAGAAGTCAAATTACTACTAAAATGCTTCAACAACTAACTTTTAAAATTGTTTTTAACAGATAAAAACTGAAAAATACTTTGGACATTAATTTAAACCCCCAAAATATACCTCTGGAAAATTAGCCAAAATAAACATTGAGTTTATTGAGAGAAAAACAAACATCAAAACTTAGAAGCCTTATATAGCCTATTTATGAATTGCTTAGCTGTGACAATTTATGACATATTAAAAGTTAATCAGCACTTTATGAATGAACCTGGCATGAACTTCATTTAGTTAGAAGAAACTGGAGTCTTTTAATGTTCTCTCAGGTTTTTCATGGGCTCTTCTAGGAACAGATATTACTGTGCATCTCACTCCCATCTCCCATGCTGCAGCGATGAATTATATTGTTTAAGCCACTACAATCAGAAGTGAAAGTATTTATTTGATTCCTTGGGCCAGGCTATCCTGCTCCTGTGGTGTGAAGCTGTGGAAATATTCATGTGGGGTTTTGGGGGAAAACAGGTCAAGATGTATCAGCTGACCAGCAGCTGTCCAGAATGCCAGACATGTTCTCCCCCAGCTGAAGTAAGGCAGGGTTAGGTCTGGGCATGAGTGGAAAGTTGCACGTCACATGAGACAGGCCCCCTTCCATCTTGATCTCCACCCTTCTAAGTGGGGAGTAGCGGCTGATGCTCCCTTGGGGACTCGCCCCCTGACCTCTCCCTACAAAAGCATGCAGAGAGCCAAGGCTGAGTGTCGCACATATGGGCTCCCACGCCCTTGCCCACGTCCACTCTGTGGGACCTCCACACCCACAGAGGGGAGGGGTCATGGTGGGAGGCTGCCGGATTTGCCTCTACAAGCAGGTTCCTTTGTCTATTCTCATTTATACACTGAAACCTTTGGGGTTGCTTTGGTGTGACAGGGCAGAATCTGGCCCATAGGAGTCCCAGCATACCACCTCCCACCCTCTGGAGTCTTTTTTCAGCTAGGTTTGGATGGCCCCGCTCTTGCAATTTGCTCTGTTTCTGTTTGATTTAATCTCCAATCTAAAGTAATTCGAGACTCCTGCCATTAATGGGACACTCACTGTTTATGTGATTTGGAAAATCGCTATAATTTTTAATAATAAAATCATAGGAGGCAAAGGCACAGAAATTCCAAGAAGTCGTTCATTCTTTACCCTTTAGAGTCTATTCTGTCACATGCACACGCACATGTCACTTTGCTCTTTCTTTTTATGCTGACAGCTGTACAGGGGAAATTTTTAAAAAGCGAAGTTTAAAAAAAAAAAGCATAAGGCAGCAGCAAATCCTTCCTGAGAAATAGCTGCCAACTGTACGTAAAAGCAGCAAGAGCAGCTAATTAAAAAGCCCTGGTGCAGAAGTAGATCCCTAATCAGGGAGGGCGAAGAAAGGCTTACACAGGTATGGAGCAACTTCAACTCCCATGGCAACCAAGCAGAGCTCTGCCATTATCTTACTCTGCAGTAATTCTTGTAGGATCAATTGCTTTCCCCTCCCCCTCTGCTCCCACCACCTTTTCAGTCTGCAGCAGTAGCAAGGAGGTTCTTAACATATCCTGGCAAAGCCAAAGCCTGCAGTATTCCTCCAGGCAGAACTCACACTGGACCAGCTTCTCCTCTCAGTTCCACCAGAGCAACCATATTGATGTAGGTGGGGTTACACTGATTCACAGGAGAATGCAGCACTTCTTGGGTGGGGAGAGGTGTTTGCCTGAGTAATGGTTTGTGGGCCGCCCGCTCCCCTATGTGCCCGTGGCCTTCAATCTGAACAGGAGGCATACAGGAGGGGAGACACCCATCCCTGCAGCATGCTTTCCCCTCCTCCTCAATTGACGCCCCCCTCCGGGGTGCTGGCTCCTTGGAGTCGGAGGGGGCATTGCATCTAGCTAGGTTCCTCTGGGTTATTCCCTTCCCACCAAACCTGCCCGGGGAACATGTAGAAGTCCGTACACAGTCAGTCCTGACTGAAGCTGGTTCCCCTCCCACTGCTGAGTAAAAGAGAGACAGATGCACCATATGACCCTTTGTAGCTTTCCTAGAATTGTATTAGCTTAGAAAGACACAAAACATTTATATTTAAACTTATCCAATATTGCAGCAAATAAAAATGTTACATGTTGGACAACACCCTCCTGCACCACCAGAGAGGAAAAGATGGCCTGTCATTAAGGTACTGGAATGGGACTCTGGAGATCTTTTGGGTTTCAGTTCTCAACTCTGCCACTGATTTCCTGTGTGACTTTGGACAAGTCACTTCATCTTTTTGGGCCTCAATTCCCACACTGTAAAAGGAGGATAACAACACTTCCTTTCTCCCAGTGACTGTGTGTCTGGTTCATTTAGATTTTAAGCTCTTCAGGACACAGACGATCTGTTCATATGTATCTGTGCAGTGCCGAGCATAACAGGAGCCTTACTTTGGTTGAGGCCAGTGGGTCCTACTAACATATAAATATGGGCGCTCAGCTGTGTCTGTAAATAAACTGCTATAATAATAGCTGTCATTCAGTTACCCCCATTTTTTAAATCAACCCACACATTTTTTTAGATTAAATTAGCTTTATTCGGGACATAAATAAACAGCATGAAAATATGGATGGCTGATGTAAAAACTCCACTTTCTAAAATTACACAGATAGTTAAAAGAGTATTTTTTTCCCCACATACTACTTCACAGTGGTCATATGAACTGACATTCCAGGAAAAATACTTTTCTGCCCCTAAAAAAACATTTTGAACATACTTGCAAAATATTAAGCCTAAAAAAGAGAGAGCGAGAGAACACCCAACTCCTTCATAAGCAAGCTTATTCAGTTATTTGTCTGTAGTTTTTGGAAATTTGATATTTCATTACAACTAATTATTGAAAAGGGCACTGTCAAGATAAAAACAAGGGATTTGAAAAATCCAACCCTGGGTCAGCAAAAACACTTTAGATTATTAAGAGCAAAAGGACTTTTCACCATTTCTGCTGCATGTCTAACTACGATTTGCATTTCACTCAGCTTGCACAATAAAAGCAGACAAACAGTTTCATCTGTTTCTCGTGAATCAGGGACAGCACTGGGATATTTGGGCATCCAGCACTGCTCAGGAAAATATTTTTGCATGAAAAAAGCTTTCATTGATTAAAATGAATAAAACAATTTAATGAAACCATTTCACTCTCTTGGGCCCTGATCCTGGAAGCTGATCTAATTCAGGATTGGGGGTTATATTATGAACTCTGTGCCCTTCTCCTGCCCAAATTCACGTTAGGGTGCTGACAGTATCTCTTTAAATATTTTGTTTTGCATCTGAATTATCTGATAACCATTTTCTGCAAGGAGTGAATTTTAAAATCCATTTCTATAAAAAGCAAATGGCTCAGATTTTCCTCACAATATTAACACAAGTTGTTTTTAATTACAACTCAGAACTATTTTTTCCTGCTACCCTTCTATCACATTCCTAAGCACTACTAAAAATTCAGCACTTATAGGCAGTATTTTAAAGTCCACATTTTAAAATAATCATGTCAGGCAGAGTCAGCCCTTATAAATCACATGTAAAACAGTGCTGCTGATTTACTGTGAATGAAGCAGGCTATTCCACAGTGGCTCCAGAACGTCTTTCATTGTATACTTCACGTCTTGAAGCCCTTTAGTCTGCTGAATACAGATTTCTCTGTGGAACTGATTCACTTGATTAACTGATAAATGCATGACAACTTCCAAGCATCCCAAGCGCAGAGGTGCTACTTACCATGTGTAACTTGTTACAGAGAAGTGGAGGTTGCAAAGAGATTCCATAGGAATACTCACTGGAGCTTTTAAAAGGCTATAGTCTGATGTGCTTTGGCAGTTTGCTTTCTATACTCTATTCAAAGATCTATTGTCCTCTTAATAAACATTTATAACTCCTGTCAGTGTTAAAGGCAATTATGACCCTACATCTAGGAGTGCATTTAATAGAATTATTTAATTGTCAGGCTGGAAGGGACCTCAAGGAGTCATCTAGTTGAACCCCCAGGACTGAGGCAGGACTAAGTATAGCTAGACCATCCCTGACAGAAGTTTGTCTCCCATAGTCTTAAATACCTCCAAGAATGGGAATTCTACATCCTCCCCAGTAACCTATTCCAGTGCTTAACTATCCTTCATCCTCCTTCACTTCACTAGTACTGTAAATAATGCAGTGTCTATTAAGGCTTATTACATTGCTCTTTAGGATTGCTTTAGTGGAAATTTGACTTGCAGAGTTCAAAGGCCCTGTAGAAATCAGCAATAGAAAAGATCCATTAGTTTAACTATTGTCCAGTGTCCTGCTTGTGCCAAATTGTTCACTTGAAGATATTGGTAAATGCTAGTTTCCAATGTCCCAAGCAATGGGGCTTTGATATGCTTCTCTTTCTGCGTTGCGGCACAAGTCCTGTCATTCTTTGAAGATTTCAGATTCAATGGCAGATCTTTGGAATTACACTTCAGTATTCCAAAATTTTCCTTCACAATCCCTGTCCTTCGGACTTTCCATGAAAGAGGGTTAAATGACATTGGAAAGATTTTCCCAGATTTTCTGACCTATACAGCGAAAGTTAATTCCCACAGCCCTGCAGGAGTGCACTGCAGTACCAAGCAGAGACTCCTCTGGTGTGGCACCAGGAGGATTGTTTGCAGTATTTGGGCTTTCAAACAATTTGACTGGGACAAGAGTTACCACTGCAATCTTGTGAGTTACAGCATCAATCCAAAAATAATTCATTGCTCTGCAACCTATTGGAGAATTGCAATCTCTCTCCTTCTCTTCCTCATCTTATATGGAAGTGTATTTTCTGTTTTCCCTGGCCAATTGCTACCATGTAGTCATTCCTCTTTCTTCGTTGATGTTTTGTTCCATCACTCCATTCTTCTCAGTGTCTGTTTTTCAGTTTGCTCTCAGCAGGGAGTAACTGTAGCTGTGAGAGAGTCTGTGAACCCATGACAGGATTTAATCAGTGGTTAAAGTGTACTGGGTTCAAAATCCTCTCAGTGGTCCACTGGGGCTAAACTTAAACACATGAGTAACTTTACTCATATGAGAACTCCCATAGACGTCAAAGGGGCTATTCATGTGTAAAGTTACTCACGTGCATAAGAATTGGCATAAATCCCAAGTGCTTAGATACTATAGTGATCAGTGCTACAGAAAACCCTAAGATAAACAGGCTGCAATGGTTTTGGCTGAAAGTTCAGGAACTCATGCAACAAAAGCAAAAAGAACTTCACTGAATCCACCCAGAATAGCCTGTAAGAAGGGAGAGCAGGTGATGATGAGGCTATGAGGTCAGGGGACTAGGGATGGAGAAAGAATGGGGTAGAGACAAAGGGGGTGTTTGTAACTTTCTCTTTGGGATAAAGGGTTGTATTTGAACCCAATATACATATTATATAATAGCTGCCAGCCTTCCCAGCTTTACAATTTTTGTTATTCATTCCTTAGCTTTATTTAAAAAAAATAAATGCCACAAACTTTTCTAGTGAGCATTTCCACTGCAACATTTTAAAAATTACTGTGACCCAGAGGAAGGTCCCATCATCAGAGCACATTAAAAAATAAAGAAAAAAGATAAAATAAATAAATATTGTACAATAAAGTCACTTGCCCTGGAGTTTCAGAAAGTGATTGAGCACTTAAAAAACCCCACAGACGGAATTTATCTGCTGCTTGAACTAGTGGATGTGGGGTTCTTGATGCACGTAGGAATGTGTTGAGGGCCACAATGGGAACTCCCTCTTCTCACCTACTTTAGTCAAGCTCCTCCCTTTAGTAAGAGCAAAGGCATACTCACATGATGCAACGTAATGATTCATATGACACAGTAAAATCTGGCTGAATCCAACAATCACATGGCTAATGTGCAAGAATATTTATACAGTGTATAAAATAAACACCAAAATCATATCATAGAGTGTAAGGAATTCAAGTTATGAACATTCAGCCACAACCCACTGCTTTCAAAGTTACACACCGATGCGTATGTCTCTGTGTGTGACTGATTGGAGAATCTGAATCCCAATGCAATGATAGAATACAAATCTTTGGAGAGGGTACAGCATACTCATTTCTCTACAAAGGGTGCGGAGTTAAGACTCAGCCTTTACCCCTTCCTTTCCAGAAGTCTGGCAACCACAGGAGCACAAGAAAGGAGCAGGGGCTATGCTCCACCAGGAATCTGGCTAGCCCCGGACATGTGTGTATACATGTGGAGGGAAACGGGTGGGCAGGGGGAAGAAGAGGCTTACTCCTTCTACCATCCCCACACGTGCACCTGTGCTGGGACTGACTAGAATCTGTCCCTCAGTTTGGAACTTAAGAGTATCAACTGTTTTTTTTAAAACACTATTTTGATAATTTTCAACAACATACTCCAGGACATTTGTACTGGTGGCATGAGGCAATGTGCCTAAGATACTATGGAGAAAGTAAACACAATGGGTAGATCTGCAGCTGATGTAGATGACTTCAGTGGAGCTGCAGGATCTGACTCACTGGATTTTGTGTGGGCATGAAAATACACACAAGGATTCAAGCTGAGGGCTCTCCCTAGAGAGACTTTGCATGGGTATATTGGCAAGTACCCTCATTCCAGGGTTTATGAATTTGTTTCTATAATACACTTAAGGAAAAGTGTATCTTCTTTGACATAGGCATATTTGGGTGACTGTAATTTGCACAAAGGGAGGAACATGGGACAGCCACTTGCAACATTCATGTCGCTCACTGGCCTTTGAAATGAAGCAGAAGTCAGGTCTGGACGAAAAGCATCAATTACATGCTCTCTGTTGTTCTGGTCAAGCATCATAAATGTGACCTGAAAAATAATTGAGGGAAGAAAGGAACAATAATGATTTCTTGCATTTCAAAATAAACAAACAAAAATCAAAGACACAAAAACATTCGGACCTGTGCATTTTGACTAGTGCAAATGTGCTACAAAAAACAGCTGAATACTCTATCGAAAACTAAACGCAAACTAAAACCAATGTTTCCCAGCTGGCAAGGTCAGCTAATGAGAACAAGGGAGATTATAATGGTTCCCAGATCAAATGTCTAAAACTTTGCCACTTGTAAAATAAAACGAAGTCAAAAATTCTGTCTAGGTGGAGAATTACATGATGCAAAGACTTTCCCTCTCCCCCCTCTCCTGACAATGTAAACAATAACCCATGAGTTTTGTTAAGACTGCTAAAGTAACTCTATCATTGTGGTTTGGATTTGAACTAGACAGATCGACTTGCTGTGTGCAAACATGCAGGAGGGATGAACAAAGTAAACAGTCTAGAATTTCCCCTGCTCATTATTACTTTTATTAACTTACTGTCATTTAGCTTGAAATATAAAATATAAAAACACCTTTTAAAAGTTATATGAATTCTGACCTTTGATTTGTTATTCTCTTTGGTTGGCTGGTTGGCATTATGGCTATTTATATAACGGGCTTACAGAACTATTGCTACACCAGAGTCAATGTTAAAACAGGGATCAGAACCTCATTAAACCTTTTCTCTCTTTCCCTTATTATTGTTGCTGATCATCAAGCTACATGTGCAACTGGGTAAAATAAGACACAGAGCAGGTGCCCAAGATCACCCGAGGGAGTTTATGGCACAGATGGAAACAGAATGCAGATCTCCCGACTCCAGCTCCTGTGCTTTAGCCTCTTCCTGTACTATCTAGGTACATGGAGATATAGAAATGATAATGATAGGCTTTGGCTTAATCACAGACAAAGCTTTAGATACAACAAACCCAGAGTTTCGAGATATATGAGATTCTCGGTTCTTGCAAATGGAACAGAGCAGAAGCACAAAATCTCAATATCTTTGGGTACTATCCCAGCCTGTTTAAAGCTGAATTCTGCCCTTGGATTAGAGCATGGCTTGTAGTGATAGGAGAGGGGAATGAAGCCATGCTTCAGTTCCATTGAACTCAGTGGAAAGACTTTGCCTGACATCTGTGGGAGCTGGATTGAGCTTCTAATGTGCAATCAGGTGTGAAGACTGCTTTACCCTTACGTTCTATGCAGCAGAAAAAAAGCTGTGATACCCCACAGCAGAAAAACCAGTAAAGGGGAATTAAGTATCTCAGCATTATGAACAAGAGAAGTATGTTCTTTTTACCTTGTGTTTGAAAGGCCACGGAAGCAGAGCATCATACTCCCCTTTCATGACAACAAAGAAGAGAGAGACATGTGTTCCTTTCCCTGTTCCATCGCCATTCAGATAAGTCCTCAGACAGACTTTGTAGCCATACTTTGCAGTGTAGAAAGCTGAAAATTAGAACTTGTGGTTAGTCAGGCCAGAGCCTACCAACAGTTTCTGAAAAATTCTGTATTCCTAGGCTCTCACATATGCAAAAGGTTTAAAATGCAACAGGTGCTCTGAGACCAAGGTGATGAGCATGGCAGATTAAATAGAATACCCTGTGGATTTCCAGCTGCAAGCACTGAAGGTCCAGTGGGGGAAGCCCTTTGAATGACTCAGACGTTGGTGAAGCTGATCTGTAATTACCCACAAGCGCATGTTTTATCTAATCACTTCATTTCCTGGGGGGAAAATGATTGCAGTAGCCACTCAGGGCTTTCTCAGAGTGACATCAAATGACTTTACTTGGGATGAAGCAATGCAGATCCAGCAGATGTCACTGTAACCAGCAGCAGTCAGAGGGCAAATAAACTGAAACGAAAGGCCACGTACAACAAACAGTGCAGCGACACTGAACTTGTGGGCAATATCAGGCTGTACGGCATATGTTTCACAACCATTTCTTAGATACCTTATTTGAGGACATCAGATCCAGCACTGTCTATATTATTTTTACCCTTTTATTTTCTGAACTAAATACTTCTAGGCCAAGTTTTTCAGCTGGGCTAGAGTGTGCCTTCCCTTTTTACACGTCCAAATGGGGCCCACAAAATTCCATTGACATTTTTTTTGCCAGCACAAATATCGTCCTTTGTACCATTAGGTCACTGACTTGTGGCTGTAATTCAAGCTGTTTCCAGCTCCACTGCTATTATTTGTGCCCGCGATGGAAGAACAATTTTTTGCAGAAAAAAATAAATCCCATTTCTACATATGCACTACTACGGCTAACAGAAAAGAAAACATGAGTGCAGAAGCAGTTGTAGGTACACTAGTGAAGGTCAGCATACAGGCGTTTTAACATTCAGCTATGGTCAGACCAGTGACACTACGCTGAAGTAGCCTCTGAAGACTGGCTGGACATCCACACAGCCAGCCATGCTGCAAGTATCCCAGCATCAAACATGGCTGCTTGGGTTAGGCACTTGGCCCTGTATTTTGCCCTTTGGGCACCCTTCCCTTACAATCCTGAGGTAGAGAGGGTCAAACTATAACTACAGAGCAGAAGTTGCCTTGTATTATAAACAGACAGAACTAGTGTGTCCTTTTATAAATAGTGTCTTAGATCTGGGCACTATTTTAAAGAATCACTGGTCAAAAGAGCAGAGAAGAGCATCATTCTTGAGACAACAGCTGGGTTTTCAAGAGCTGGATTTTACTGGAGTGTGTATACTTGATGTTTTTTACCTGGGGAAAATAAGCTGACTACTCGTCCAGTCACAGAGTCGTGGTATTTTCTGCTGACATCTGTAATTTTCCATAAAAAGACTCCATCGTAGGACGCTTGTTCGAAAGACTGGAGACGCTTATGGAGTTTGCTCAGGCCTGCATCTTTCTGCGCCAGACATCGGTGCAGCTCTGCAATCTGGAAAAAATTATTCCTGTTCACACCCACTCTGTTCTCTCTAGAGGACTTTCTGCTGCAAAGGCAGTCCAATAATGCAAGGACTCTCACCCGTGCCTCACACTATGGAGAGTTGTGTGTGCACACGCGCACTTTTCTTTTTTTAAACCTCATGTACTAATTATTATAGAAGGCAAAAACACCTCGAGAGGTAACGTTTAAAATGCACAATGTTGGTTTAAGAGGATCGTGCTGTATCTGATTCAAGGTGCCTTGCTCTCTTATGACCTGAATCCAAGAAATGCTGAGCACCCCTAATTCTCCATACCTTTTAGGTGCCTAAACATGGGTTTAGAGGTCTACTTTAGAAACCAAGGTTTGAAAATGTTACCAAAGCTACAGAGGGAGTTTTGGAGATGGGATTAGAACTCAAGAGTTCCTCGCTCCCATTCCTGTGTTTGGACCATGCCTACCCACCCTCCATGATTCTTCTGTATATTTACTAACTACACAAACTGTACATAGACACATGGTCATAATAAATGTTTACCTTCAATTCCAGGCTTTGTATTACACCTTGATCAAGTCCACTCTTCCTCCGAAAGGCTGCGATCTCTAGGTTAGAGGTCTCCACCTCCTTGTTGAGCACCGCCACAATATTCTCAAACACATGCAACTTGTTTTCCAGCTCAGAAATCACTTTCTCCCTTACTAGCCGTTGCAGACTTGACTCTTCTTCACAAACAGATGAGCCAGGAAAACAGTCCACTTCCAGATCTCCACTGACTTCCAGGGCCCCTTGGATCTGGAGATCGGAGACTTTTCTTTCCAAACCCTTCACTTTAGACTCTGCTGTAGCTAAGTGTGGGATGATGCCATTTGCAGCTCCACCAGCAGGGCACAAACTGGCCTTCAGTTGCTTTATATGCTGCAGCAGCATCATTAAGTGGGTCCCCACTGCAGTCTTTTCATGCTCTTTTGTCTTCTCTTTGCTGCCCTATTGAGAGGAGAAGAAGCGATCATTGGACTAAAGTAACTGACTTAGGGACAAATCCTCATTTAGCCTTTATTCAGGCAACACTCCCATCAACTTCATGGGAGATAAACCTAAGTAAGGCCTTCAGGATACAGGTCTGACTCCATAGCACCAGACTTCAAAGAAGAGCAACAGGCTGCCTAGCTCCTGGGCGGTTGTGTGTGTATGATATGTACATATGCTACATTAACAAGAAAACAGTTGTTCAAAATTCCTGCACTTAACAAGGTGCCATGCAAATAAACAGCTAGATTCGCAAGTCGATCAATACTTAACACACGCACTGCACACAAAATATAGGAGCCATGTCTATTTACAAGGCAGTAAGAGCACACTAAAATCCAAAGCAGAATTTAGAAACCAGTTAATGCTGTGGGGGATACAGTTACCTTGCAGAGACTGTTTGACACGTGACAGAGTATCAAACCTGATATAGCTGTAGAATTACAATAATTACAGAACCGCCCCTTTTAATCTGAGTAGAAGATACTTTTTCTCCTGCAGTGTATCCCCTGCTGAATTTCACTCCTATGAACTGTGACAGTCAAAATCCAGTTCCATGCTCTTCCCTTCTTTTTTGCCAGAAGAGGTTAAGTTTTACCCCTTTACCAAAAAAACAAACAAAAAACCCAACCAAATGAAACCACCCTCGGTTTAGTGCCTGGGCTGGTTCACGCCAGCAGCTGGAGTGTAGCGACTGTACATTACTGGAGACCTTCCAGAATAGATGCAGGCAGCATTTTACTCACCCTAAACGAGCAGCCAATCTCAGAAAATCGGCAACCCTCTTTGCTGTTCAATGGCGTTGAATGGTTCTGTTAAAAACAGCCACAAAATAATAAGTACCAATGTCAAGGGTTTCATTATGTACTACAATCCACTAGGCCAGATCCTCAGTTGGTGTAAATCAGGGTAGTTCCATTGAAGTCTATGGAGCAACCTCACTGAGGGTCTGGCCTCACACTGTATAGCAAAACCAAAGGTAATTCATTTACATGCTGCCGGACAAATCACCAAGTCTTGAACTGATGACCAAGTGATTTTGTCATGCACTGCCATGTGTGAGGCCTAGGTTCCATCTCTAGTCACCAGTGTCCTGAAATTTGAGCAGGTGGGATTGAGACCACAGCCAAGGACATATCTAGCCCATGCTGACAGTAATTGTATTCTGTTGTGGATGCCTGTAACAATGGCCTGCACTGCAAGCTTCTTAAGTACTGTTGATTTTATATATCACTAAGAAGGGCCACTTTCTGCAGCACTCAAACCTGGGAAATCCACTAACACATGGGGCAAGAGGGATGATGGTGGATTACCCCCAACACAGCCTTGCATGCAACCAAGTGCCTATTCAAGCCCTACGTGCTGTACACACACTAAAAACAAAACAAGGATTAATATCCTTAATACAAATACAAAGACTCCCTCCCAAGTCTCAGTATAACATAGACCCAAAAATAATACAATGTAATAAAACCACAATCATCAGCAGGTGACAACTCCTCTATAACATCCCCCCCCCACACCATATTAAAGAAGCCAACCACAAAGAATAAGACCCCACGCCCAGTAACTCAAAATCCTTAACTTTGCTCTTCCCAGAGAAGCATGGAGAAGTGTGCTTTGCAACACACTCTAAAGGGTGACCCATTCTCTATCACACCAAGGGGTCTGAGATTAGAATCCAGCCCTCTCCCTCTGCACCCAAAGGCACATGTCTTTTAAAGAAGTTATTTAGTGTCATCTGTGTTGGAACAGCACTTGTATTGCTCACCAGATTTCCCCTGAATGTTGAAAAGGAAGTAAACACACAAACAAAACTTCCAAGGTTTTAGGAGAAATCCTAAATAAGGGGGTGGTGAGGGTGAATCAGCACAACTGATCTTCGGATGTGAAAAGCTCCCGGCTACTGTTGCCATACGGAGATGCCATGAAGTTGCTTGAGTCAGCCAGATGAAGAGCTGGCACTTCAAGGAACAGAACAAAAACAATACGTTGCCCTTTCACGTTTTACCTACCTTTTCCTTTGATGGTCCTTCTGTGTACATCCGTTTTTGTTCCTTCGATGAATTGCCTTCACATGTGTGCTTCTGTCATTAAAGTAAGACGACAAAGTGTTGCGTACAATGCTAAAATCATGATGCTTCCTTACCTAGGTCTCTATGAAATACAATCTCTTTGTGTATTACGTCATATTATCCCCATTTTACAGAAAAGTGAGCTCTGGTGAAGTTACTTGCTGAGAGCCTCCGGTAAACTGAATCAGGTCTGAGCTAGCAAATAAGAGTTGCACATTCAAACCCTGTTTCTGGAACAGATTTACTAGGAGGCCTGGGGCAAGTCACTTAACCTTGCACAGCCAAATTCAGCAGCGGTATGCCAACAGTAACTTAGATTCCCTTGCACTCATGTAGTCTTCCTTAGACCTACCAATGTCCACACATTTGAAGCATAAGGGAGTCTCAGGAAGTGTAATTTACATGACAAAGAGCTGGGGGGAAAGCATAAATTAAAATAGTACTGACCTCTATTCACTTTCACATGGTTTGAGTGGGTTAAGTAGGTCTTAAGGAAACTAAACCTTTCTCCAAAGATCAGGGAAGTCCATTGACCTTAAGAATATGCTTTTACTGCAGAATTAACCTGGGCTCTTATTCGGGTGTTGTGCCTAACCCACCTCCCATCCACACACAAAAAACTCTGGCTCGAGTTTAGTGGTACATTCAGCCTGAGCTAGCTGGCCCATCCTAGGGTAGGCTGAAGGCTGGGTGAGGCTCTCATTTAGACTGGTAACCTGCCCACCCACTTTGCAGGAGGATGCAGGCTGAACCATTCAAGTGCTGATAGTCCTCCAGTGCTTGCCCACAATTCTCCCAGGGTACCCAGATGGACAGAAAAGTTCTTCACAATTCACTTGAAAAGAATCAAAGAGCAGCTCATCTTCCTGCAACACAAAGAACCATGGGATATGCCCCCCTGCCCCAATATAGTTGTAATGTATTTCTCTCTTTTCTTGTTATATTTTAATGGCCTTCAACCCAGCAATAAAGCTCACTGGTTGTTTGCTATGGGGGGATCTTTTCTGAACAAAACTTCTTTCTAAAAGATAATCAGAAGGGAGGAGAACAGCACTAATGCCATATTATGGGAGAAAGATTTGCAAAACCTTTCTGTGTATCTCTGTAGAGTTCTCAAGCTTTTCTTTACAGGGAATAATGTTCAGAAACTTGGACTAAAGAACTAATATTAATTACTGCTGTCCACTGTATGATAAACTGCAGACCTAGAGATTTCCCAAGCTAAACTGCTAAGCCAATTACTCTTCTTCCTCGCATAGTAGATATTTTCAGGCAGGGAGTGCCAGATGTGGTACCTGTTAAGTGAAAGTACAGAGTGTGATGTTTCACATGTGGGGCCCAGCACTTTCAGAAATGACTTACAGATGCTTCACACAGTATTCCTGGAAAACTCAGTCTAGGCAATGTACTAGTCTCACTCAGTTCAACCCTAATAATCACATTTATATGTGGTTACATGCAGGTGAACTGTGGACCAGAAAGCAAATATACATATAAACTCTCCATGCATTGGCTTCATATAGCTTGGGTTTACGTTCAGAGCTGTCTCAGATCTCATTCACTAACACACTGAAGGCCGGAGGTTCCTGACATGATGTGCTAATGCAGAATGCATTAGTGCTAACATGAAACTCCCTGACCCTCTTGGCTCAAAAGAGATGGGGAAAATAATCCCCAGACACTGGTTCATACCATGACTGTAGTTTGTGTATTTTAACATAGCGACTCTCAAGCTTTCAATTCAAACTATTCAGAGGTTTCCTCTTTAATCTTTATAAACGCCTTTGCTCACCAGTACATTTTCTTTAGCAGTCTGGAAAGTTCGTATAGCATTGCAGTTCCAGGAACACGCAAAGTATCTTCTCTGCAAAGTGTCCCGAGGTCTCCATTTTAGCTCCACAAAAACACATCCAGAGGTCTTTCCTCTCCCCTTGGCACTTTCTGAACACTCTATATCTCAGACATTATAAATAATGTGCCTTTGTTTTATTCTTTATCCTAGTCTGTTTGTTCATGCAACTTTGTCCTTTTCCGTTTCTTTTTTGATATGGTGGAACCCAAAATCAAATGAACGTAAGATTGACATATAAAAGCTGCCATTAACACAAGTCTGAAACATGCTGAATCTGGATGCTAAGAATTATACAGAGGAGAAAGTCATGTATCTGATAGGGTTTTCTATTTGCTCCTAGAGTATTCTGGGTAAATGAAGTTTGGGCACATAAACAGAGCTAGCATACCAATAGCCTCAAATTTAGCTAATCAGATCATATAATCTGTGAAATTACAATTTTATAAGCATTAAACAGGCTTTCAAAAAGCAAATGAACCTGGTTCACGACATGGTACAGCAAACATGATTTCCCACAGGACTGGTCTGTAACCAGATCACAAATACCGTCTCCATCATTCCAGTAACAGATAGAGGTGATGGAAATCGGAAGGGATTTGATACCGTAGATCAGATCATGGGTCTATTCTGTCCAGTCTTCTCACCTCATATTCAGGACAGATGAAAAACACCCATAATGCATTAGGACAATTACACATTGTTGAGAGCAGGGTTGGCAGAACACAAATCTCCTTGCAACTCTTCCCTCCACACATGGCAAGTGGCTCACAAACTCAAGCAGAGGCTCTGAAGCAGCGGAGAAGCAGAGCATCCCTTTCTCTTCCCCACTCCCCTTTTAATCTTTTAAACCAGGATTCATGGAGTGTTGAGCTGGTGTCTGCTCTGGAGACTGGGACACGCTATTCACAGAACAAGCAAAGCACAGGTGGTAGCTGAACAAGTGTCCACATCCTGACCTGCCTATGTACCAACTCCCTGGCCCTGTTGGGACCATCTCTCCCAAGGTGAGAAGGCATTCCAGTCTCCATAGCTCATTCATTCCTTGAGTTCTTTGCTGAAACCGACAAAGAGGTTGTCATTTGGGAAGGCATTTTTTGTGCTAGGGTTAAGGGTATTAAACTCACTTCATATAGGCCACCAAGGAATCAGCAAATGGTAGCAACGTTTGGTTGCTACTGACCTGCATTAGACTAGGCAGAGGAGCTCCTATTTTATATTCCCTGTTGTCAATTAGGGTAAAAAATTGATTCCAGCTGCACTGAAATTGTTTTCAGTGGAAAATACTCCAGGTTATAAAAATAAAAGAGATGCAAACAGCTTCTTCTCATAGATTACATACTTGAGAAACGGAATACGGGAACTACTGATACATGGAAGGCAACATTTCAAGGCCAGTCTCCCTACCAGGTTGCCAAGATTTCCTAACAAAAAACCGTATTAGATAACAGATTAAACAGGACGAAGGAAATGAAAACAATTCTTCACCATGGGAAAAAAGAAACCAAATAACCTCTGAAGGCAAACCTACTGTATCACACACATCTGAAGAGAGGAGCAAGGTGAATCAAAACACCGTGCTCAGACCTCTCTCTCCAGGTAACAGAGTATCAGTATGCCTCCTGCACTTTCAGAAGGGTTAAAGTGGTTAGATGTTTCCACTTTCAGTTGTTTGCTCTTTTTGAAACACTCACTGACATACTAGTGGTAGAAAGTGCCTGTTTGACAGCCCAGCAGGCTGAAGTCAGCTATTCCCTCTCCCATCTCCCCTCCGCCACGGAACTGGTGAAAAACGAGCAGCAGCTGTGCAAGCTTCCCACACAATCTTTCCCAGCGAGTGTGCCTCATTCCTGCTACGGAGAGACCACTTCCATAGAAATGAGAGGGGAGTTGAGTCTCCATAACCTGTTCAGTTCTTGGCAAGACTGCAAAGGCGGCGAGCAATTAGTGACAAATGTGACATGGAAAATGCCCATCGTTATTTTTCCCCTCACTATCCTGTTGGAGCCTTCCACATTACAACTCTCCCACCATCTCTGTCGAAATGGCCGTCCTTCCAGGATGTAATTCCTAGCCAGACAATGATTCTCCTTAAACCACCTGGAGGGTCAACACTTTTCAGTCCTCCAGCCGAACCTGCAAGCTGAGTGCAGCCTCTGCAGCATCCCTAGTCCGCAGGCTAAGAGATCACAGAGTCTACAGCTAGAGAACTGAACTACATTTTGAGAACTTTCAACGCAAATCAAAACAGTTACTGCAGCTTTAGCAATGATACAGGTATGACAGTTCTTATATATCCTGCTACTGCTTTTGGCTTAGGAGTTTTATCGTGAACTTTTACAATTAAAAAGACGATG
This sequence comes from Eretmochelys imbricata, assembly GCF_965152235.1. NCBI lineage: Eukaryota > Metazoa > Chordata > Testudines > Cheloniidae > Eretmochelys > Eretmochelys imbricata. The sequence goes on from NC_135587.1 coordinate 22,400,733, forward strand.
ATAAGATGTGTACCAGCTAAGCTATCTGTATAGATCAGCAACTATCTTCCCATCCCTTTAACTCCACCCAGCTATGCTGTTTCTGCCTTCAGCCACACAGTGTACTATATATCAGCTAGTGTATTGTCCTTAGGCCACCCCCATCAGCACAACCTACTGTACTGTGGTGCACACACAAAAAGGATGGAATCAAAGGCACTGGGGTAATTTTTTAGAATAAAGAATTAGTTACGCGTCTGATATAAGGTAGCCCTCTTGTAAGAAATTCTAAACAGGAAGTGAGAAATGCATTTAAATTAGAGTGATAGCAACCTGCATGGACCTGGCACAGTAATCAAAGAAAACAAATGATCAGTTACCATTGGGGCAGGGAAGTTTTTGTTGGGTTTTGTTTTTTAACCTGGACTGACTTTAGACAGACACATCTGGTGGAGGGTCTTCATTTTATGTGTATTGAAAGGTCCTCAATTACAACAGTGATAAGCATAATGTAAACATATAAACAAAATTAAATATACCTGAACAGTCCTAAATGCTACAGATAAGAGAGATATTTCAGAATGAATTTACAATGTAGTCACTGCATTGGGCTCTGCCTGGGATCCACAGATACCGTTGATTTGGAAAGTTAGTAGATTCCAAGGCCAGAAGGGACCATTGTGATGATCGAGTGTGACCTCCTGTATAAGGCAGGCCATAGAACTTCCCCAAAATAAAGTTAAAGCTGATGGCATCTAGTATAAATATTGTCTGAATAAAATCTGCTATACAAACTTGCTAATTTATTGGCCAATTTTGAATTAAGTTAAAAAAAATCTAAATTCTGGATCTTTCTGTGGTTTTCTGGCTGCATTTCTTATCCTCTTCACACTAAGGTGTGCTGGTTGGAAGGGGAGCTAGAACATGGCAAGAAGTGCTGCCCTCCCCCCAACTGAAATGTGCACACACACATTTTCTCTCTTTCTCGTAGCACCACATAAGGATGGTCAAATACACCCTCCTGTTTTTCCAGCAAATGCATCATGGAACATTACACTGCAGTTGAAAAGTTAGCAAAGTCAGAAAAACGAAACATTCTCCGGCTACATAACTTTAACGAAACAAGGAGGAAATATTTAATCAGACAGCTGTGAAAGCTGTGGAATATTCAAGATACGATTATAAAACCCTTATTTTGTTTTAAGCCAAATAAATCTTCTTACTTGGTACTCGTTACTGGATAACCTCCGTTTACATTTCTGGCATGCGGTCATGTTATTAACACATCCATTCTCCAAATGATCTGCAAGTTTCTTTCTCATCACCATTTGTCCACAGCCGGTATGGCAAGGGATTAAAGCATATTCACATAGGCTCTGATGGTCCTGAAAGTTGAAAGTTATAAACCAAGATGTAACCCTGCACAGATACGTGTGTCTACAAATGTCCTCCATTCTGCCTGCATGAATCTTCTTTGCACCATGTGGCCTCTGTGAATAGGCAAATTCCCCACCCCATTGTCTGACACACAGAACTGGGAGTGTGATTCCCGGCTTATGCTGATGTACTCGTACTAGCTCTTATTGAGCTAGTGCACTAAAAATAGAGGTGTAGCCGCGGTATCAGGGGTGGCAGCAGCACAGGCTAGACACCCCCAGCACAAACCTCACCCAGACCCCTTGGATCCCTACTCAGGGCAACTAGTCCATGGCCACCACTCCCCACTGCCCGTGCTACTATGGCGACACTAGTACTGTAGCTTGCATGAGTGTGTCCAGCTCCAAGTGTTGACATAGTCACAGCCAGGTTAATGTCCAAAACTCATCTCGTTCCTGGGGCTTTGTTTTATTCTTAATTTAAAACAACACACACAAAGTTGAGTGTGAGCTCTCTCCTGAGCTGGCTTTTAAGGGTCTTCCTTTGTCTCAGCACCAGCCTATCTCCTTGCCTTAGAGACTCCCTGACTTTTATCTTCTCTGGTCAGAGAGCAAATGAGCAATAATGAGATCAAACTGTTCTGGATGGCAAGATGAGCCAGCAGAATAGCCCAATCCCTCTATGCAGGGTACATGAAAGGACATCCTGTCACAGCCTCCAGTACACAACTTGGTCATGGTTCGTAACGGCGTTCAAAAGAATTCTTAAATTGAGTTTATTTATCACTATTTGAACTTCTCTCAGCTCATACAATGAAAATCAATTAAGTCTATTTAATTGTTGTCTATAGGGGAATATTTAATTGTTTACAAAATATAATGGAAACATTTCTACTGGCCTGAAGTTCTGTAAAATCTTATTTTACAAAAATCTAAATTTTGAGGCCAAATGTGATCAACAGCGTCCCTTTAACATTACCCTGATTATAACACCTCACTGCAACAATCGCAATGCATGGAGGAAAAGGGTGCAGAGTAGAAGATTTACGTCTACAATATAAATAGTTTGAACTACTGGAACTTTCAGTAATTATAATGGAGAATAACAATAATTTATAAGGGGCCTTGTGCCAAGGTCTCTATAAAATCCTGTAATGCTGCTCAGCTTTAAAACAATCGAGTGTTTTTGAATTTACAATCAACTTGGTTTAATTGTCTAAATCAAAAACTTTTTAGAGCCAGATCCTCCTCTGATGTAAATCAGTGTAGCTTTATTGATGTCAAAGGAACTATGCTGATTTCTACCAACAGAGAATCTGGCCCTAAATGTTCCATACTTATACAAAATGTTTATTGTCTAGACATTATGGCCCAGTCCGATAAGGTACCAGTGACTCCAGAGGAAGTTGGCACACTCAACACATCCCTAGATGTGCTCAGCACCTCACGGAATTGGGCCTTACACCTTATTTTCCTGATACTTCATCAAGCGTTGAAGCAGGAGTAAAACTAGTTTATTACAGTCTCTTTCACTGAAGCTCTCACACTGACCATGTCACAAATGATTTTTTTTTTTTTAAAGCAAGATAACTGTTCCAGCAGTGAACTCAGAAATGTCAATTTTAATCACATGCCTTGTTTTCAAATCCATTTTTCGGTGTATTCATGCTGAGAGAGGTCCTGGCACCTTTTGAACTCTCAGAACTATGGCACTGAGCAAAACGGGGTAGAGTTTTCTTTAAAGGAGAACAGACAAACGGAAAATGTGTGCAAAATTAGCAAATAAAGGAAAGATATGACAGCAGCATCTCTGCAGCTCCTCATATACAGAGACTGACTGCACACCACATTCCACTTCTAAACTGGGTGGAAAGAGGCCATTAGCTACAGCTCCATTTAACTACGAAGCCCTCTTTTGTCCTCAAGATTATGCAGAGAGGGTCAGCCCCCTCTGTGCTATTTACATATTGGCTTGAATTTTCTTTTATGATTGTTGTACATGTAGCAGATTCTGAAACACTATCTGTCTATTTCACCTTTATCATTTCACATGAGTATTTAAAGAAAGACTGTAACATTCAAAATAAACAGGAGTCAGACAGCTATGTTTTTCTTTCTAAGTCTATTTTCTGTTTCCCTTGTTGTGCCAATATCCCCATAAGCACTGCCTCCCAAATATTACTCTGGGAGATTTATTTTTCTTACAAAAACATAGGAAGCACATTGCTCCTAATAACAGTTTGGAGATCAGGGTATTATGGGCTTCATTGAGGGTTACTTACAAGGTCCTTGCCCATAATGTTATACTCAAACCTACTGGAAAACCTACAGCTGACACACGCATTTTTAGAGAGACAAGGTGGGTGGAGTCATGTCTTTTGTTGGACCAACTTCTGTTGGGGAGAGAGATAAGCTTTCAAGCCACACAGAACTCTTCTTCAGATCTGCAAAACTCATTCAGAGTGTGACTGTCAAACACAAGGTGGAACATACTGTTTAGCGTAAGTAGTTAACACATATTTCAAGGGACCATTCCAGGTGAATGTATTACCTCACCCACTTTGTCTCTCTAATGTCCTGGAACAGACACCGCTACACAAACTCACACACATGCATTTTTATAATGTGCGCTTCACCATCATTCAAAACATGTTGGGTCTGATCTAAACCCCATTGACATCAATGGGAAATTTTCACTGACTTTCATTCATCACTGGATCAAATCCTCAGCGGGTATAAATTACTATAACTCTTTTGAGCTTCAATGAAGCTTCACTGACTTACACCAGCTAAAGAGCTTGCTTCATTCTCTTTGTGACCCCAATACAGGAAAACACTTAAGCACATGCTTAACTTTAGGCATGTGCTTAAGACACACACATTTATTCATGTACATAAGTGCTTTGATGAATAAGGATGGACTGCAGAATCGGGTCCTAAATCCCCATGTTTTTCTAACATCACAGGAACATGCCTCCCTGACACAATGTTCATCCCCACTAGCAAAACCCCACTGCACACTTATGAGACACAATATGGAAGATGAAACTGTCATCTTTAAACTTACTTCAAAATTTTTCATGATACCAGACCAACTGCATCCAGGGGTCCCACAGTGCACTTTGAATTCAGAAATCTCTTTATTAATGGCAGCATCACTGAAAGCCTGGAAATTAACAACAAGATGGGCAGTCAAACACTGGTCAATAAAATGATCCAAACAGCAGCTATAAGATGGGAACAGGCTGGGACTTTATACCTTCATAAACCTTGATTTTTTTTCTTTTACGTTTAATCTTCTGCAAAAATATTATTTAGTTTAATGATGTCATAAATATAAAGGGAAGGGTAAACCCCTTTGAAATCCCTCCTGGCCAGGGGAAAGCTCCTCTCACCTGTAAAGGGTTAAGAAGCTAAAGGTAACCTCGCTGGCACCTGACCAAAATGAACAATGAGGAGACAAGATACTTTCAAAAGCTGGGAGGAGGGAGAGAAACAAAGGGTCTGTGTCTGTCGGTAGTTGTCTTGGCCGGGGATAGACCAGGAATGGAGTCTTAGAACTTTTAGTAAGTAATCTAGCTAGGTATGTGTTAGATTATGATTTCTTTAAATGGCTGAGAAAAGAATTGTGCTGAATAGAATAACTATTTCTGTCTGTGTATCTTTTTTGTAACTTAAGGTTTTGCCTAGAGGGGTTCTCTATGTTTCTGAATCTAATTATCCTGTAAGATATCTACCATCCTGATTTTACAGGGGGGATTTCTTTATTTCTATTTACTTCTATTTTTTATTAAAAGTCTTCTTGTAAAAAACTGAATGCTTTTTCATTGTTCTCAGATCCAACGGTTTGGGTCTGTGGTCACCTATGCAAATTGGTGAGGCTTTTTATCCAACATTTCCCAGGAAAGGGGGGGTGCAAGTGTTGGGAGGATTGTTCATTGTTCTTAAGATCCAAGGGTCTGGGTCTGTAGTCACCTAGGCAAATTGGTGAGGCTTTTTACCAAACCTTGTCCAGGAAGTGGGGTGCAGGGTTTTGGGAAGTATTCTGGGGGGAAAGACGCGTCCAAACAGCTCTTCCCCAGTAACCAGTATTAGTTTGGTGGTGGTAGCGGCCAGTCCAAGGACAACGGGGGGAATATTTTGTACCTTGGGGAAGTTTTTGACCTAAGCTGGTAAAGATAAGCTTAGGAGGTTTTTCATGCAGGTCCCCACATCTGTACCCTAGAGTTCAGAGTGGGGGAGGAACCTTGACAAATGAGTATACAGGAAAAGGCCAAAGGATTGTGAAATTCTATTATTTGTTTCTTATAGCTCAAAAATTAAATGATTTGAGGTGATTTTAATTTATTAAAAATAAAAATGTGCCCTTCCCAGTGAAAACTTTCAGTATAAAGTTTTTTCTTACTCAGAAACCTGAAAACAGGTGTATGCAAAGAATGTGCTGATGGAACCTTAACTATAGAGGGCCCTGCCTCATGCCACTCTAATGTATGCATTTAATTATTGGGGTCATTAACACCTCTTTTACCTGCTGCAGAGAGGATTTAAGACTCAACCTGAATGAGGAGCAGGAGGGGGTACACCCTCTCAAACTCAGGCTGTTTCCATTTAGTTTGCCTAGTGTCCTAGAGAAATCCAAACCATACACATGCATTTTTTCCAGCACTATACAGTATTTTCTTGCATTAACTGTGAAGAACCATGCAATAAATAAATAAAACATGAATCATTGCAGCCTTTTAATATCACATCTTGCACAAGCAAAATAGCCACAGTAGAACAGAGTAGCTCAGTGGTTTGAGCATTGGCCTGCTCAACCCAGGGTTGTGAGTTCAATGCTTGAGGGGGCCATTTAGGAATCTGGGGCAAAAATTGGGGATGGGTCCTGCTTTGAGCAGGGGGTTGGACTAGATGACCTCCTGAGGTCCCTTCCAATCCTGAGATTCTATGAAAGAGTTTCAACAAGTATTAGGAACACAATGCCTGGAAGACTGCAGATTCCCCACAGATCAAAATGTGGAAAATCCAGGGAAGGGAGTGCACAAATGAAACAGCTCATCACTGTACTGAGAATAATAAGAGGCTTTCCCTGCTTTCTAGAAAAAAATTACTCCTGTCAGCCTACAACTTCACTAAGAGACAGAGAAGGAAAAGTGGCACCAGTTCATCTACTTCTTCCCTCTTGATCACTATTTTCAAACAGTGCTCTATCGTGTCCAGGTTTAATTAACCCAAGAACAGGGCCTTCACCTCTTCCCTTTGGAAAGATCCTTAGAAAACAATATAGCAATAACAAAGTGCTAACCTGTGCATTATCCATGAGCCCAGCGAACAAAATTATTTGCTCATTTGGTACACCAATTAGAAGCAAAAAGTCACCAGTTCAAAATGAACTAAAGAGATCTGGGCTGTAAGACTGAAATGTCAAGAAACTGTGGAAAAGGGAAAATACTGAGGGGCTCATCCCTTATACTGTAGCAATTGGTTTTCATGCTGTAATTGTACTGTCCAAGCTGTGTTATAACCCATTTTTAAAAAACATGGTCCTTACACAACGTCTTTTTAGACTGGTTATAAGACAGGTATCATTACAAAAGAGGGAATATTGAAGTCAGCACCAGAATAGCAAGAGTGAAAGAGATATTCTGGAAGAATAAATATCTGATGAGAAAGGACATAAATCTGAAGACTACATTCCAACTCTTAAGAACTTACAGGTACATTTGGTCTGTGTGGTGGTCTGTGTTAAATTACGGCTGTGAAACATGGACATTCAAACAATCAATGATAAACTACAATCCTTTGAATTATGGTGAAAATTCTGAAAATATAATGGATAGCTCACGTAACCAAAAAAAAGTATTGGAGATTATTTGAACTCATCAAACACCAGTTAGAGATTTTATGAAAAGAAAGATTTGATTTGCAGGGCACATTTTAAGAGGTTCAGTGGGCAATGCATATTTACAGGCACTGGAAGAGAAAGCTGACCGCAGAAGAACATGAGGCAGAAAAAGATGACGTGGGATGGATGAGGTGGTAACCTGGGTGGATCAAAAGGTCTAGTCATCTACAATACGATTAGCAGAGGATCCTACAGAATGGGCTACCATGGCTGCAAACCTCCAGTAATGGAGATGCCATGTAAGAAGAAGATAAGATGGTTTAGTTCTGTCTATACAGGTCAAACCAATGTTAAAGAACTATAGTCAATTTCATCAAATAGTAACAATTACTGTTGTAAGAAGAGCAAGAGTACTTGTGGCACCTTAGAGACTGTTCTTTTTGCGGATACAGACTAACACGGCTGCTACTCTGAAACCCGAATTACTGTTGTGAGACTCATTTACATATAGATCTTTGTAATGATTAATATACCAGCAATGCATTGTCAGAACTTGAAAACATCCTTAAAATATCAGTAAACCGTAAAATTATTTGAATCCTTTCATTTTAGAAAAAAATCCATTTATATTATTTTACATATAAAGTATTTTTAGACTGCAATCATATTCAGTTCCTTTTTCTCTTTGCAGACTCTTCACCTTATCCAGCAAGCTTCCCTAAAAGGCAAACACTGACAGCGTTAATCTCTGAGCTGCAGGTAGAGACCCATTATCAGCTTTCATGTTCTTTTTGTTGTGGAGGGGAAGGGGAACTATTTATAAGCTTGAAACAAAAATCTGAAATGGTTCCTGTTCCGACATCCCTTTTCACTAATGCACTTGATTTATGACACTTTGATGATGATATAACTGGCAAAGTAGGACACAATCCTGCAACCACTGCTCATGCATGTACCTCATTCAAGTAAATGAGACTATTCACTTGAGTAAGGCTGCAGAATCGGGTTCCAAGCTTGTTAATATTGCTCAATGGCACATCGTCTAGAGAATTATTTTCTGCCTCTGCTTCCACTTATAACTTCTGCAAAGGAGTAGAGAGATATTTTCTTGCTTCCTCTGATGTTTCAGTTCCTTGGGCAAAATTACATCAAGACTAGCACCTCTGGGTCTAGCATTTTTACAGATGGGTATTGTGGAGCATCAGGAATTTTTGTGACTTAGCCAGGGTCAGTCAGTCAGTTAACAGTAGACCTGGAAACAGAACTCAGAAATTGTAACTCTTAGTTACTTGCTCTAGAACATTTACACTAAAAATCTTTATGCTTCAAGGCATAAAATGACCACTAGCTGGGGTTGGAAGGAATTCTCCCTTTTGGAAAAGAGCAGTGCAATTAGGCTTATGATGGGTGTTTTACACTTTGTCTCTGAAGCATATAGCATTAGCTGTGGTTGGAAACAGGATTCCAGACTTAATGGAAGACGGATGCTTTCTGGCATGGCTGTTCCATGTCTCTTAGATGAACAGTGTCCTCATAACTGTAATTATCTGATTAATTAGTTATATTTTCTTTGGTAGACTATTGGTTATATTATTACTGAACCTTGCAATGTCAGGTTTTTATACAGACAAACCAAACTTTATAAATGGGGGGAAATGAGTGGATTTAATCAGTACAAGCAACCTTTCAACAACTTCCTCCTTGAAAATGACATTAATTAGTTAACAAATAGTCACAGTCTTTTAAATATTCAAGAGTTCCAGTAAGACAAAAAAAATCATTTATCGGGATATAGGGATTTTTGCATTTTGTTGAACAAACAGATTTCATGCTGTTTGTTTTGACCTTACTTGTCTGGTATATGTTCTTACACGTACATGTATTTAAGCAAGAGAAGCAGTCTGTGCTTGGGTCTGTGTTGCATTGATGTCATAAATTGTCCTGTAGTGGTATGGAAATCAGCCATTGCTTGGAAACAGAACTAAAAATAAAAGCCTCAGTGGAATCTATTCCATGAAAAAAAAAACTAGAAAAACGAGAACACTTGTACCTTTGTCTGTACATTTAAAAATAGATGCTTACTGGACAGTTTTCAGTCTGCTTGTAATACATAATCCAGTCTATATTTTATAAAAAGATGATAGTTTGCAAACTGTATGTCCAGATTCTTAAGAACATAGTTTTTCAATAGTAACACTTACCATTTATAGTGTTTTTCATTTTCAAAGCATTTTACATTGACTAATAAACCATCAAACCACACCCAAAGATACATAAATACGAGTATCCCCATTTTACTTGCACAAGGGCACTGATCAAGTTATTGTCAAAAATGAAGTCAGAATTCAAGAGTTCCTGGCTCCCAGTCCCATACTCAGCCCTCTAGGCCATGCCACCCTCAACAGAAGTTCTATATACAAGCTGTAGTTGCATATATTTAAAGCAATCGTCTGAATTGCACAGGTGTGAATGAGTGCAGAATTTGGCCCCAGTTGCTTAATGTAGATTTTAATTCAATATTACAGTACAGTGCAATTCAATATAGTTACTTCTCTGAATCAACCAGCACTGGCTACTGAAGTCTTTCAGTCTAGTGCATAGCTGGAAAATGACCAAAACCAAAGAAAAGAAAAAGCAGGTTAACAACCCCACTGTGGATTTTTTACTACGTCAAAAAAAAAAACAACAACAACAACAACAAAAAACACAACTTCAGAATTTCCTGGCATTACAGAACAGATTATTATAAATGTATCTAACTTCAGAGGGACAGTCCTGGTGACACATGGGTTTCTCTAATGGCATGTGTGTCCTTTGTGCTTTCTGTTTCACTCTCACATTTGTTAATCATTATGGACACAGCTCAAGTAAAGAAGCTGTGAGTGAAAGAACTGCAAAGAGCAGGGGGTTCTCACCTCTTCTTTTTCCACCCAGGCCACTCCCTCAAATGATCATTCACTTGAACCACTAGCTCTCGCCCCCCCAGAACATCAATGGAAAGTCTTTCAACAGCAACACCAACACAGAACTTCCCCACCCTCACAAAAGGGCCTGATCCAGAGCCCAATGAAGTAAATGATAAGATTCCCATTGACATCACGGGGCTTTGAATCAAGTCCAAGGAGAGAGAAACAGTATCCTCTCTCTCTATTTCATTATATTATGGTTAACCATCTCTTCTCTATCATTCTGGCCAACTGACAGCAATAATGTTCATACCCTTAAATTGCACTAAATCTTTGGTTTGACTCTAATTCCGCAGCAAAAGCTCTTAATTGCCTTGACAGCTCTTTCATCTCAAGCATTCACATTTATGAAAACCAAATATATTGAAAAGCGAATAAAACTATTCACTAAGGGTGGAGGGCGCTGTGGAGGGGGATACCACAAGGCCAAAATACCCACCATATTCTGCATAAGGGATAACTTCCTTCTTAAGAGAAGGAAAGTCAGGCCTGAAGCAACCTGCCCCAGACCCGAATATACCTCAGAACTTGGAGGAAGTTCTGATCCAGAGCCAAATGTCACAGTTGTTCTCTTTTCTGCAATGAGTCCAAACCAAAATCCTGGACTTATTCTATGGGTCACGCTCAGCAGGTTCAAGGGGCAGGGTCCTGGCTGCGCCCGGCCTCCCACAATGGGGTCCCAGCGCGTCGTGGGGGTAGGATCCTGGCTGCTCCCCAGCCCCCTGTAGCAGGGTCTGGAGTCCAGGCAGCCGGCTGCCGCCCAGCCCACAGGTCTCAGAATCTGGGCAGCTGGCTGGCAGCAGGGCTCAGGGTCTGGGCAGCCGTCTACTGCCCAGCCCCCTGCGGCAGGGTCTGGGCAGCTGGCTGCTTCCTGGCCCACACACCAGGGCTCAGGGTCCTGGTACGGTCTGGGGTTAAGGTCCTGGATGCCCCACAGCCTCTGCGGCGAGGTCTGGGATCCAGGCAGCCGGCTACCATCTGGCACCATACAGTGGGGTCCGGGGTCCTGGTGGGGTCCACGGTCAGGGTCCTGGCTGCCCCCTACCCCAGCACGGTGGGGGTCGGGGTCAGAGTCTCCACGCAGCAGGGTCTGGGGTCGGGGTCCCTGCCCCCCGCCGCATGCCCAGCTCTCCGCACTTGGCCCCACTCTGTGGAGGGGTCTCTGGGTGGAGGGCACTGAGCATAGGGTTTGTGCAGGGGTTTAGGTGGGGGGCAATGTGTTTCTCAACCTGTGGCCCAGCTAACACTAAATAGGTTGAGAACCACTAGACTAAACCAAAATCTTAAGAGGGAAAACTCTTATTGCTGTGGGAAATCCCCGCAAGATACTGTTCAGGCTTGTGTCCCCATTTTATATAAAGTCAAATTTTATTAAAAAGTAACCTATCCTATCATCTTACTTATTCCATAAATCTCTTAACCATCTGATATACCTGTCACATTGGAAAACGCCTTTTATGGTTTAACAGTTGGGAGACAAAGTGAAGGGGAAAAGAAAAAGCAGTAATATTAAAATCTCAGGGGTATATATAACTTTAAAAATACATAGGCTATTGGATGCTTCCCGGCACCATTCAGATAAAACACACAGGGGCCATATTTTCTCTGCATTCTCTGCACAAGAAAAATGGAAGGCTTATAGACTTTTTAACAGTCGCTACTTGATGGAGAGGAACAGATGTCACTGAATCTCTGTCACATTCTCAAAAAATCAAACATCCTGCTAACGTGTAATTTACAGAGCAGTCAGTTCCATGCCAGAGGATGCAAACACAAATGATATTCTGAAATTACTTAAAAAACCCCCTGACAATGCTTAGACGAGTCTCATGTCTTAGCCTGGGTCCCTTCCAAATCAAGTTTTTAATTTAACGAACAATTTTGGAAAAAGAAATCCAACATTGCATCTTTTATAACTCCAGTCATGGAAAGAACAAGAAAAAAAAATCACATTTGTATTTTAAATACTTTTGATCTTGTTTCAACATCACAAAAGTTGTTCCCGGGACTTAGGCAATTCAAACCTAAATCAGGGGGATCTTAATACACCCACTCAGAGAAGGAAAATTAACCAGTGCCAGTCCCCATGACTTTTTTCAGGGATGGGTCCAATTCTGCTCTCATTTACCCCCTTGTGACTGCACTGAGGATAACGGTGTTCAGAATAAGAATCTGGCTTGAGAACTGGGCCCCACATTCTTATTTCCAGCCAGCATATGACCATATATTGCATGGGTGTAAATGAGAGCTAAATCTGGCCCAAGCCTTTTACAGTCAATTCTAGCCGGTTCCTAAGCAGCTGCTGATGGTCCCTATAGAGTGGAATCACTACAGTTATACTGCACAAGGAGGGCAAGATGTGGGGGAGCCAGGTGGGGATGTGCACCCACGGCACAGGGTAGAAGCCTGTGCCAGGCGAGCCCCCTGCGTAGCAGTGTGTAGGAGGCGGCAGCGGGTATAGGGGGATGCCCTCAGATCCTCCAGCTGAATTCAATAAATCATGCAGCTGCTCAGTACCTCTCAGTTAGCTGTAGCACACCGAGGGTCATCAAACAAAGGGGGCAAAGAATCAGCCCAGGAGGCCAAAGGTTACCTCAGTAACAGATCATGGAATAAGCTATTGTTGTTGTGTGGAAAACTTATTTCTCATATACATACATAAGCAAACTAATAGTATGCGGGAGCAAAGTCTGACAAAGACACAGGAGAGGTGGAGGGGAGGGCCTTGATAAGGGACAAATGAGCAAACCTGCTAAGGAGTCTATTATTCACAGTAAGAAAAGGAGTACTTGTGGCACCTTAGAGACTAACAAATTCACACTGTTTACAAACCCCAGCCCTGCAAGCTGATTCACAAGCAGAGTCCTCAAGTCTGTGTGAAGCCCCACTGAACTTCCGCAGGCCTCTGTGCAGGCGTTAGGGTCTGCCCCTGTGGATCAGCTGACAAGACTGGTGCCTTGGTCACCACATCCCACCTACAGTTTTACAGAAAGTCCCACTAACGGTTTTATAGAAGTCCCACACTACAGAAATCCCGAGGTTTTCACAGAATTGATGAGTATCGTGAGCAGTACAAAACGGTTTTGTTTGTACTTATGCTTATACCTGGGCCCCCTGTACTCTGCAATACTGTAGCTCTGGGGATTTGCTGCAGAATTGGACATTTTCCCAAGATCCTACAGAATTCAATATTTTATCTCAAAATTATCATTTTATGGGTGCCTTGTGCCCAGTACTTTGTTTTCTTTTTCCTTTCCCCACTGAGACCTAGCTGTAGATGCCTTTTGCTCCACATCATTCTCCACGAGGGAGACTTAGTTGGATTACCAAGCATGCTTTCTTGCACTGTTCCATGAAACCAGGGAGTAGGGGATTTGGGAGAAAGAGCCAAGGTCCAGTTTGTAGCCACAGTGTAGGGGAGTGAACTGGTCCCCATGGAGAATAGTGCAGCAGCTGTTATCTGAGGAGTTGAACCACTGATGCCAGCTGAGAGCTCCCCAACTCCCTGGGACACATGAGGGAAAGGAGATTCTGAGCCAAGCTGTTCTGAGAACATTTCAGGAGCCAAAACCCAAAATATAGTGAAAATATTCATCATCAAAAATATTCTTAATTAAAACCCCCCTGAAAATTTGTCAGTGAATATTTTTGTCTGATTACTTTCAACAATGAGTTTTTTGTGATGTTCTCCAGGCCCCCTGGCTCCCACGGTGTTCTCCGGGCAACACAGCTAGCCAGTCTTGTCTATTCTACTCTTTTCTATATAGGTTCTTGTACCACACTCCTCACCGTATTATCTGAGCCGCCTTCCAGAAGTGTATTAGGTAACGTAACTAACATCTGTCCTGCGAGGTTTGTTCTCATCCTCTCCCCAGAGGGAGAAGCGTATGCATTGGTGTGTTTTGGTTTGGCACTGGTTTTTTTTCATATGTAAACATATCTGTTGCTATGTGTTTTTATTAGAGAAGGCAGGTGAAAGAAAGGCACCTTGCACTTGGAACAGAGAGTTGGGAGGTAAGTGATGGTCCTTAGTTCTTGTGGGAGTTCATTTCAGAGTTCTGGATCAGCTCCAGATAAAGTTTAGTCTCCCACCTACATTTCGGCCTCCTTCTGTTCCCTGGCTGGCTTTGGTTAAGGCATGGATACGTTTTTGTACAGTGCCTAGCACAATGGGGCACTGAGCTGGCTGAGGTCTGTAGGTGAGACCAAAATATGATGTTAAGCAATAACAACAATAATTGAGGTGGTGTGTTTGGGAGTGGGAAGATGGGAATGAAGAGTATTTCATGCCCATAGAATAAGTTAACTTTGCAGCAGATTTTAGGGCTTCTTGGTGCAGAACTTGCTGGAGTTCACAAGGTGCTACTGACATCCAAACGCTTTTTGGATCAAGAATTGAGGAAACGTCCAGGATGTTAAGGTATCTAGGTTAATATGCACAACTGCGGAATGAGCTACCATCACTTTCTTTACTATTCCCTCTTCTAAAAAATAATACTTCAATGACTCTAGCATTAGCCCAGAGAGACAAATGAAACATCAATACAAACACGATTACATACCCTTTCTTCTGCCAGTAAGCTTCCTTCATTTACTGTTCCAGGATCCTCTGCATTACATTTCTGACAAACTGGGTTTTTGTTGTTTCTGGTGGAAAAAAATTAATAAAAAAAATTATTTGTGAACTGTAGTTAAGAGAGCCTCTGTTTCAAGAATGACAAATTAAAAAAAACCAACAGAAGTATGACTTTCAGCTCAAGGTCAACCCAGTTTATGGTAAAAGGGCCAAATCTTGGTCCCATTGAAAGTCCACAATTTTTAAGCATCTATCTGCAAAATCTGAACCATCATGATTATTGTGCTCTACAAAGCCAGCAATGCTGGGAATCTGCTTCTCTCAGTGAGGTAGGCACTAACTCCATGTAGTGTACAATAACCTGAAATCTGAAGTCTTTTAACACAGAAGTGATATCCTTTCTTCTCTGGTAGGTGGCTAGGTTTTTAATTGCCAGGATATATCTCAGGGCTCAATCGTCTCTTCATTCACACAGGCCACCACTGTTGTGTTGACTTGTAAAACTGGCTATTGTGTGTTCACATGAAGGGCAATGGCATAGCTGGTGCTGGAGTGAACGCTAAAGTGGCATCATCATACTTTCCAGTTAGAAGGATCACACTGCCACAAAATGCTTTGGTTTTAATTTAACATATTTCTTAAATTAGCATTTATACTTGTGCAATTAAAGGGAAAAACCAACGCTTTTCAGGAAGAGGTAAGCACTTTTGTGATGCTGCAATTACCATCCAGCTGAGTCATGTATTAGCTCAGCAGGTTTGCTTGGTTCAGTTTCCAGCTACATTACAAGGTTGTCACGAGAAGATATAAACGCACAGAGCAAATTTTGTTCTTACTTTCAGGAGTGCAAGTCCTGAGTGACTCCACTGACTGCAGCAGTTACTCTGGATTTACACCAGTGTGAGCAAACAGAATTTAGCCTAGTAGGCCAAATGCATTCTGTGTAAACTGCCATTACATCGTAATGCTTTGACCTGCCAGTCACATGTGGCTGGCTGACCGACTCAGCTTTTTGTTACAGTTTAATCAGGATATATAATTAAGGCTTGTCCACACTGGCAATTTACTGCACTGCTACTTTCTGGCTCAGGGGTGTGAAACGCCCCCCCCGAGTGCAGCAAGTTTCAGCGCTGTAAAGCGCCAGAGTGGACAATGCACCAGCACTGGGAGCTGCGCCCCTCATGGAGGTGGTTTACTTAGAGCGCTTAGAGAGCTCTCTCCCAGCACTGCACCACGACCACACAAGGCACGGCAGCACTTTAGCATTGTCAGCGTAGACTAGCCCTTAAGGAGGAGACGGGAGAAGCAGCTAACCAATTAAGAACAATATCCATCTATCTCCAAGCAAAAGGGCTGCGATTGTTCTGAGGGTTGGCTCCTCGCTAGGCACTGACCCAGATTTTACATCGTGCACTTTATAATGTTCTAAAATAATAACATTTTAAACTTCCATAGCACCTCTCATCCAAGAATTGCAAAGCATTTTACACATATTAAAGTCACTTCACATTAGCCTTCCTATGAGCTCTCCCTTTTAGACTGGGAAGGGAAACTGAAATATAGAAACTGGCTTCAAAGAGAAACTGCAGAGCTACAATTCATTTGCAAATTTAACATCATCAATTTGGGCTTGAATAGGGACTGGGAGTGGCTGGCTCACTACAAAAGCAATTTCTGCTCTCTTGGTATTGACACCTCCTCATCAATTTATTGGGAGTGGACCACATCCACCCTGACTGAATTGGCCTTGTTATTACTGATTCTCCACTTGTAAGGTCACTCCCTTCTCTTTATGTACCAGTATATTTATGCTTGTTATCTGTAATTTTCACTCCATGCATCTGAAGAAGTGGGGTTTTTACCCACAAAAGCTTATGCCCAAATCAATCTGTTAGTTTTTAAGGTGCCACCGGACTCCTCATTGTTTTTGTGGATACAGACTTACACGGCTACTCCCTGATACTTGAAGTATAGAGAGGTAATTTGCCTAGGGTTATACAGCAAGACAACAGCAGAGCCAAGAGGAGAACCTAGGAATCCTGATCACTACACCACACTCAAAGCCTAGAGACATACATCCTGAAAATAATCCCACTGTAAGGAAGTATACATGGATGATAAAATTACTACTATCAACATCCCAGATACTCTCAAACTCTACTCTAGCACTTTCTCTCTATTTAGTAGATTATCACAACAGATCATCCTACTAGGTTTGCAGCTACAGAATCAGCCACTTGAAATCTTTCAGTCTTCTTGGCAGAAATGCATTATCACGTGGTCCCCTGTTGAAAGAACTTACCGTACAACCCATGACAGGCAAGCCGAGCAGTATCTATGCCCGCATAGCGTTTGCTGGGCTTTCTTCAAGACGTTATTACAGCTGCTACACAGGTATTTGGGATCGGGCACATTCTCACAGATGCTGGTGGGATAACCAAAGGGAAATTCGTTTTCATCAGGAGATGAGTCAGGGCCATCCGGAGAGACTCTGTCTGCCCTCTCAGCCATCTGAAGTGAACTGCTGTGAAAGATGTGGAACACACTAACTGCTGAAACAAGCAGACACCCGCTCCGGTAGATGTGAAATAATACATTGAGCATCAAAGTCCACAAGGCAACTTCAAACCTTGTGTAGTAATCTAGCGATCGGTTTAATTAAATCTGTAGCTGACATGTGTGACTAAGTGTCACGGTGGGATTTGACTAGGTACCAGCAGGAAATTACTGTACAGATTTAAAATTCCCCTGAATCACAAAATGAAAACAGATACACTATAATCAAGAGGAAGCTGAGGGGCTTTGCATAGTTTTCAGGTTTGTTTTCAGGGCAAAGTAAATATGTCTGTTCTTTTTAGAACTATACCACCATTGGTCAATATTGCACAGCAGAATTATTTCCTGTAGAGTAAATCCCCAGTCTCAAGAACTCTAGTTCCCATTTCACCCAAAGCTTGTCCATGATTGCATTTTACAGATGTGGAAACTCCAGAACAGAGAGGTGTAGTGACTTTCCCACAGTCACAAAGAAAGATAGAGGCAAAGCCAGGAAAATATAAGTCCACTAACTAATGACATGCTCTAGCCACTAGACACATAGGGCCTGATTTGTTGAGCACCTCCAGCTCTCCCTCTGTAGTTAATGGACACTGTGAAAATCAGGCCAACACTGCCTCTGGAGGACTCAAGAACCATTTGGAAAATTCAGGGTTTTATTACATATAGAACCTGAACAAATATAATTCATAATTGTACCCTTATGAATCACATTTTTCTCATGACAGCACTAACACAGAAGTACCCGTCCTGGTACCAATGGTGACATTAGCAGAAAACTGTTATTAACTAATAATCTGAAAAAACAGAATCAATGTTCATGTTAGCTCAGAGAACAGAATGCAATTTTTTCCTGCCCTAAAAACCCACACAGGCTCTGATCAGCCAGGA
Source organism: Eretmochelys imbricata (assembly GCF_965152235.1). Taxonomy (NCBI): domain Eukaryota; kingdom Metazoa; phylum Chordata; order Testudines; family Cheloniidae; genus Eretmochelys; species Eretmochelys imbricata. The sequence goes on from NC_135587.1 coordinate 22,418,922, forward strand.
ACCTAGAGGAATATAATACTGTACAATTATAAGGCCATCTTCTAGACATGCTGCACATTTTTCTGTGGTGATCAGTGCCCTAGATTAGATATCCTGTAATTCTTGTGCAGGAAAGTCTCCATTGACTTCAGTGGGACTTTTGCTTGTGTAAACAGCTGTAAGATTATACTGTTTTCTTTTCTCTGTGGTACCTTGCATACATATTGTATCCCTAAATGTGTTACGTCAGTAAAGATTAATACAAAACTCCTAAGAGAGGGAGGGAGATTCTAACAGGCCTAGGCATCAAAAAGTTATTTTCAGTTAAGATTTGAAATAAGATGAAAAGTCAACAAGCTCGAGAAATAAAAGAAGGGTGTTCCAGATAGTAGAAACTGCAGAGAAGAAGATTCTTGCACCAACAGTGGTCAGAAAATACACAGGGGCATTCAGGAGTGTTTAACTCAGCCAAGATGTTTTTGGAACCTACTACTAAGGAGGCCAGCTAGCTACATTCTCAAATACCTCCAAGTCAATGGCTTGCCTTTGCTGGATACCAGCTGCATTATTATTGGGTGGTTGTCCAAAGCCTCCATCGATTTCCCTCCCCCCAGGGTCTCATATAATAAAGGCACTACCTAAAGAACGTATAACCGAAACCATTATTGGCTCCTATACATGCTATAAAGGTGGCTTTACAAGTTCTGCACAAGGCTTTTCCCTGATAGGGAATGGGGTGGATTATTTCAGTCGGTGGGCCTGAAAAACCCCCTACTGACTTTAGTGTAAGGAGGAAGCCAGCTCTCCCTCTCTCTCTGTGCAATGACCTATCGGAAGACACGTGTTTCCAGGGGGGACGACAGAGCGGAAGGCCAGAAGGGAATGGGATCTCCAGACCTAGCCTGGCCTCCCGGATATCGCAGGCCACCGACACCCCCCGGCCCCTGCCCGCTAAACCCAAACCAGCTCAGGCCCAGCAGGGCTGAGGCCGAGCGCTGGGGAAGCAGGATGGGCTGTGGTGGGGGCTCAGGGGGTCGAGGTGGCCCATGCCCAGAGGGGTTGGGGGGAGGGCAGCGGGGGGTCCTGAGGTCTCTGACCTGCGGGGACGGGGTCCCTGACCCGCGATGGGGGAGATCGGGGGGGTGGGCGAGATTTCTGGCCCACGCTCGGCTGCGAGGCCCTGGGGTCCCTGGCCCAAGCCCAGCCTGGAGGGGGTGGGGATCCCGGCCCGGCCGCCACCTTACCTGAGCCCCAGGCTGCTGCAGGGAGCCCGCCCGCCGCGCAGCTGTCCCTGGCCGGGGCCCGGTCTGAGCTGCCGCCTGCCGCTGCGGCGCTTCCCTCCCCTGGCAGCCCGGGGCCAGAGCTGGCGGCAGCAAGAGGCCGAGGCCGAGGCCGGCTCTTTGTTCAACCACAAAGAGAAACCAGAGCCAGGGCCTGAAATCCCCGGGGGGCGGGAGGGAGTCATAGGGATCGCCGGGGGGGGAGGGGGGCGCTGGGGAGCTCTCAGGGATCCTGGGGGGGAAGTCCTGGTGTGGGGGCTGGGGGAGCTCACAGGGGTCCCCGGGGGGGGGCCGCTGGGGGAGCTCACAGGGATCCCCAGTGGGGGCTGGGGGGGGCTCACGGGGATTCCCGGTGTGGTGGTGGGGGGCCTCACAGGGATTCCCGGTGTGGGGGCTGGGGGAGCTCACAGGGATCCCCGGTGTGGGGGCTGGGGGAGCTCACAGGGATCCCCAGTGGGGGCTGGGGGGGCTCACAGGGATCCCCGGTGTGTGTGATGGTGGGGGGTTGGGGAGGCTCACAGGGATCCCCAATGTGGGTGGAGGGTTTGGGGGTGCTCACAAGGATCCCCAAGGTGGGGGGGGGATTGGGGGAGCTCACAGGGATCATCAATGTGGGTGGGGGGGTTGGGAGAGCTCACAGGGATCCCCAGTGTGTGGGGGGCTGGGGGTGTTCAGAGGGTTCCCCGGTGGGGAGGGGCCTGGGGAGCTCACAGGGGATCCGCAGTGTCTGTGTGGGGACTGGAGGAATGCATAGGGGATCTCCAGTGTGTGTGGATGGCAGTGTGTGGGGGTGGGTGAACTTCACAGGAATCCCCAATGTGTGTGAATGGCTGGGGGAGGTCACAGGGATCCCCAATGTTTGTGGATGGCTGGGGGTAGCTCATAGGGACTCTCCAATGTGTCTGCGTGGCAGCGTGGGTGGGTGGATGAACCTCAGCCGGATCTCCGTGGGGGGGACCTCACATAGATCTGCAGTACGTGGGGGTGCTGGGAGAGTTCACAGGGATCCCCAGTGTTTGTGGGGGGGAGGTTGAGGGAGCACCTGGGGAGTTCACAGGGGATCCACAATGTCTGTGTGGGGGCTGGAGGAGCACACAGGGGATCTCCAATGTGTGGATGGCAGTGTGTGGGGGTGGGTGAAGGTCACAGGGATCCCCAGTGTTTGTGGATGGCAGTGTAGGTGGGTGGGTGAACCTCACAGGGATCTCCGGTGGTGGGGGGGGAGGGCTCACATAGATCTGCAGTATGTGAGGGGCCTGGGGGAGCTCACAGGGACCATCTCTGACCTGTGTTTGTCTAATTTATTCTTAAAATCCTCCACAACCTCCCTTGGAGCCTATTCCAGAACTTAACTGCCCTTATAGTTATAAGATAAAATACATTACCTTACCCACCTCGTCTTTTTAATATCCTTGGACCAACAGGGCTCCAACACTACAAACAACTTCTAGATAGAACACTCTTGCTAATATCTAGCTTAAATCTTCCTTGCTGCATATTAAGCCCATTGCTTCTTGTCCTACCTCCAGCAGACATGGCAATTAATCACCAACCTCCTTATAACAGCCCTGAGCATATTTGAAGACAATCGTGTCCTCCCTGGGTCACGTTTTCTCAAAACTAAACATGCCCAGTTTTTTTCCTTTACCATTTTTCCTCATAGATCAAGTTTTCTGAAGCTTTTATTGTTTTTGTTCCTCTCCCCTGGACTCTCTCCAACTTGTCCCCATCGTTCCTAAAGTGCAGCACCCAGAATTGGACACAGTACTCCAGCTGAGACCTCACCAGTGTTGAGTAGAGCAGGACAATTACCTACTGTCTTACATATGACATGCCTTTGAATACACCTGAATGACTCTAGCCTTTTTTGCAACTGCCTCCTATTTTTGCCTCTCAGTTTGTACTGCACTAGAGTCCCCAGATTCTTTTCAGTGATTTCATTTAGACCACGTACTTCGGAAGGTTTCTTCATAAGAAGGGAGTTCTCTTCCCCCGCCCCCTGAGGACAAGTTGAGAGAACAATCGAAGTGGGAGTTGAGAGCACTCCATACTTAGCAGGACTGGACCCTTACAGAGAAAGGTGCAAGTACTGCATCGGACCAGTGGTCCATCTAGCCCAGTCCTGCCCAAAAGTACTTCTTTGATTCTGCTTGTATTTTCTGTACTGCTTTATAGAAAGGCTGAAAGAAACATTTAGGTAAGATCTTGAACTTCCTGCCTCTCACCTTCCCCCCACCCCATGTGATAAAACAGTTCTATTAATGTGTTTTATGAAGAGCTCAGAAATATTCATCAACTCCACTCACATGGCTGTTGTGTGACTCAGCTCTTTGGTTGCCTGCACAATATAGTAATGTTCTTTTTTCAAGTGTTCTATCACATCTGTGGTACAGGCAAGAGAAAAGGTTTCCAAAAATCTTTCCATTAAACTCCCACCTCCCTGTCTTAATAGATAATGTCAAGTAATATAGGAAAAAATAGTATTTGTCATCATTTGGGAGATATGTTCTCTAGATTTCAAAAGAGTAGTTTAGTTTAAAAATCAAACACAGTTGGAGAGAACTATATCTAAAAAGATAGCCACTTTTTATTATGACTTACAGTATTTATTCTCTACCCAAAGCTGTGATGCTCTGTGCTCATGCACTCACAATAGGACCATTTTTGCAAGCACCCACTACGGTGAGTATTGTACTCTATAAGCACTGCTCCTGGTAGTGTTTGCACAACACAGCCTATAGAAACCATGATTGTTTTAAGAAAGATAGAGCAGGAAATGTTTGGATGAAATTGTTGGAAACAAATTTTATTTTCAGGCTTCTGAGAGGTCAGTTGAAAACGATAGGAAGTATTAAACACAAACTGAAAACCTGCTACAAAATGGACAGGGTCTCTTTATGTAACATAATAGATGGGCAGCTGCTCAGTTTTCTTTACCATTTCAAACTCTGTTATCTGTAACAGAAAACATTTTAGCTCGTTTTGTTTTGTGGCCCAAGACTGTTTTCAAATCACAGCTGTCAGCTAATCTACTCATGGAATTTAGAGATGAATAACTAGCATTTTGTGGTGGCTGGTATTTTCAGAGAGAAGGGTCAAATTCTTTTAGGAGTTCAAGCAGTTGTTCCAAGAGAGGTTTCCCATATTTATGTTCCCAGCCCTTTAATTTTGTTCATTAAAAATCTCCTTCTTGGACCAAATCCCTCTCTCAGTTATACCCATACAATCTTACTGGAGTCAATGGGGTTTCAGGAGTGTCACCAAGAGCAGAATTTGGTCCTTTGCTTTGTCAGAAAATATTACCAGCTGAATAAAAACAAGAATGAGGAAAAGGGGATTGGGGTTACAAAGCTACGTAAATGTAAACATCACACAGTGTAGTCTTATAATTAGAGCAGCAGACTGGGGGTCAGAACTTCTGGATTCTAATCCAGCTGCTGCCATAGCTTCCTTGTATGATGCCAGGCAAATCACTCATATCTGTGCATGAAAGGTGCTACATACAAGCTAAGTATTAATATTAATTACTATCGTTGCACGTGCAAATGGCTAATTATAACAACGTGGGTATGCAATTACCTGATTTGTGCATGCAGTCATGGTAATTGCATGTGTAACCTTTTAAAAATCAGGCTTCTAATTTTAATAAGATATTTGATGGTGCAAATGTGAAAGTGGCAACACTAGGTTAATGTTTAAACTGATGGCCTTAAAAATAAGGGCCACTTAAGTGAATGGGAGTTTAGGTTGAGATACAATTGCAGGATTGGCCCCTAATACCATTCAATCTATGCTTCCCGCTTCAATGTGGTGCAAGCTTATTCATAGATGTTCTGTTTTCTGACTGCAAGATAGACAGCGTTGCATACCATAGCACTGGCCTTTATGTTACCAAAATTAAATATGGAAACACTGACACAACCAGAACTTGAGTGGTGTGAATGGCTAGTGGCAAAGATCAGTCAATGTTTCCATTATAAACCTCTGTTTTCATAGTTTTAGAACTAGGACCATAAAATTCACATTGGGTTGAAATATGACGCAGAAATTCTCAGCCAGGGTATGAATTACTTTTTAAAGAAAATATGTCTGAGTGTGGCCATTTTTAAGTGGGAGTGCAAAGAAATAGAAGTTAATGGTTTCAGAGGGGAGACCATAATACAGTTGGGTCAATTTCAGTTTCTGAATGAGAGAGAGACAAAAAAACTCAATGTGCTAACACTACTGTATGTCTCTGCTGTATGTTAAGTGAGCCTATTCCCTCTCTTTCGCCTTCATGGTCTGTAAAATATTACACCTTTATCTTAAAAGGCACTGAATTACACAAAGAAACTAAAGATAAGTTTTTGGTACTTTCCAAACTTGAGATATTTCCTCTGGTAAATTTCCCCCACATGAGATCAGTTAACCGAAAACAGGATGTGGCTCACAAAGAGATTAAGATTTGAAGCTTGACTATATTATAGACCCATTACACTGATGTTGGCTTTGCAGGGGCAGTGTATTACTATATAGGGTGGCTTATCAATTTTATATCTAAGGGGAAAATGTAATGCAGTGACATATTTTGATTAAGGGTAAAATTTCTATTAGCACTTAAACTACTTCAGACTTTCAATTACCCATAGGTTCCTAAGTGCCTAAATTACTTTTGAAAATGGAATTTAGGCTTATAAGTCACTTTTAGGTGCTTTTGAAAATTTTACTTCAAGTATCTACAACATTTTCTGGGCTAAGAGACCCAGTTTGAATACAGACACAAAATGAATGGGATCTGGATGCCCATTCAGTGCATAGATAGTTTAAAATAAAATGGCTGAAAATGTAGGTATGTGGTGGGAGGGACCCTGAAAAATTGTTAAAACTAGAAAAAAAACTCTAAATTAATAAAGTAAGGTCAGTCTCTCAATGAGACGCAATACTTCCAGTAGTTACAGCTGAGGACTCAAAGTCAAGATTCTTGACTGTATTTCCTGTTCTGCCACTGAGTTGTTCCTTAACTTTGAGTACATCACCTTTTGGACTAGCTTTACCCACTTATACAATAGGGGTACTAATAATTTTATACCTACTTTCCAGAAGTGTCATGGGGCTTAACTATAATGTTCGCACTGTGCTTTGTGATTTTCAAATTAAAAGTGCTCTAAAAGAGTAAAGTATTATTGGATACCAATCCAGAGCAAAGTGACAGCTTTGCCACCATCCCATGTCTGGTCTCAGATGCATTCTTTTAGGTTGCTTTTGTTGTCATACCTCTCACTGTACTTACTGGTGGTTTTACCTTTTGTATGTTACATTTACACACTGCGGACCTGGTCCCACTTTGATTGAAGTAGATGGAAAGATTTCCACTAACTTCAATGGAAGGTGGATTGTGCTCTGGCACAGACGTTGGGAATCAATATTTTTCCCTTGATCCACACTCTACCTCTGTATTTTTCCAGTTTATATTTACTGTGACATACTATTATCCTCAGTTTACCAGTGAAGAAATTAATTTAAGGACCAGCTGTTTGGGAACATCACTTTGGCGCTTGTCAAAAAACGTAAGAAGTGTCCCATGCTGATCTTGTTTTTGTCATTCACTAAAGCAGTTTCCATGATACAAACCAAGGAGTCATCTTAGACAAGAGATGGTCCAAAGACTAAAACGTGCCTCCTTGTCATGATTTGCTCATTAATTTTTGCAAACTACGCTACTGCAGGACAAAAATTAACTGAGAAGAGTACCCAGCTCGCCTCTCTGGTTTTAAGCATCCTGATTATTCAAGCCCTGTCTACTCTAAGGAAATCCACAACAATGTAACTGTATTGCTGTCACTACTTCAGTGCAAACATCTAATGTAGACATACCAAACTGGCATAAAGCTGGGCTTACCCAGTGCAGTTTACTTTGGTCTCTCACTAGATTACGCCATGCTTTACACTGGTACAGCCCATCTACATTAGGGATTTTTGCTGCTGCAACTACAGACTAACAAGAAACTGCAGAACTGGAATTAATTTGCAAACTGAACACCATCAAATTAGGCCTGAATAAAGACTGGGAGTGGATGGATCACTACAAAAACTAATACCCTCCTGCTGATACTCACACCTTCTTGTTAACTGTTTGAAATGGGCTATCTTGATTACATTGGCCTCATTAGCACTACAAAAGTGATTTCCACCCCTTCTTCTCAACAGTTGAGAATAGCCAACTTCCACCTTAATTGAATTGGCTCATTAGCACTGACCCCCCACTTGGTAAGGCAACTCCCATCTTTTCATATGCTGTGTATTTATATCTCTCAGCTGTATTTTCCACTCCATGCAGCTGACGAAATGGGTTTTAGCCCACAAAAACTTATGTCCAAAGAAATTTGTTTGTCTGTAAGGTACCACAAGGACTCTTCATTATATTACGTTGTTACGTTAACTACATTAATGTGTTTACACCAGTGTGGATTTCCTTAATGTAGACAGGGCCTGATCCAGACTGGAAAATTCTTACCTGCTCATTTCGTATCTAATTGCTTTGGAGGAAACACTGGGGATGTGGCTAGGCCTACCTGCCAGGCTGTCAAAGAGTTCTTCCAAAGCTCCAGAGGTAACACTTGGAAAAACAAGCTAAAATTTAACATTGTCTCACTGTGAAACAGATGGCAAAATACGAATGTTCCATCTCTATAGACAACAATTCATTGTTTGCTGTGGAACCCTACATTAATATAGGTTTCAGAGTAGCAGCTGTGTTAGTCTGTATTCGCAAAAAGAAAAGGAGTACTTGTGGCACCTTAGAGACTAACAAATTTATTTCAGCATAAGCTTTCGTGAGCTACAGCTCACTTTGCTCACGAAAGCTTATGCTCAGTGAGCTGTAGCTCACGAAAGCTTATGCTCAAATAAATTTGTTAGTCTCTAAGGTGCCACAAGTACTCCTTTTCTTTTTGCATTAATATAGGTAAATTTAGTGCCTTTGGTGGGACAGATTAGCGGAAACATTTACAGGAGAAAGGAAACGAGCAGATAAGACATTCCCACTCTCTTACATAATGTCTCCATTAATCCTTACTGAAGGGAAGCAACAAAAAACAAATGGGGTAGAGGGTGAAGGCGGTAATAAACCCAGTGGGACCCTTTATATTTAGCTGACTGGAGCACCCTTGTCCTCAAGGAGGCATCAGTGGATGCTTAAAAGATGAGTTTGTATTCCTTGATGGAAATAGGAAGAGAGAACTATGTTGCAGCCTTGTATCTCTCTTCCACGGGAGTAGCTTTGATGTCATTGGGATTGGTTTTTCTGAGGTTACAGCTACGCAACAGTGTATCCAGCTCTCAATAGAAGGTTTAAAATGATACTATGAGAGAAATCATGCCTAAGCTCACTTAAAATGCATCTAATTGTTTTAAGCAGTATAAGACCCCTGCAGTCATCCAAAGCATGCTGAATTATTTCTTGAAGGAGTTTCTTTTATAAACATTTGTGTATTGTTTAATTTATAACTAAAGCTCAATAAAAACACCTGAAGTTAAAGTGAATCCACCTGATTCTACTGTCTGCTTGGCAGGGCTGTTTTTACCACACAAGGAGAACAGGATATTGCCCAGGGCAGCAAAGTGTCTAATGACTGTTTATGTGAGTGACAGAGTGCAGACCATCAGGAATGTACACATTGTCCAGTTAGCCTATGGTAGCAACTCCTGTAGGATCACAGCGCCGGGATCTCAGTTCATCAGTAAATAACTCAGCTCACTACAGATTCTCAGCCTGGCTATCTGCAGACCACCCACGGTGTGCAAAGTACTAACTGATGCACTAATCACACAAATTGATTTCCTTTCCCTTTACTTTTCTCAGCTGAAGCATATAAGCAAGACTAAGGGCTATCTACACTGGCAACGCTAAAGAGCTGCCGCAGCTGTGAAAAACCCACATCCATAAGGGGTGTAGCTACCAGGGCTGGGAGCACGGCCTACGCTGGCGCTTTATAGCACTGAAACTTGCTGTGCTCAGGGGGTGTTTTTTCACACCCCGAGTGAGAAAGTTGCAGCGCTGTAAATTGCCAGTGTGGACAAGCCCACACTCACCTCTCCTTGCTTTCTTCAATCAAACCCCAACTTCTTGGAAGATGCCACACCCAGATGCTTTGATTCCAATGTTGTAGGATCACTCACACTCTGGTAACTATATATTGTTCTGTGAATAATGGGGACTTAGAAACAGAGCCAAGATTTTCAAACATGACTGCTAACTTGGGGTGCCCAATGTGAAATGCCTTACTGTTGCCTGATTTTCATGAGGCATGTGCTCAGCACTTTCTGAAAATCCAGCTCCTTTAAAGAGTGTCAAGTTGGGCTCCCAAACCTGAGACACTGACAACAATTTTAAAAATGTTGGACTAGATCTTTATTATTACTATTATTTATAGATCACCTATACGTTTGTGTGGCACTTTCCAAAACACACAGAAAGACAAGGGTGCATCCCTCTGCAGTTTATAATCCAACTCAAATTTCAGTGGCACGTCTACAGTGCTTTCCATAGAAGGATCTCCAAGTGCTTTACAAACAGGACTGAAATAAACTCCACAACACCCTTCGCAATTACTGTTATTATCCCTATTTTACAGATGAGGAAACAGAGGCACAGAGAAGTTAAGTGCATTGCTCAAGGTTGCACAGGAGGACCCTTGCACAACTAGGAACAGAATCTATGTTTTTTTTTGCCCTCCCAGTCTACATGATCATGCTTCTTCCCACACATAGGCACAGAGACGTGACTGATGTGAGGAAATCAAAGTCATGAATATTCACAGAGTAAGAGGACTTGAAGGAGGAATTTGAAGGAGAATGTAAGGTGCTTAGTGCTTGCAAAAGAGGAAACTTTTTCAAGCATGGAGTGGCATGGAGAGTAAAAGGGAAAGTGGGAGAAGGTGGGTGTGGAACAAGGCAAATCTGCATCTTGTCTATGTGCAAGCTAACTGTCTCCATGTCTAGATTCTTGAACAAAGTCATCTTGTGAGGTCAAGTAACTTGGCATCTTTGTCAATGACAGGCTCAAAAAATACATCATTGTACACAAGTTCCCAGAAGCATCCTCAAAACGCAGCCAAGGAAACAGACCTTGAAACTCCATATGGAACATCTGCATCTAGAACTGGACGGGACACAGAGTATTTGGGAAATGAATGCTTCCGTCTGTTCCAGTTCAGTATCAATGGGTCTTCCTGGAAGAAAGAGAAACACAGACATGTTGCACAGTCTAATGCAGCAATATTTTATCTGTTTAATTAAAAGCGTACCTAACTCTTTCCACTATAATTAATTTTTGCTTCATAGGCTAGGATTGGAATGTCTCACTTGTGAACAAGCTTATGGGAAGGACTGCCCTCTACTGGGGCTGACTCTTTAGGGAGCTGTTCAGTTCAGAACTAGTGACCAAAGAAGGAGAAATAACAAGCTGCATGTACCAGGTATGAACAGAGTTGTATGAAACTTGCTGGTTTTGGGTCATGGGGATTTGGTTTCAATCCATGTTGGCTCAGACACCCTGCCCTAAATTCAACCTAGTGTAAATCTATTTTCTCCAGCTGAGTTTCATGAGGGATGCATTTGACCTCCTGAGTTTCACTTTGAATTTTGGATGCTAACCCCAGACTCAAAGTGAAAGTTGATTCTGCCAAGTTTCTCCTAGTGTCATGTGGAAACTGTGCCAAATGGTGAATTTCACTCAGCTTTGATGGGAAGCCACAAATGGCACCAAAGTCACTCAAGTGATTCACAGAGAGACTGGCTCAAGTTATTTTTGCATAACCACAAGGTGGGCAAGTTTCATACAGTTTGGGGTTTTCTTATGAAAATGTTGCAGAGCTCTAAATGAGAGAGGGTGCTCTCTATGGTAAAAGGGGCTATGTCTCATCCCTTCCCTGCAGCCACCATCCCCTGAGAGATCCATTCTAGGGGTCAATGTTTCTGTAACAAGAAAATCCCAAAAGCTTTGTTATGAAAAACATAATCTTTACAAGAGGCCACAGGTTCTGGCCCCTCAGAAGGAACCATTCCAAGATGGTAGCTGCCAGCACCTCCTCTCAGATGTCTTTATACGTTCCACAACTGCCAGGAATAACCCCTCCTGCCCCCAGTGGAATAAGGCACAGGAAGGTTAAAGGCCAGCATCAGTAGCCCACGAAAGCTTATGCTCAAATAAATTTGTTAGTCTCTAAGGTGTCACAAGTACTCCTGTTCTTTTTAAAGGATAATAGAATATTTTACATAGTGGTTTCATCACAAAGTGGTAACATTCCCCCCTGTGCAGAGAGTCAGCACAAGACCTAAGTGCTACTTTAGACCACAGCACTGAGCTGAATTTCAGCCAAAGGAGTTCAAATAACTCACAGATTGCACCAGTGAAACACAGCCAGCTCTACAGCAGTAACCCGCATACAGCTCCCTACAAAACAGTGGAGAACCAGAATACTGGAGCAAACGTCTGTTCTACAGACCAGACTATGCTTCTGTAGTCTTACCTGAAGTACCTATTCTCACACACATACACAGGAGAGCCTGAAACATAATCACTAACATTAGTCATGCAGCTAGAACGAACAGCGTCTAATATTCTGTTCCTGCTTCTTGTCTCTGCATGAACAGGCTGGAAGTGTTATAAAGGTAGCATGCACAGAACCACCAGTGGATCACCTTGGATTGTTCTCTAGCAACCTCTCTTATTTCACTGTAAAATACAACACTGATTTTACCAAACGGGAGAAGAATAAAAAATTAAAAAGAGGGAGGTGAGTAGGTGATTCATTATTTATTGCAGGGACTTGGGCAGCAGAAAAGTTATATAGTCACAGAACTACTGGAATTTGCCCACTATCTAAACCCTATTTCTTTCACAAGTCATCAAATTCTCTTTACAGGGACATCCTCTGAATCACATGATACTTTATGCTACTGTATGACCATGCAGGAAATTGAGCTATCCGGGAGGAAACCCAGAGCAGCATGTTTGGTGAAGTCTTGCACATGCAGTTGTACAATGTCAGGCAAAGAAATAAGAGCTTTGGGAAGTGGACATATTTTCCTGAGTAATGCCCATTATGGATTTTGGCTTTTGCAGCCACAGCCTCATGAGGAGACAGGGAAGGAAGAGGGGCTGCAGCACTCAAGTGATTGTGTCTTGGATACTGTGGCTATATAGAACAAAGACAGGCAAAATTCCACAGGGAACACTGGAGGCTCCTGTGTTTAAAGGAGTAGCATGTGCTTCCTCCAGTTAACTGCTGCCTAACTCCAGCTGGTATAAGAAAGGAGAGGGACTTTATGCACACCCTTTCCTGGTTGGTCATTTCCCTGAGGGCCAGTTGCACAACTAGGCTCCTTGCTCAGCCCCAAGCAGTGTGCTAGGGCTAGTGTCATCCCTGAGGTGGTGCAGAAACTAGCAGGAGTTACAGTGGGAAATGTTGAGAACAAGTGCAGCCTAGGCAGTAAGATGCCCAGAGGTTGGATTACCGATGCAGCTTTGTGGAGTTGAACCTCTGACCTTGCCCCCTATAACAGCATTGTCCTAGTTACAGATGTTTTAGCATGAGCAGTATTCAGTGTGCTGTGGAGTTTCCAGTCACTGAAATTTATTGATTGGCTACAGGAGTCTTTTGGCCAGCAGACGACAAACATTACTAATCTCTCTCTTATATTTACACTGGCGCAAGGCCAAGGTCTTCAGAGATTGTGATGATAAAGGGGGTTCATGTAGTGGGGGAGAATAGTGTAGTCAGCTGATAAATACCAAGGTGATAAATGGTTATAAATACCACAGATGGATAGTTAGTAGGACACAGCTATGAATAGCTAGACAGACACTTTGTCACCAGTACAGTCACAAGGCAGAGGAGGCAACCGCTAGGAATGGGAGGGCAAAAGTGACATACAAAGGGGAGATCAGAAACAATTGGAAGCAGTAGGTCATGGCTGTACTTTAGCTGATTCCAAACTCAGAAAGCAAGCTGAACGCGCTTACCCTGAAGAGCTGCCTCTGTCACACATATATACAAAAGAATCATGGTGCATTGTTCTGGTTTTGCATTGACCAATAGCCTGGAGAAATAGACACCAATGAAAAGGTGACCAGACATCCCGTTTTTAAAGGGACAGTCCTGTATTTAAGCCCTCCTGTAGGTGTCCCAACCTTTTCTTAAAAATGGGCAAACTGTCTCGTATTTTCTGTCTCCCTCCTCCCCCATCACTACTGGTGGGTCTTGCTGCTGACTGGATCCCTGCTCGCCAGCCACCTGCGATGAGTGGCGGGGTCCAGTTGTCGACAATGAGGATTGGTGTGCAAGGCTGGTGGTGGGGCGAAGCTGCAGCACGCGGAGCTGGCCGCTTCTTGTGCTGGTCCCTCAGCGTAGCCTCCGCTGCGTGCTGGCTCTTGGCCAGCATGGCTCTGCCCCCGCATCCCATTTCCTGCCGGCACTGGCTGGGCGCTGCAAGCTGCGGTGGCTGTGAGTGTGGGCAGGTGCCAGGCAGTGGCTGGTAGCCTCTGCTGCCCACCCATCAGCCTTTTACGTGCTCCCCTCCTCTCCCTGCTTTGCCCCTTCACTCCCGCCCCATTCCCAATGCTCCTCCATATCCCCCCAGCGGGGTGCGTCCTGCTCCCAGTTCTGCGTGGAGAATCAGCCCCTGGTCAGAACGCTCAACTCACCAACAGCCTGGCCGGGCAAGCTCCTTCCTTCCACCACTGCCTCTGGCTGGGCCGGCACCCTGGGAAAGCCCAAGACCCTCCAGCTCAGGGCACTGGCCAGGAGGAGCCAAGCTCTGCATGTGCCAAAACCCCGCACAGCGCTGGCTCTCTGCCCCTCACCTAAGCTCTGGAGTGGTGGGCGGGGGCAGGAAGTGATTTCCAGTCTGTTCACACCCTGACCTTGCAGGCTCCACAGCAGCCCCCTGGGCAGGGGCTTAGCACCTTCTTCATCTGCCCCTGCAGTCAGATTCCCTTGGCCCTGGTGCAAAACGCATCCTTAGGACTTAACCCATTCCTGCCTGTGCTGTAGTTGGGGGACAGGTGGCAGCAGGGTTATGTCGGTGGCCAGCAGCAGCCTGGAGGTGTTAGCTGCCTATTGACACTGTGCGGTCAGGAAGGGACAAGATGCTTCCAGTCACAGGGAGCAGAGTGGGTGGGAAGACATGAGTTCTGCAAAGACTCGGGCCAGGTCATCCCTTCCTTGCTCCTGTGGCTGGAAGCAGCTCCTGTCCCTTTCCTCCTGCACAGTGCTGAAAGGCTGCTGCTGGCCACATTCTGGTATCAACCCTAGCAGAAATTTGGGGAGGGGGAACATGTGACCCTGCGTGGCCCCCCCAACATGTTGCCTTGGGAAGACGTGGCATCATGTACCAGGAGAGGCGGGTCCATCCCCGGGGCTCAGCCAGTCATGGGGGGCAGAGAGCATCAGGCAGGGTGGGGCGGGTCGGTCAGTCACCCCCCATGTGAGAGAGATGTACGGAAGTGTGTATGTCACCTCTCGCCGTGTGAACCCTAAAGCCTTAAAGATAAGAAGGTAAATAAAAAGGATCCAGCTATACAGTATTTCTTTTTAACAGGTGCTCAGTCAACTTGATGTTAACTTGAACGTTCGTACTGCATAGTTCTGATTGATTGCCGCTGAAGTCATTTGAAGGAGTACTTTTACTGGGTGTCCCATATTCAGCATAGGGAAATATGGTCACCCTACTCTTAATTCCAGATGGTCTCAGATTCCTTTTGATTCATCAGAACAAAATAAAAATAATATGGTAGCTTAGACTTGAATGCTACTGTCTCAGACAAGCAATTTTATCCTTTAACTAGCACTTGGTCATGACATATATTTCAAGATCAGTCAAGAAGGAATGACAATAGTTATGTAAAGATAGGCTAGTTTAAGAAGGAGTGACTGTTAACTTGCAAATCAGATCACATACTTTTCTTTTGTTATTGCAGGAGATTCTGTAATTCAAAAAAAGTTCTGATATGGTACTGTGCTAATCCTAATTTGATCTGTGGAGGAGCCAGAAAGAGGTTAAATATACGAATGCTTTCTGCAGTGCTGCATGAGCAAAGGCTGAAAGAGTGGGAGGAAGTTTGGCAAATTGTCCCTGATTTGTCATAGTAGCTAGACCGAGCAGAGTAACACTCATGAATATACCATGGAGTTTCATATGTGTCTGTGCACAAGTTGGTGGACTTTGGTGTGGTCAATTGTATATTAACTCGGGGTCAACTAGATGAACTTGTTGCATGTGCCAGTATGAAAACCTGTCAGAATGAATTATCTGTTTAATAAGTCATTAAAATACAAATGGTGAAGTTCTAAAAAAAAAAAAAAAAAAGAGAGATATAAAAATGAGGACTTAGAGGCTTATGTTGTATTAACCCTTAGAGATATTATTACCTCAGTGATTCAGCAAATTCAAGCCTAACATATCTGCCAAGAGAGTTCAGTGTGAACCAGTTTAGAAAGGTCTAAATAGACAAATGGAAAAAGTTTTCACTCTTAAGCTATCTTGGAAATATATAAAATGAGGATTTTAAAACAAATGGCCCAAATTCTGCTCTTTCTTATAACCTCATTATCTTCAATGGGACCCTTTGTTTACAGAGATCAGTGCACATCACCATACGCACCTTTTTTTTAATTTTAGAAACCAGCTTGACTTTAATGTGCTGGTATAGTGGGGCATGATTTTTAGAAAAATCCTGCTTATACAGCATCCTAGTCATCCTGCCAAGTTTGGTGGAATCAAGTCCAGTCATTTGCTTTCTAGCAGAGGCGAGAAGAAATTTTGACTAATTTATACAGCTTTCCGGGCACAGTGCACTACATGTAATACGTAGGCAGACTGGCAATCATGCATGCGGAGGTTGGCACTTGGGCAGAGTACGAAACTGTCACGTTCAAATGCCTGTTTCTTTGGAACCACTACAGCTGGGATTCAGAGTCTGAAACATCTGGAGACTTCCGGTGGCACCTTAAAGACTAACAGATTTATTAGGGCATAAGCTTTTGTGGGTAAAAAACACACTTCTTCAAGTTTTTTACCCACAAAAGCTTATGCCCAAATAAATCTGGTGGGACCTGGCTGCAGGGCAGACAGCCCGAGCCCCAGGGAGAGCGGGGCAGGGCAGTTGGGGCTGGCAGCCCGAGCCCTGCCCCCGTGAGTGGGGGAGCCGGTAGCCTGAACCCCAGCGCTCTGCACGGGACTGACAGCCCAAGCCCCAGGGAGAGCGGGGCCAGGCAGTTTGGGCTGGCAGCCTGAGCCCTGCCCCTGTCAGCAGGAGAGCCGGCAGCCCAAACCCCAGCGCTCTGCACAGGGCTGGCAGCCCGAGCCCCAGGGAGAGCGGGGTCGGGCAGTTGGGGCTGGTAGCCCGAGCCCTGGCAGTCAGTGGGACCTGCAGCCCAAGCTCAGTGGAGCTCAGTTGACCTGAGCGGTCAAAGGGGTCCAGAAGCAGGAGCCCCATGGAGCGCGGAGGAAATTTAAACTTAAATCCTGGGAAATATTCATTTTTAGGAGGATTTTTAGGTTCATGAGATTTCACAATTTAGTGAATGGGGTTCGCAGGCTATTAAAGTTTGGGAACCACTGCACTATCGGATTATGTTGGCATAATACATCTCTGTAGCTATGCTGCTATATTCCACATAGTGTAGGCATAGCCTAAAAGTCACTGGGAATAGCTGGGGATCAGACTCTCTTGGGATAAGGTCATAATAAGTGTCTGAAGTCACTCAGCCTTCCTCTTCTAGTTTAATGAGCTGGAGACTATGGAAATTTTCTTATATAATTTTCTCATTTTGAATGCGTGAAGAGATGCATGCTAGTTCTCCCGCACTACATGGAGCCTGAAGATGACGACACTTCTTGCTGGGAAGGTAACTTCCCCTAGATTTGCAACGTTTTAGATGTGTGCTTTTTTAAATGGCTCACTGGCTTTACTATGCATTTAGAGCGAAAATTCTGGGTAAAAACAGAAAGCTACCAAGATTAGCACTTTTAAAAAGTCAATGCTGGACAATTATATTAATCCTGAAGGGGTAGCAGATCTATAAACTCGGGGGTACAATTTTCAAAAGGGCCTAAGGGTATGTCTACACTGCAGTGAAATAACCACAACTAACCTGTGTCAGCTGACTGAGGCTCACAGGGCTGTAAAATTGCAGTGTAGAGGTTCAGGCTTGTGGGGTCCCAGAGATCAGGCTCCAGCTCAAGCCCAAATGTCTACACCACAATTAAATAGGCCCATAGCCCAAGCCCCCGGAGCCTGGGTCAGCTGAGATGGGCCAGCCGCAGGAGTTTAACTGCACTGTAGACATGCTTTAGTGTCTTAAGAGATTAAGTTTTACTGAAAGTCAAGAGGATTTAGGCTCCTAAGTGCATATGTCACTTTTGGAAACAAGACTTCAGTTCTAATGTCAGGTGCTTTTGAAAACTTTGCCGCAAGTTTCATTTCAGAAATTAGACTTGCGAACAGGACCGCAGAATCCAACTAATGCTCAGCCAGGAAGGCCATATTTGTTACCATAGTTTCAGCTATCTTAAAGCTGCTCAGAAGTTCCAAATTCCCTCAGCTGTAGATGCTTTTTATTAGCACATCAGCATTATGATTGTATTGATTTGCTGATTCTTAAAATAAATTAGTTGCCATTTTCCTGAGTCTGTTTGAAATAAAGAGGAAATGGCTTTAGGCAGCCATCTATTGTTTTTTCCCATTCCTTCCTTCCTTTTGTTCAGGGAAGCAGTGTAGTCCAGTGGATAGGATGCCCGATTGGGAATCAGGAGACTGGTTAATTTCCCAGCTCTGCCAGTGACCTACTGTGTGACCTTGGAAAAAAAATCACTTAATTGCTCTATGCCTCAGTTTCTTCACCTGCAAAATGCAGATAATAATTCTTTCCAATCTTTTTAAGATCTATAGATTTTGCCAAAAGATTCATGAACACAGTCATGGGGTAGTGTTGTGAGGATGGGGGCTGCCAGGTTAAATGCTATGTACATGACAAATCCTGCCCTTGCGGGCGGGGGAGGGGATGTACAATGCTGAACCTTATGCAAGGATCATTGTGCACAATGGAGCTGTGTTCTGTGACAGTCATTATGCTCCAGCATATAGACTTTTGGTCATGGGGCCAGAGGTTCTAATGCTCCATATGCCCCTTGCAGAGATGATCTAGAGGAGCTGTAGGAAGCTACTGCAACCCTGAAGTTTCAATAGAGGCCATGAATGGGCTTTGAGGGAGGATTTCTCTCCCTTGGCCCTGACAGAACTCTCCAATGCCCAACTTACCGTATTTGGCCCTGCTGTATATACATTGGTTAGAAGATTCTGTTGCAAACAAGTTCTTGCTCTTGCAAAGTCACTTCTCATAATCTATATCCTTATTTCTGACACGGCCCTTTCTTGACTTTAACAATCACTTACCTCATATGGGTCCAGTGGTCCAGACTGAAGAAAACCCTCTCTCAGACCCTTGATTGTAAGTCTTTCAATCTCCTTGCTCATGACTTCATCCGGTTTTATCTGTAGTACAGTATGATAATTGAAATTGATAAAGAGAATGATGTAGAATATAACATTATATATGATCTGACTGCAATTTACATTGTGCAACCAGAATACTCAGAGGCAGGCACACAGAGCTTCAGAAATAGGGACCATGCAGGTGAGGAGTGAGAAAACTTTTTAGCAATAAGAAAAACGAATAACTGATCTTGTGTTTTCAGGACAGCCTCAGCATAATCATGCTATTTAGTTCTTTCAACATAATATCGTGTTAGCAATCTTAATCACTAGCATGTATTTTTGCTTAGAATGCAAATGCATCAAGAACATTTGTGTTATCAGTACCCATGAAATGTGCTGGGCTAAGTAAAGTGTAGTCTTCTAAAATTTTTAAGAGATATTTTGTATTGTATTTGAGATTTATTTAATTATCTCAAAAAACTGAAAATCTATCAAACGATACTACACCTTCCATCTGTGGATCTCAAAGCACTTTACAAAAAATCATCAATTCAGCCTCACAGCACCCTGTAAATTAGGTAAACATTGTTACCCCCATTGTAGAGAGGGGGAAACAGAGATGGAGATTTTTACAGTGACTTGCCCAGGGTCAAACAGCAAGTCTGTTGGCAGAGCCAGGAATAGAATCCTGATCACCCCAACCCAGTACTGCAACCACAATACTGTTGTAACTTTCCTATATAACATGATAAACTGTGCAAGATCGTCAAAGCTTGTCATCGTCATATTGAGTCCACATAAGCTGTTCTTTCAGTGTACCAGACATTTACATGCATAATTCCTAATACTGATAATTTGGCTTATTCATGTATCTCTGCCACAAATTTGAGGAGAAAAGGTGAATTAGTGTGCTGATTGAAATGTTCAACATTATCTGTTTCCAGGAGACGACAGCTATATTTAATATATACTTTCTTAGCACATTACACAAACACAATGGGAGTTCCACTTACTACCACCAGGGCTGAATTTGGCCCAGTGATCTTAGTCCACTGCAGAGCTTACCTACAATGCAAGTTAAGGCCAGAACCTGTAGTTTACTGATATTTTAGCTGTGTGCACCCAGTCATAATGTTATTTGAATACAGCATGTGGTGCTTTTCATATATTAATTTCAATATGCTTTATACACATTATCTACGTTGCCGTGTTAGAAGGGATGGCTGAGTCAGTGTTTCTGAGGCTTTAAAATCAGACGTGAGAAGAAGAAAGAAGAGTAAGGTGTCTGAGCATAGTCATCATCACCCATATGAGAGAAATAAGTCTCTAAAACCCAGCTACAGTCACACAGCAACACATTAAACACTGCAGAAATAGAAAAGGAGTGTTCAAAGGCAGACTGTTTAGACAATCCCATCAAATATTTTATTGCAATTCTCTCTGCCATTTGAGTTTATATCCTGGTATTATTGGGATATAGAGTTTTCTTCTTACGTTTCTTAAAAAAGCTTTGGGGATTAATGAGCAAAATTACTCACAGAGCCGAAGTTAAAAATTGCATCATCAGTGACTATTTTCTCTCCACACAGTAAACACTCTGGATCAGGGATGTTTCTGAGAGGAAAAAAAAGCAATTTTAAAAGTAAAACTCTTGGAAATGTCATTGCATTTGGGCAGCTAGTCAATTAAAACTAAAAACTCATATAAATTCATACTTTGGGCCACATTCTCCTCTCAGTTTTATTGGCGAATCAACTGGGTTGCACGAGCACTAATGAGAAGGGAATTTGGCCCTTTGCCTACCACCACTGAGGGGAAAATTCAAGCCTGATAATTACCATAAATTATTCTAGAGATTGTTTGGGCCCACTCTGCCTTAGAGCACAACTAATGCAGTGTACAGACCAGGCATGATTTGGAACTGTTTGCAACAACCAAGCAAAGCATTACAAATATATATTAGTGACAGTTTAGCATCCATGGAAAGGAAGTGGAACGGCAGCCCTGGAGAACAAAGTCCTCTGTTTATCCATAGAACAGGGATAGCATGGGCACTACAACATTCCCCACACAGTGATGCAAATATGAGTCTATCCTAGCACAAAGGGATAACCTCTGGGGTGCGGAGTCAGGCTGCCTTCGTGCCTGTTCAATCCCAGCCTCTCTGCCGAGACGGAGAAGGAGGCCATTTAATGTCAGTTCTGATAGTGGTTTTTAGAATGTGGACATCTGTTTGGAAACTGGACGGAGTCCCAAACTTGTTTTGCACACCATCAAGCAGCCATTACATGATAAATGCATTTGATAACTACCAGCCTGGATATGAAGGGTGACCCAGAGGTGAAATCTTCTATTACTAGTCCATTCAACCTTTCAATTCCCCAAGGTAAGGGTTGGCATGGGTATGCATATGGGACATGTGGGAAGATGAGACTCTAGTCATCCTTTCCTTTTCTTGGGTCTCCCACAAAAGTACCATCAAACTTTCTTAAGAAGGAAAAATATCTTGTCTTTGCTCAGAAAGCAAGGCATTAAAAACAAATCACTAAACAGCTCCCCTTAGGCCAAAAAAGTGTCTGTGATTTTATGTGCAGCAGAGATGCTGAAGAATAAGTTTCTCATTCTTTATGACCAGAATATCTCCACTTATGCCTACAGAAGTCTGGACTGCTGTCTAAGCATTCACACCCTTGGTGGTGCCAAGAAGCCATAAATTATACCAGATTTAGCAGGCAGCTAACAAACCAGGTTTTTCATGGCCATTCCAGATTTGGGTTCTAGCCATGCTGAGCAGAAATTAATAAGCTGTATCACGAATTTTCTGACCCCTGTGGTGTCCACCATGAGACATAGAAACATGAGAAGGTTGGAAAACTGTATCCTGTACAACCGAATCGCCTCATACGCAAGTCAGTGATCACCTTTCAGTTCATTGTTGATTGGTTATGTGTCCTGTTGTCACTATCATTTACAAAACCACCTGATAAATTAATACTTGGGTTCTAAGAGCCCCTGATCCTCCTTTTCAGAGTTCTGGTGTTTGCTTGGAGGTTTCTGAGAAAAGTTTTCCCACCTATAACAAGGCTTTGAAAACTGCAGTTATCCATTTATAGGCCATTTTTGCCATTTCAAACAACACAATCGAGCTCCTCTAAGAGACTGAACCTGACCCATCGTGGAATCTTCACAATGTTTCTGTCTCTCTGAAAAAGATGCCAATGCAATTAAAATGAAGAATATATAGTACAGCATGCTCTTTGGATCCAGTTTCCCTTTTGGTTACACAGGTACAATCCCACTGACTTCATGTGATCTATGTGAAATTCACAGGGGCGGGTGAGGGGAAGTCATATACAGCTCTTAAAGCTGCAGAATGAGTTAAATATATTCAGCAAATGACAATGCAAGGCATGGAAATAAGAGCCGTATATGACTTCCCCTCACCCGCCCCAGTGAATTTCACATAGATCACATGAAGTCAGTGGGATTGTACCTGTGTAACCAAAAGGGAAACTGGGGGCACAGAGCATGCTGTCCTATATATTCTTCATTTTAATTGCATTCTCTGGCCAGAAAACAGATACTGGGTGGTGAGGGGGTGGGGCGGAGAAAGATTTTCTCTGGCTCCCCTTAATCCCCACCTCTTCCCTTATATAAATCACTGGTTTACTATTGTTATTAGACAGAATTAGAATTGAAACCCTAGATCCAAACACACACGCCAACTTTGTCCAAATTTGAACTGTGTTTGAGGCCCCTTTCTACAGCACCATCCCAAGACTGAACCTGACTGCCAAAACAAAATGACATCTTTGCATTCTATAACCTGTAATCAGACAGTGAACAATTTAAAACGAGACTGACTTAAATGGGTCAGTGAAAAACAACAAGGAAATAAGGGGAATGCGATATTGTGAGAAGCCACATATTTAGGCTTTGAGTAACAAAAATTCTATATTTTGGACATTCTAGTGAGGTGGTCATATTTGAAAACTGGGGCTGCAATCTAATCAAACAGGAATATTTGCTTTGGAAAGAAGTATAGATAATGATGCAATTTTTCATGTAAATAGAAATTAAAAAAGAAAAATCCCCAGTCTTGATCAAGTCATGGTCTTTGCTTCATACTAATGAGATATTTTAATCATATTTATGTAAGTACCAATTCCCGAGATGTAACAAATTTAAAATACAATATTCATTCTCTTTCCCTCTCTCCAAGTATGGACCTCAAAAATAAAAAGTAATATTAAAACCCCACAATCTTCTATAATAATTTGTACACATGAAAATTGTATTAAAATACTCTATTCAATATTTATGTAGGCTGAGATTTTGAAAAATACTCAAGTCTCATTGGCTGTCAGCCTGAATGAAAGCAAATGGAAGTTGTGCTCCTAAATCATCTGGACAATTGTCAAAATCCCATCCTGAATCAATATCCAGTTCAAAGCATGGCATCATCTAACCCCTTACGGGATGCTGAGAAATATAAAGTGGTATCTTAATAAAAAAAACTACCAACATAACCATAACCAACCCATAACTCTCACTCACATGAGTAGTTCTCAAGTATAAGGATCACTTCAATGAGATGAGATTTGTATGACAGGGCTCTGATATCATATCTTTTTTTCAGACAGTTTTGCAGATATTGGATCTAGTTCCAGGACAGTTTTGCTCATGAGGGCCGTAGTGACACTACCTAATCGCAGTTACTACGTTCAGTATAATAGGATTACCTTAATAACCATTCAACGCAGGACATGCAGTAGCTGTGACCACATGGCACCTGTGCTGGATTCTCCAGAAACATTTTGCATAGAGGACAAATATATTTAGAGGAAACATCAGCCATATACTTCTCCAGAGCCTCTCCAGAAGCAGGTGAGCTACTCATAGCCGATGTATCAATTCCTGATGCGAAATCCTCCAAATGCTGGGGCTCTACAGTGTGTTCTGCCATGAAGATGGTCTAAAGGCTTCAGTCTAAAGCTGTTCCCATTATTCGTATACAAACTTCCATCTAAAAACTTCAGACTCGTACGTAATAATTCTGAGAATGCAGAAAAGAATACATGAAAGTGTGTTTTGGGGGTGTTTTTCCCCCTCTGAATTCCTTATTGTAATGATGAACTGCAGTCAGTCAATCAATCAATCTAAAGTATAAGCACTCAGAGAGGAGAAAATATTTCTGGATTACAGTGGGAGCCTGATTATCTAAACTAATTTGATAATGGGCCATTTACGTATAAGATATATTTGGAAAAATCAATAATATACTGTGGAATTTTACCATGGATAAGGCTGCTGTACTATTTTGACCAAAACTGAGGTGTGAAACACTTTTCACTCCTCAGGGCTTGTCTACACTACCGTGCAGGGTCGATCTAAGATACGCAACTTCAGCTATGTGAATAGCGTAGCTGAAGTCAACGTACTTATATCTACTTACCGCGGTGTCTTCACTGCAGTAAGTCGACAGTTGACGTTCTCCCAATGACTCCGCTTACGCTTCTCATTCTGATGGAGTACCAGAGTCGACGGTAGAGCACTCAGTGGTCGATTTATCGCTTCTCTACTGGACACAATAAATTGACCCCTGTTGGATCGATCGCTGCCTGCCGATCAGGCGGGTAGCGTAGACAAGCCCTACGTCATGCTAAAAGAATAAAGAAGAGACATAGTTGGGTAAGAACAAGGCTTAAAAAAATGTTTTCCTTGTGAAAGGGGCAGCATCATGTTGATTTAGGACCCAAATTTCACTTTTATAAAGACAAGATTTCACAAAATCTAAAAATCAATAGAAATATTTCTGTTTTTTTTTTAAATTTCAACCAATGAAAAATGTGCATTATTTTAATGCATGACCATTCAGAAAGTGAAACGGATTTGTCTGATCTATTTTATGGGCGGAACAGCATGCTACAAATAAACAAATCAACAGGAATGAAGAAAAAGTAAATGCTTTCATTTTTTCATTCTTAATCATCTAAATTATTTCATAATACAGGTCATGATTTTACAATTTTTATTTGCAATCCAACAGTGCCCTTTTATTAATATTTTTTAAAATGAAGGGATACAGCTCTGAGGTTTAATGGATAGAGTACAAGGGTGGAAATCAGAAGGGGCTTGTGTTCCCAGTTCCACCACACACTTGTTCCTTGACCTTTTGTAAATTACTTCATCTCCTCAAGTCAGATTTTTAAAAAAGTGTTAAGTGCCTAAAGATGCAGATAGGAGTCTAGACACTTATCTCCCATTGATTTTAATGGGAATTAAGCATCTGGACACTTTTTAAAATCCCATTAGGCATCTGCATTTTTAGGCACCTGAATGCCTTTCAGAATCTGACCCCTAGTGCTCAGTTTCCTCAGGTGTTAAATGGGATTGATAATGCTCACCTACCTTTGCAAAGTGCTTTGACACCTATGGATGAGAAGTCTTCTATAAGGATTATTATTAGTGGTATTCATTTTATAAAGAAAAGACATTTTCACCAGTAGAGAAGCCAGAAACTCAAGAATGAACATTGTCTAAGTGGTGACAGCACTTCTAAACAACAAACACCACAGTTACAGAAAGAGCTACGCTCAGCATTTACACATTGGCATCTCACCCTATAAACTTGCTGACTGTAGAGACTAGAGCCTCAGACAAGCCTTTAAGGGTATGTCTACGCAGCACGTAAACACCCATGGCTGGCCCGTCAGCTGACTCTGGCTCGTGGGGGTCAGGCTGCGGGGCTGTAAAATTGCAGTGTAGATGTCGGGGCTTGGGCTGGAGCCCAGGCTCTGGGACCCTCCCCCCTCACAGGGTCTCAGAGCTTGGACTCCAGCTCGAGCCCAAATGTCAAGCACAATTTTACAGTCCTGCAGCCTGAGCCTGTCAGTTGACATGGGGCAGCTGCAGATGTTTAATTGAAGAGTAGACATACCCTACGTCTGGCTCAGGATTCTTCTTCAATATAACTCCAAGTGATAGCCTTGGAGGGCACGAGCCCCTCGGGCAGAATAGCAAAAAGCAAAACTAAAGACTCATAAGGTGGCTCCTTCAGTTTTAGCAGCGGGCTGCACTTCCACTGCTCTGGATTTTGTTTGACTGTTTCTCAGTTCCTGTATCTATCTCAGACAGTTGATATCATTTCAGGTGTCATTTTCCTTGCCAGCTACTTTTCTAGGTTCACACACTCCCTTTTGTAAGAATGTTACACCATCCATTCTTATTTTCTAAATATAAAGGCTTCATGTGTTTTTTGAGAATATGATCCTTATTTCCCCATCCAGCTATAAATATTAAGGGCCAAATCCTCCACTGGTATAAATCAATATAGCTCAATTCAAGTCAATAAGGTATTATCCAAAGCTCTAGGCACTGTTGTACCACCGATCAAGACCTCTGTGGGTTTTCGGTCAATTTTTTTTACTGCAAGACCAGCAATTTTGACAAATTCACATTGCTGTTATTGGCAGGATGTACATAGCAGTAAAAGGCTTTTGAAGTGAGCTGACTTTGTATAAAATTAAAACCACAGAGCAACCTAATTTGCTGAAATATCATTAAGTGTCTGTGCTAAACCCACAAAAGCCAGGAAACTCTAAGATGAAAGAGGAAAACTACTGATAGACCATGCTTTAAATCACGCATCATGCCCAGCTCAAGCAATACTTACAACCAGGAATATTACCCAGTGCTCAAGACTTCTGCAACACCTGCTCATAAAAGGATTAAGTAAAGACATCTGGGACTTTTTCAGCCTTAATTTTAAATTTCCCGGGTTTTGTGGTTTTAAGTTGCAATTGGGTAAACTGTTTCAGCACAAGGGAGCCGAATCAGGGAGTGATGGGCAGGTGCACCAATGAGGAGTTCCAAGGCACCGAGCCTCAGTGAGGAGCATAGTAGTTATGCCATCGTTGGACAGGGTGCAGTTTCCCGATTGATTGGCAGCAGCACTTACACTCGAGACTACGACAGCCATTAGAAAGCTCTTTGCACCCTATATAGGGCTTGGCCACTCTCTTGCCCATTACTTTAACATACAATTATAGTTCCTTTGGATAGTGTTAAAAAAATTCACTGCCAAGTAATTTAGATCTAAAATCTGACCCATCCACCACGGGATATCCTGCCTTGAGGAATAACACCTACATTCTATACAGCTTTTCATCAGTAGATCACAGAGCTTTACAAAGGAGGTCAGTATCATTATCCCCATTTTACAAAGGGAGAAACTGAGGTTCAGAGAGGTGAAATAACATGTCCAAGGTGACCCAGCAAGTCAGTGGCAAAGCCAAGAATAGAATCCACCTAAGTCCCAGTCCAGTGCTGTATCCACTAGGCCAATGATACTCAGACCACAGAGGTTCAGGAGCCAAATTAGCAATCATCATTACCCAAAAGAGCCAGAGTAGTGAGAATTCATTGTTTCATTTACTATTTTATATATGTTTTCTTGGTTATTCTAAGTATTATTATTTTATCAACTACAATTAGTTAATAACATAGTAAAAGCATCCTGATTTAATTATTAACCAATCACACAGTGTTTTAATATCATGTGTTGCAAAGAGCCACAGGAGACACATTGAAGAGCCACTTGTGGCTCCTGGGGCCACAGTCTGAAGTATCACTGCACTTAGCCATTAAATAACATGGAGGTCTTGCAGTAAAAAAAAAAAAAAAAAAAAAGATCCCCCATGCAGGAAAGGTGAAATTTGAAGGATCTAGCACTGTACCATTGAAACAAACAAAAAACCCACCACCTTTGCAGTCTGGCAGGCAATGATCCCAGGAGTCTCAATATTCATGTTTTAAAAAATCCTTCTGTTTTGAGGAATATTTTTTCTCAAAATATTAACTGCTATTTTTACAGGACCGGCACAAAATAATGTCCTTCTGCTCCCTCTGCTGTTTCTGCTACTGCAACATGCAAAGAAGCTGTAATTCAGAAGCTGTACACATTCTTTTGGACACTGCCACAGACACTGGTGAATAAACAAAAAAATTGCATCATGTTTCTTCAGTAGAACAGAGGAACTCAGGAGAAATCAATATTTTTCAAAAGTAAAAAGAGAAAAATGTTTTTTTTTTTAAAAAAGCCAACCACACATAGCTGAGAAAAAAGCAATTGGCTGCGTCTCTCCAAAGAGTGACCCAGGTATACAGGATCTGCAACATTTCTACAATCAAGGATCCACCCTCAGGAGTACACTGATTCATTCTTTTCTCTGTTCAAGTACATCAGTAAAATTTAATTCAGCAGGAGTTCTAAATTTTGTTATTGTTATTTAATCAATGCTGTTATCGTGCTAGGAAATATATAAACACAATTGTTGAAAAAATGTCCAGTAAGGATTAATAATACCTAACACAAAATCTGCTCTGTTCAAATACAAGCTGTAGGTAATGTTTTTCCTAATTTTAAAATACAGATTGTTCCCCTGACTCTCCCCACAAATTGAAAATATAATCAGCACCATCAGAAGAAATATGATATGCAAGAAGAAAAGAATAATGTAAGAAGTGGTTGAAAGATCTATATATAATAAATAATAATGTTTAAGGACAACTTACCAAACGGGTTAAGAACTTAAAATTCTAAGCCTATCACCAGCAAGAGGAAACACTAAGTTCAATTTCTCGCTAAGTGGGATTCCCCTACATCACATGTTTGTTTTTTCATTACAAGCAGCATGCCTACTTTTTTGTCTTTGTTTTGCACTGCTTTCTTTTAATCCTTGTACTAGGCACAATACCAAACCATGAAGAGACCTTTCTTGTCCCAAGCATTCTTCTTTGAGTGCATATCAACTATAAAATCTGATACGGGATTATGGTTAATAACCTAAACAGTATTTTAATGCTCAGAATAAAAAAAGTCACATTTTATTGAGAAGACTACTCAGAAATATAA
Source organism: Eretmochelys imbricata (assembly GCF_965152235.1). NCBI lineage: Eukaryota > Metazoa > Chordata > Testudines > Cheloniidae > Eretmochelys > Eretmochelys imbricata. The sequence goes on from NC_135587.1 coordinate 22,447,576, forward strand.
TGGGCAACTCCGATTTTTTGAAAGTACTATTTTTCTCTATATTAGTTTGCTGTTATTTTAAATGTAACACCTATAAACATGGTGACAGGTTTCAGAGTGATAGCCCTGTTAGTCTGTATCAGCAAAAACAATCATGCATCCGATGAACAATCATGCATCTGATGAAGTGGGTTCTAGCCCACGAAAGCTTATGCCCAAATAAATTTGTTAGTCTCTAATGTGCCACAAGGACTCCTTGTTGTTTTTACCTATAAACATGAGCACATTGATTTTCTTACTCAGTATTTCAGAGCCTGATTTGGGTTTGTGCATATATAGGGATAACTGAATATCTGAAGATATCCATGATCAATACTCATCTGTTTAAAGTAAGCAAGAAAACCAGGTTGCAGACTGCCTACTTTCTTTTTATACACAGAACAGGCTTGACAAAATATTCTAAAGTTAATTGATTTAGCCCCTTGAGAGCTTTTTATACTGTTAGTATTAGAGTGGAAAAGTAAAATGAGAGTTAATAATGTGTGAGGCTGTTTTAATCAAAAATAGCTCTCATCTTGTAGCACACCCACAGCATGAACAAAAACATATTAGAAAAAAGCCGCATGACACATCACACATGCTGCAGGTGTTTCTGTCATGTCCAAATCCTACTGGCTGCTGCTGTTTTAAAAAATGTATTATGCTTCTTGGACGGGTCTGTGAATTCTTCAGTGACCTGTACAATGCTGAACACGCTGTCAACACTTTCCAGATAAGAAATAATAACTAGCTGTGCAGATTCAAAAAGCGTCTAACAAAACATGACACACAAATCTGCTTGCTAATAATGACATTTTACAGAGCCCCCGTCATTTGCAAAGATCCTAACGTGCTTTACAAACTACAGTATAGTCACTACACATCTTCAGTGGCGTGAGGTGGCCACTGCTGAACCTAATCAGCAAGCATTCATCGACAACGTGTGTCATTGTCTGTGTCATGCCGCAGCTGCACAAAGGGCTGTCACGAAGGCCCCAGTGATACTGGTTGGCTGCACAGAGACCTTTCCCGATTCAGAACATGTTCAACAGGGACCATTGGCGACGGGACAGGTCAAAACCAGGCGGACAAATTGTGGGGTCGGCGACAAGGGACTGGTTGGGGATTATAACAGATGTCCATTCCTCTCGCCAGAGTGTTTCCGTCCTAACATCCTGGCGTGGCGGATGAGACCATAATTGGTGAAGTGATGGCAAACGTGCAGCTGGTGGTTTAAAAAGGTCATTGTGCAGCGGCAGGCTCGGGCTGGCGCGTACTTTCTCCAGTAACTCGTCTGATATGAGGAGGAGCGATATTGCTCAGAACTGGGAGCCATGGGAGTGGCATCAGACGCAGGGTGCCAGAGATGATGTGCATGGTGGCATGTAACTACATATCCACCAGTTTGGTGTGTGACAATCGACTCCAAACTGGTGCACAGTACTCCGCCACCGAATACGAGGTGGCAAGAGCTGACATCCGCAAAGTTGGAGCACAAGTACCCCATGACGAACCTGCCAATTTGCTAGGAAGGTTGTTATGTGTCTTAACGTCAGCTGCTGTCTTCTTCAGGTGGGCATGATAACTCAGTGTGAGGTCTAAGTTCAGACTGGTTCTACTTCACGCCTCACCTTCTGACCATTCAGATAAACATTCAGTTCTTGGGTTGCACTGGTGTGGTGAAGATGGAACAAACTGGAGACTGTTTTTATGACGCTTGGCTGGAGGCGCCAAGTCTTACAGAAGTCAGCTAACTTTATCGTGTCCCGGTTTAAGGTGGCACCAAGCTCGTGAAACGTCCATGCCTGGGTACCGCAACAGATGTCATCTGCGTATGTGAACTTTCATGACTGTTGCTGGCAGGTCACTGACGTAAGGTTGAACTGGTTTGGAGAAAGCACAGAGCCCTGGGGTAATCCATTGCTCTGTTGTCTCCAAGCACTTGTCTTCTACCCCATATGGACTCTGAACTGCCTATCGCGGAGGAACAGTTCAACAACACCTGTGACCCAAGGTAATAGGACCCGTGATACCTTCACGAGCAGGCCAGTGTGCCATACCATATCGTACACTGCTGTTAGATCAATGAAAACAGTGCCCGTTTTCAAGTTTCTCTGGAAGCCATTTTCAATAAATGTGGTCAGCGCGAGTACTTGGTCGCATGTGCTACGGCCTCGGTGAAAGCTGGCTTGGTCAGGGCGCAGAATTCTCTCCATGTATGGGTAATATGTGCTGTAGGACCAAGCGCTCCAGTGCCTTGAAGCACACTGACAATAATGATGTGGGACGATAGCATGATGCTTGACCTGGCTTGACTTCACAACTGAAATGCAGCCAGTCCCCTTTCAGGTGCATAGTTGCAGTTGGATGAACTATTGGTACACGCACACCATACAGCACAACAGTGGTGTGGGGAACATTTTGACCAAGGACGGCATGTTAACTATTACTCCTACAAAAGGTGTACACAGAATACTGAATGTTCACGTCGACCATTTGTATGAAAGATTTTCAAACAGTAAATGGCATGGAATTCAGTTTCTATTCCTCAGAAGGATAAAGAGTTAAGTTATTCCCTCCCAGATTTGTACCTAAAGTTCTAGAGAGCCTGCGCTTCATATTTCAGATCTAATGCTTATTCCACTAACGGTAAATATTTCAGTTGAACATTGTCGTCTTCACTTCCTGTTATATGTTTTGCAGTGCACTGTTAAAAAAACAGCTGTATTCCATGCAAGAGATGTCTGCAATTCAGTGTTCGGTGAAATGATTCCTATATATACACACGCAGATATTGTGCAAAAGCATTTTATGAGCCTTCAGGCTAACAGACATGATATAATTTATTAAATTAACAAATCCTGATAAGGATTGTTTACTTGAAAAATAAAGCCCAATATCAAATACTGTTACATACAATTAAAACATGACAGTCTCTCTCAAATTAAAAGGCCATTTTGCCACTTAGCTTTCTGATATGTAAACACATTTTTTGTTATTTACAAATTTTGATGCTTCTATATAAACTCATGTCCCTCAAGCATTAATTTTCACAACTTTCTGGTACGTGATTTCAAAATTTTCCAGTTACTCCCTATCTGACCATCTGGAAAACCTTAACTGTTACTAACCATTCAGCAGAGAATGTGCCACTCATTTGCTGAGCTAGGTCCTAGATACTGCGAGTGAGATTCTCTGTTCCAACTAAGAGGTGCAGTACAGAATTTACAGGACGGGGGAGGGGTAATTAAGGTGGTTGCATCCTGATTCTGGGCTGCTCAGAGGGCTTGGGCAGTCCGCAGCATATTTTGAACAGCCTTATGACATGTCTTCCACTGTTCCTACACCAGGAGAATCTTCCCTGGCAGGATCCAGGGCTTTTAGAGCCCCTTTACACTTCACCTAGCATAGTGAGGCTGATGCAGGGGTGAGGAACTTACCCTAGGTACTTAGATAGTATGGTGTGGGACCTGCTATAAAACCTCAGCAGACAGAGAGGTTAGATAGAAATATGTTTAATTTAAAACGTAAACCCATTTTAAATAATTTTATCCCATAAAAAGAGATTGTGTGAGATGTAGCACTGTATATTTTAGTATCAATTTGTATGACAGAATATAAATGAAGAAAAATACAGACTGTTTAATTAAAACAAAGCATCGCGAAGGCCCGCGGTGGGTGTTGACGCGATGTGATTTCTGCCCAGTGCTCTGAATGTCAAAGTGAAGTTATAAGAACAGTATCTGATAAACAAAAATACAAGGAAAATAAAATTGAGGAAGGATATGTTTTAATAAGATATTGCATTTCAGTGGGTCCAACTGTTTTGGCACAAGGCAATATTTCTCTATTTCTTTTTTTAAAAATGGTGTTCCATTTAATTTCATCTGACTTTAAAATGTCCTTGCAGTATTTCTGGAAAACTTTCCCTGTCCCACCCTAGCGTCAATGCAAAAAATTACAATTCTAAAATAATTATCTTATAAAAACAGATGCTGTTAAATATAAGTAAATGAAACATTCCAAGTCAACCTACCTATGAATGTTAAAGTTTGGAAAGAATTACTAAGCAGCTAAGAATACATTTTTTTAGTGAGACTGAACAGGCAATTTTTACTCAGCAGAATTCTCCCAAGGAAGTTAACAGCCATTGAGAAAGAGCTCTTCAGAAAATTCTTCCATTGTATCTACAAACTTTTTACAAGATGCACAAGCTGTATTTGAAGGCCACCACTCAATCCAAGTCACAGAGTCTAATGGATACTGGTATCTACACAGACAAAAGAGAAAGCTCATTAGTACATAAGCAGTGAAAAAAAGATAAAAACAAGAGAAAATTCTAATATTAAATGGATTCCTTTGTGCTTATTTTCCTCTGTTTTAAATGTGGACAGCTGAAGAAGTGTATTAGCATAAAAACAATGGGTAACACAAAATGGATTAAACAAGTCCTCAAAATATTGAATCAATTACAATAAATGACATGACCAAAGGTGTACAAGCACTTTGCCACTTTTGATGAGAATGAAGCATGTCATGCTCTGGAGAGAGCTCAGCACATTCTGTTAATAATTTACTTACTTGAAACTGAAACCAACTGTTATCTGAAAGGCCTCTTTTCCCATGATCAAATACTGATTTCCTGGATTCAGTTTAACATCAGTACAAGTCTTCTTTTTAACAAAGGCGATTTCAGTGTTTTTTTGGGCAAAAGCCTCTCCTGGAGTTGAAGCGAATGCAGTTATTACATTGGAAAATTTCACAGAAAAAATTATTAAAAAAACAGCTGGCTTCAATTTTTTCAGGGCCACACATGTTAATTAGGCATAACATACTGATTTGGTTTTACTATTTATCACAAGAGGGCAAAGCCAAGCCATCCATTAGCCACTAACTATGTAACAGGGAAATTCAGATAAATCAAAACATGAATTTTCAGCCCTTTGGAATCAGTCTAGAAACATTAAACAGGTGGCAATCTGACTTCCAAAAGGAGCCTTGTACAAACCAAATGTGTTTACCAAGATAACTGCAGATGCAAATGGTAAAGCATGAGAAGACATGCAACTCCCACTGAATTGCTCAGCTAAATCTGTGCCAACTTTGCTGCATCCAAATTCTACTTTATAAAAGCAAATATTATTGTTTCCTTTCCTTGAACCATTGTCTGCTTGTTTTGCCTGCCTAGACTGTGAGATCCTCAGCACAGGTGCCCGCATAAACAGCAGCAATAATAACAGTTTTAATAAAAGCGTAAATACAGTGAAACTGGTGAAAGACACTAGCTTACAAATATCAACCCAAGAATCTTCAGATTCATAGAGTACAATTATTCTCTAGCTTTATTAGGAGACCACTTAGCACTGATTTTTGTCTGCTGCTTGAGTGGTCACTGAAGGGAGTTTTCATTGTAAACAAAATAATTAAATACATTACAGTTAGAACTCTCACCTGTTTTATAGAGATCCAGAAGAGTTGCAGTATACTTAATAAAACTACCTTCTTCACTGGAGGACAAGATGTTTACCTTATAGACTATAAAGAAAAAACAACAGTTGCTACTGTTTCAGGCAGAATTCTTCCTTTTGCTTTGCACGACATCCATACTACAGATGGATATTAGGGCCATCTGTAAAATGTATTGTTTGTCAAACTGAAACTCTTATAAAGCTAATAAAATCTCATGTTTCAGCATATCAACTGATTGTCCATGGATGGATGCACACCTAACGTACAGCATTTCACAATGAAGTGCAAGGTTTTTCCCGGTTGTCCTCTGAAGCATCTGGCACTAGCTACTGCCAGAGATAGGCTAATGGACTTAATAAACCAGAAAGGTAGTTTCAATGTTCCTAGATATTTTCCAGAAATCAACACAAATACACATATAATGCACCCTAATTAATTAATTAGGAGGGTTTCATTTATTTTTTGTATTACAATGTACGGCTATTACTTTACAAGGACACTGCATGTTTTGCACTAAAGAATGCCAAGCACTTCAAACACACACACACACTTTTTTAGTCACAATTAAGATTTTTTATGCTGCAATTCTTTAGACTATTCACGTCACAGTATTATTCATCCAATGTCATTGCTCTAAAACTGGACTTGATTGTAAGTCTCCATTGCATCTAAATTCATTCAGACCTCGGCTACTCAAAACTATGTCTGAATTTTTAACCAATCATTAACAAACAAGCATTACAACAGTGTTTTTATTAGGCTAATAGTTGAAGTAATTTAAAATTTCTGTAGACATATAGACCCAAAGGACCTGATGTAATAATTTACGCATATTCAAATCCAACGACAAAGGATTAGCGTTGGGGAAAAAAACTGATTGTTTTTGCCAGTAACAGAGAATACGTGATTTAACATCTCACTAACACTTGCACAGAACTGTGCTAGCTTCAAGCATATTTATTTTAACATCAACCTAGCACGGATTTCCATAACTGAAGTGGCTAGGATTTTTAAATCTGAGAACTGCCTTATAGAACCATGCTATAGTCTAGCAAGAGGGTAAATGACAGGATGGTGTGGTTAGCATATTATCAGAAAAAATACCAATTTCACACGGGTCAGAAGCCATGCTAGAATGCCTCTAGCCTAAAACATGGTTAAAGTCAAAATCCTTAAAATGGTTCTGATCCCAACACTGACAAGTCTTTAAAAAACAAAATATGTTTAAATAACTCTGTGGGACATGTTCTCTCTTTTTGCATTTTGGGGATAACATTTAAAAAGCAAACAACAAAAAAACAAAGTCTATGTGAGAAGAACGTTAGGGATTACATTATCTGCTTTTAACCAACAAATTACAGGAAACTCAATTATATCTGATGCTTTGTTCACAACTTGCCTTACATGTGCCCAAGTATTAGAACACATTATACAGCACATCAAATAATCACTGTTCAGAGACCCTTACAAAACCCAGAGAAACAGAGTGTATGTGTGTGGGCGAGTACAATTGTCCTCTGGGACTGGTGTAAAACTGTGCTTCTATTTTTGATTACCATTTTTAATCGGGGAAAGGTTTCTTGCACCCTCTCCTGCTTAGTTTGGCAGGCAAAATGAGAAATCTGTGTGTTGTATAGTTTCAGTTCTAGTGCGATGCTGCTTTTTCACAGGAATGAAACAAGACTATCACAGCCTGTAACAAACCCTCAGCGCTGCAGACATATCTGAAATGGGGTAATTTACTTTGCAAAAGTTAGCTGAAAATAACCAAGGGCTTTGATTTTTAATTCTGAAAAAAATGTGTTTGATTTTAAAGAATACTCAGTGAAAGATATATATTGAGGTCTGTCTTTACTCCAGTAGACCTACAGTCACAGTCTATGATAAAGTACTGAAACCAATCCTGAGAGGTATTCAGCAGCCTCAATTCCTACTGACTTGAGCAGGAGTTGAGAGCCCTCAGATCTTCTTAAGAGACAGGCAGCTCTTCAAAGATTGGGACCATTAACTCTATGTAATTTCCACAGACATTGCCTTTGTCTAGGTTGAATTATTTTAATTTACAGGCACTAATAGGGGTATGTTCATCTCTATGAGTACATGTTGTTGTTAACAAGAGTCACATGCCTCCAATGTTCTTATAGGTATATTGAAAAATGCTGCATCTCTCAAAGCAACATATATAAAAATAAAAAAGATGCACCCTGTAGCATCACACCATCACTCATCACACAGTGTTCATTTGTTTTTCAAAGTAATATGTACTGATCATTCATATCTTACCATATGCAATGACTTGCTGGCATGCAGCTTCTCTCCTCCTATCAGCAGTTATTGTCAGATCTAATTTCTTTTGCATTTGACTGCATTCCGCTATGTTTAGTGAAAGAGATATGACGTTAATGCTAGGAAGCAACATCAGCACAAGCCCTCTTTTAAAGTATAATTAATTTCTATTTGCTCATGGCAATCTGTAACACAGAAGCAACAGAGCTAAGCTACTCAATTCCCATTTAGTCGACAAAATGAAAGTCAATAAGAGTTGTGCAGCTAAATTCCATACATCTCTTTTTAGAGTTTAGAATATAATGAATGTTTAATTTATTGCAAAGGCAACATTTGCTGTTCTGAAATAGAATATATAGCTCCTTTCACTGCTATGTAGTGCTCTCATCCACGAGGATCCCAAAGCATTAAGCTGTATTCTCCAACTAACTGCAACAGAATGGCATTTTTCGCAAAGTTTACCTTCCATGCATTTGCACTCAGCTCCTTCACACAGCCTCAGAAGTTTGTCATTTCCAAAAGGGTTATAAAATATGGTGCATTGTTTATCTACAGAATTGAATAGGAAAAAATAAATGCATGTAGAAGTTGAATTCCAAGAGAGTACCATCCAGACCTCTTCAGCCAGAAAGATGGTGACTGTGACATAAACCTTAATATAATGTAGATTAAAAGTTGTGAAAAAGGGAGAAACTGTTAGTTTCTTAACAGGATTCAAAGAATCTTCTGAGAGCAAAAGATGTGAATTTGAAGAACTGGAACACATACCTGGTGCATGATATTCATACACAGTGAATGTGGCAGGGCTCCGCATTCCAACACGGTAAATCTCCCCTATTCGGAACGCAACACACATGAATTTATTAGCTGGCACCTGTTTGAAGAATGCATGAATTAGAAAGACACCAAAAGGAAGCTCTGTGTTACCAAAAAATAAAATAGTGCTTCCAATTGTGAATAATCATAGGAAATAAAAAAGACGATCTACCGATTCTATCTGTAGAACAATATGTCCATCTTTTATCTCATAATTGGTTATCAACTGATCAACTCCACTTGCAAGCTAGGGGGGAAAAAAGAGAAAGGTTTTTAATCAGCTAATTTAAAAGGATTTTACATGGTCTTCCATAAAAGTTTTATGCTTATTGGTTTTAGCATGGTTTTGAGGAGTAAAACATTTTCTACAAATGGATCTTCAGTTACTTAGTATTGTCATGTGATCCTAGTCATGAACAATTCCATACTTTAAGGGAACTGTTCTATCATCCCCTTGGGATAAAAACAACAATAATAATAATTAGAGATGTACTAAAACTATGAAATCTCAACATTCTTGAACTTTGGTGAAGTCTGAGTCCAGATCCAAACTTCATATTTGTCTCCCATTTTTCTAGGGCATTGACTTAACTGGATAAGGCCCATAATGGGCAAAAACCCAGACTCTAGACTCAGGTACACGATTCCAATTAGTATGAGAAAAATGCGTTGCAATAAGATAGAGACAATGCTGAAAATCTGTGCTACTACCATAAAAAGATATAAAGCAGAAGGACAATAAATACTGTAGGTAAAGGTAAAATTTTCTTTAATATTTACAGTAGATAAATCTTCTGTATTTGCTTCCAGTCCGCTAACCAAAGTTATATCCATCACTACATGGGAAGACCCTGACTGTGGTTCTCTCTCACTAGGCTTGTACCTAAAATGGACAAAAAAATGAATATAGATAGAACCAAAACTTAGAACTTAGCGCACGGTCCTCAGAAAAACCTCTGGGCAAATTCTACTCATTCTTATGCCATTGTAAATCCATAACAACTTCACTGACTTCAGCTGACTTACTCCAGATTTACACCAATAAAATCAATAGAGATTACAGGTATTATTTACATTACAGTAGTGGCCACAGACTCAATCCAAACATAAAATTAAAAGAGTCCCTAACCCAGAGAGCTTACAATCTTTGACCCTGATCCTGCACATGCTTACACACATGCACATAAAAAGGGGTAGAAAGAGGGAAACAAGGGTCACAGCAGTAGTAACACAAGGTGGCAATTATTAGCAAGTGGATGACGAATATTTTAATCTCTTTTTTCCTTCTAACTTTGTTTTTCAAAAGTGCGGGAAATTAATGCATATAAATGCATATGCTAAAGTAAGTTAAGGCTACAGTTTTGAACATTCAGAAAACAGGAAATGCACAAGTAACCTCTTCATAGTAACCCTTGGCACTGATCCAATGACTTAAGTGCCAGCTGGGAATGAGGAATCCTGTGTAGGGCAGAGCTAGGAACCCAGGAAGTTTAGAGTTTGGATTAAATTTAAAATATACCTAGACATGTAAAATATTGAAAAGCTGTTATGTCACTGAAAAATCAATTGTACTTACTTTGCGCAAGCTTCTAAACGTTCAGGTTGGTTATCATCTTTTCTTCTTTCACCTTTTGTACGTTAAATAGAACAAATAATTTATAGCTCTTCAGAAGCAGCTGTCCAGACCACAGCATACTTATATGAATGGGTTCTCATGAACTATTTTCATATTCAGGAGACAAATACTTTTCAGAAATTTTTTCAGCCAATTTTTAATGGGAACCTATGTTCTATTCATGAACAAACAACATAATTTTTCATTTATACCTTAGCCAAAATTTTAATTTTTATAAACTGAACCAGCAAAGCACTTATCCATCTGCTTAAGTAAATGAAACTCAAACGGGTTAACTTAAGATCCTTCTTCTGCAAGATAACAGCTGTGTACTTTTAAATTAACAGCTATGAATGACATCAAAAATTGATTGGGGTGAAGGTAAAGTTATGTGCACGGGATAATATTGACCACTTTGTTAATCAAGATGCATTTTCCTGTACAGTCCTGATTAATTTAAAAAAGAAAAACAAGCTTTTAAAAGTCACCACTAACTCTTTACCTTTATCTGTCAATACATTAACCTTCAACTCAAAGTCACATGTCTCCTCAGAAGTACTGAATTTATGATATACAGTCCTCACCTATAAATGTACAAATAGACAATTAACAGAAAACATGCACAGCAAACAATTCTCAAAATTGATAAACAGGTGTTCATATTTGGAGATGATCAAAGGCAGACAGTCATATGCAGAATTAGATGTCAGTGTCTGGGGGCTTATTTGAACCTTGGAAATTAAGTTTGTCAGGGTCACAAACCTTACCACACATAGGTAAGCTTTGGCTGTTATGGCATCCAGAGAAGCCCCTATGAAATCAAACCACTGTAATGTACTGCAATCAAAGTAGACTTTTTGATGTTGAGTTGAAGACCTAACCTGTGGAATAGGTGTTTTGTACTGTGGAAGGAACTTCATCATACAACGGGCCCTTGAACAGCCAATCATTGAGGTAAAGGAAGATGATCATACCTAGTTGCCACAAATGAATGGCTACTACCTGCCATGACCTTTGAGAGCATTCCGGGGCAGGGGAGGACAAAAGAAAGCACTCTCTACTGGTAGTGATTCTGGTCAACTGTAAAATGAAGAAACCTCTTGTGACAGGTGAATTGTGATGTGAAAATATACATCCTGAAGGTCAAGGACTGCGAACCAGTACCCAGAATCCAGTGACAGAATTATAGCTGTGAGAGTCACCATCCTGAAATTCTTTAATTTCACAAAGGTGTTTATGAGTCTGAGATATAATATTGGTCTCCATCCCCCATTCTTTCTGGGGACCAGACAATACTTTGAATAGAATCCCTTCCCCTTGTACTGGGCTGGAACTGTTTCTATGGCCCCTATGCATTTTCTATAGATAGAAAATTGAACCAGTTACTGTCTTTGTGTGGTTTGAGAGCTACTAAATTTCCTCTTATTGGCAGGTGTGTAAATGCCAAGATCTGAGTGTGGCTCTGAAGTCCTTCAAGGTGTGAACAGATTCATCTGTGGATTCAGAAAAGAGTTTCAGTCCATCGATGGGGAGGTCTTCCACAGTGTTTTGGATGTCCCTGGGAAATCTGGACATTTACAGCCAAGACACTCAATGCATGATGATGTCAGTGGAGACATATTGAGCTGCAGTGTTGGCTGCACTAGAGAAGCTTGAAATGACACCCTTGCTAAAAGCTGACCCTCTGTTATGACGACCTGGAACTGTTCTCAAAGTTCTTCAAGAAGTTTTTCAATAAAATTGTTGAATGTACTGAAGTTAGCATGGTTGTATTTCACCATCAGACCTTGATAATTTGTGATCCTGAACTGCACGGTCACTGAGGAGTACCTCTTGTGCCCAAAGAGACTGAGACGTTTCTGGTCTTTATTGTAAGGGATTGCTTGCCATATTCATTGACAGCTTCCACAACTAAAGAATTTGGTGGCGGGTGAGAGAACAAATATTCTGAATTTCTTGCTAGGACATAATATTTCTGCCCATTTATAGTAGGTGGTGCTGTGGCAGGAGTCTGCCATATGGTCTTAGCAGGTTCTGGTAGAGCTTCATTCAAAGGTAGTGACACTGTCCAGAGGTGGTGTAAAATATCCAAAAGCATACGTTGTGACTCTTGAGCCTCCTCCAAAGGAATCTGGAGTGAATCAGAAATGCATTTCATCAGCTCCTAGAACTGGTTGAAGTTATCCATCGAAGAAGGTGGTGGAGGCATTACAGCCTAATTAAGCGATGATGGTATGTTTGAGGTGTCACTTTCTTGTCTGCTCTGGCCTCTTGTTCCTCAAAGATCTCCTCTTGGGGTTGAGGAGGACTCAATGGAGCAGAAAAATATATATCCTCATGCTGATCATCAGAGTAGCTAGGAGCTCTTGAAAACTGCTGGCAATACAGAACTCAAAGTCCCAATATGAGTATTGCGGGGAACCGTAATGTAAAGGAGGCGGCATCCAGTGTTGGTCATACCAGCGAAAAGAAGCTCAAAACTGTTTCTCCCTTGCAACTTCCCTCTCAGAATGATTAATCAGGGGGATATCTCTTCTATGGTAGGCAGGAAATCCCTGGATGGAGATCTGGGAATCACAGAAATCATCCTCAAAATAGTCCAGTGGGGCAGACAATGAAGGTGAAGCTAGATGTCTGTCCGATGTGAGAGGTACCAGAGAGCTGGGAGTCACTGGTGAAAGATAATGTCTTGGTGACTCAACAGATCACAGTAACAACAAAGGTTCAGTCCCCATTAGCAATGGAGACGCCAGTTCCTCTGAAACAAAAAGGTTCCTGAAGATTCTTGTGGTAACAGGTGTATCTGAGCCAAGGTTGAGTGAGGCCCTACAACAACTGGCTTCAATACCAAGGTTGCCGACTGCTTTGATGGTGCCTGTCTAGAAGATGGGTGTTGGCACCGGAGGCGCTGATTGCTTCAGAGATGCATATCTAGTGGACGGCGTCAGTACTGGAGATGTTGATGGCTTTTGGCACACTGACATAGCAGTCTGGGATACCAGTTTGCGTACCAAGGTGGACGTTTCCAGTTTCCTAGAATCAAAGTGCTTGGGGTTCATAGCCTTCCCAGCTTCCTAGAAGCAGTGTACTTACATTCTCTGCTGGAATTATCATGTCTTATTGGCACCAATATCAATATTGGAGCATGCTTAGTACTGCATCTCTTGAAGAGCCTGAAGTCTTTGATGAGCTCCCAGTAGCAGAGCATCATCTTGGAACCTCAAAGGTACTCTCTCTGGGACCAAAGGTCTCTGAAACAGTCATGCTCTGAGGTGACTGAGATTTCTCTGAAAAGGGCTCTGGTGGGAGATACAGAACTCCTCTTCTTTGGAGCCTGTTGGTACCTTTGGCGCCTTTATCCTGTGAAGATCCCAGCGCATGAGATATGGAGGTCAATGGGGCATTAAGTACACTTGAAGGCCAGTGTACAAGGGGTCCTCTGAACCAAGATCTGATGCTGGTCTTAGGGCTTGCTCCATCATAAGCAATCTAAATTTGATTTCTCTGTTTTCTCTAGATCTGCTCTTTAAAAAAAGTGCAGATCTTACACTTTGCCAGTATGTGGGTGTCTCCCAGGGAAGACACTAAGAATGTCCATTGCTAATGGAGACAGACTTCCTGCAGAAAAAAACGCAGTGCATAAGGCCTGGGGATCCTGGCATAACAAATGATGACCACCCCTAAGACAGAGCCATTCAAAAGTGAAGGAGAACAAGGGTGTTCAATTAAAAAAACCCAGATAAAAAAGGGGCTACCAGATTAATAAAGTAAAACAAACAAACTGGTAAACTAAACTATCTGAAGACTAGGATAAAAAAAGCTAAGCTACTGCTAGGCTGAAAGCAGGCATGCTAGATGCTCTTTCTGAGGCCATAGGGCAGCTGAGAAGGAACTGAGGATGGTTCACTCATGCAGTTCTATGTGTACTCTGTATGGTGCATGAAGATGTCTGGTATGCACGCTGGGCCGAACAGGCATTGTTACAGAAAATTACTGATCAAAGGTGCATGGGGCACATGCGTCCTGAAGTGGCACACCCATAGGGACACTACTGAAGAAGTAGTATACATAAATATAGCAATATATCACACATGCAAGTTAATATATGGGTGTACAGTAATGACTCCTCTTTGAAAATTGCAGAGCAAAAGGGATAAAGAGATGACAGAATAATTGAAACATACATTAATTCAGCCTGTGCATATGAGACTAGGTTGTGGTCCTGTGTTTATATTATAAAAGAATAACAAATATCAACCATCTTACTGAAGTGCCTTTGTGAATTACGTATTGTTCTGTTCCGAAAGGTGGTAATCAATTATTTATTTGTAAAATTCCTGGAGGTATAGAAGCCAAAGGATAAATAGTATGTCATAATAGCATTGTAATATATTTATAAACAATAATACAAAGCACAGAAAAATAGAATAAGAGAAGGCACACTCTCTATTACAAAGTTATTGAGGCAAAGATTTTCAAGAAGGTTCACTAATTTGGGAGTTCTCCATTTTTGGGTGCCCAACTTGAAACACCTAGAAATTGGTGTCTCCAATTGCACACTCCAAATTAGTGAGCCCTGTTAAAAATTTTGGCCTAAATATTTAGAACTACGGAACAGATAAGTTGGGGGAGGAGGGAAGAATTTCCATCGCTTGTCTCACTACAAATAAATCACCTGAGGTAATTTAATTATTTTACTGCTGTCAAAATGTTCCAGAATTAGACAATATACTTTAGGAATCACATGACTTAAGACAAATGAGTTGAGTTGGTGTAAAAGTAGGTGTAACTAATGATTTCAAATGGAGCTGCACCTTCTTACACAAGATCTATACGTATACAAAATGGCTTCTGCCACTTTGGTCCAGGGAACAGGTAACAGAAGTCGGGACACAGAGGAAACTTCTCGGGATCCCTTTCATTGCCCATATTGACAAGACCAAAAAAAGGCTTTGTTTCTTTAAAAATTTTTGCTTAACCACTTACATTTACTGTTGCTAAACCAGTGCTGCTCCCAGTGCTTACATATATGTCATCGTACAAAGGTACCTAAAGATGTAAACATAAATATGATTTGACATTAAATATAAATATTTGCAAAGTACCAGTTAAGATACTACCATTAGTAGTCAAATAGATAGAAGTCACATGGATCTTATGATCTTTTTTACATTTCTGATTACAAGCAAAGGGCCAGTCCCACTGTTTACACATGCAACTTTACACATTTGTGTGGTCTTACTGAATTCAATGAGACTATTCATGTAAATAAGTGTTTCGAGGATGTGGTCCTGAATCAGTGAAACCTTTAATCACTTGCTGCATCAATTAAATCTTAGCAGATGAAGTCAACAGTTAATCAAATGGTATTTTTCATAGACACATTTTCTTTTTTTAAAATTTGCCTAGACTTTATTTCTTTCCTTCTCAAAGGAATTTTTGTAAGTTATTAATAAGATTTGTTTTCACTTTTCTAAGGTAAAACTATTCACTCACTTCCAGAGTCCCTCCTATGTAATTTTCTTCTGTCAGTTTATAGTGCTGAAGGTCTCCATAATTCTTGTAAGCCACCTTGACATCCATGTTCAGCAAAAGACGTTTAACAAGAAGGGAATATTCAGTCAAGGCTTCAAGGGCATTAATTGTGTCCTGTCAAAAATCAAATTAGAAAGAATTACTACTGGAATGGAAACTAAACTGTAACAAAACTGATTATTAAACACTTTACTCAGACACTTATTTAGGAAGACAGATAGTGGTAACCCTAACCAGCTAAGCAGTTTAATAGTGTGTTATTATACTCTTAATAAAATGATAGGATATTTAACACTACTTTGTGGGCATGTTTGTGTAATTTATTGTTTTATTAAAAGTTTATAAATAAGTGCACAGCTGCTGGAAACAGATGTTTTAAAAATAAGAAAGCTAGTAAATAAGCACAACTATTGCTGTGAAAAATTGCTATATCATAGCTTTTCACTTCATAGACTTTTTTATTTGCAAAACCAGAAAGTTTGCAAGAATTAGCAAATTTGGTCAAGGGTGACTTTTTGTCAGAAAGCGTATGCGAAAACAATGAAATTCCACTAATCATTTTTTTAAAAACACAAGTGAATTTGCTGTTTTTAATACAAAAAGTTTTTCATCTGTAAATACGGCTTTTCATTTTTTGTGAAAAACAGTGACAAATTCAGTGTCAAAATATATTGGTTTTGTAGAAATTTTGGTCAAAATGAGTTTTTTCCTGGTACACAGTTTTTTTCATCTGGCTGTATCTAAAGTCAATAGAGTGAGCCTGCAGATATAGGAGTAATGATTTGCATGTACTGCTAAGGAAGTAACATTCCTGCAGCTGGAGGTCATGTTGCTAATTTCCTTTGATTCCCACCCAACATAACAGGACACACAAGTCATCAGTTTGGCTCATGTATAACCCTACTAAGGCTTCTCTGATTTCATCATCTGAAAAACGGGAGAGAAACATTTAAAAACACACCTGAGTGGAATAAAATCCACCACCATATCTTTGCTCTTCAGACAACCATCTGACAACTGGATCAGCATAGACTTTGTCCCCACTCAAGAGAGTGGTTAGCAAGGCATAAGCAGTGGTTTCAACAATCTGCGCAGTGCCAGCATTAGGAACATATTTATCTAGTTTAGTGGAAGTATCCTTCCAAAAACGATAAACAGGAGGGTCACCTGGAAGAGTAATAAAATATTAGCAGGGGTTAAAGTAGATTGTAACAGGAGGGGGAGCTCTCACCACACAAGCCAAGCTGGAGGGGGAGTACTGCTTATCCAAGTCAGGGAGAGAAGGAGGAGTTCTCCCTCTGTTTTTATCAGAGATGGAGTTGTGCTCTCTTTATGCCCGAAGGCTATTTAAACCTCTGAATATAACCTGACCTGTGCAAAACACAATTTAATTCTCTAACAGGAAAAGCAGATGCTATTCCTTTGTTGCTACCTTCGTTGTGAAACAGATGGTGGTAGATTTGTGTTCTGTTGGTCTTGGGAATAGAGGAGTTTGATGTATTATAGGATACTGTATTTACAAACCAGTAACAAGTGATTTTTAACTTTATTACCATTAATTTTCATGTTTTATACTTATATGTTGTACATATTAACAGAAACTAAATATTAAAAAAATTGTTAAGATCAGCAACTTGTAGTGGAACTGAATTGTGCATTTTGAAATCAAAATGCTGGTGAGGACCACAAGGCAAGAGAATTGCTCGTCTAGGTCCTCTCTGCATCCCATTGCTTTGTTAAGGCAGCCCTAATATCATGTACATATAAATCACTATAACAGTCATCAATCTGCTTTTACACTATTCAATAAAACCCCCATTGAATTTCTTGAAAGGAGATGGAAACTATGGTTATATTAATTTTTTTAAGAAACAAAAAAACGGTTCCCTACCTTTCATAACTGTTGTTCTTAAGACATGTTGCTCATGTCCATTCCATTGTCGGTATGTGCGTGCCCATGTGCACGATCATCGATCATCGGAGATTCTGCCTTAGCAGTATCCCTAGGGCTGGCTCTGGCGCCCTCTGGAGTGCCACGCTCATGCTGCGGTATATCAGGCGCCGCCAGCCCTACACCCTCTCAGTTCCTTCTTGCTGACTACTCCAACAGAGGGGCAGGAGGGCAGGTAATGGAATGGACATGAGCTACACATCTCGAAGAACAACAGTTACGAAAGGTAGGTAACCGTTTTTTCTTCTTCGAGTGCTTGCTCATGTCAATTCCATTCTAGGTGACTCAAAAGCAGTATCCCCAGAGGTGGGCTTGGAGTTCAGAGTCTTGCAGGTTGGAGCACAGCTCTGCCGAAACCAGCGTCATCTTGAGCTTGCTGAATCAGAGTATAGTGCAAAGCAAATGTGTGGAAGGACGACTAGGTCACGGCCTGACAAATTTCTTGAATCGGTACCTGAGCGACGAAGGCTGCCAAGGACGCCTACACCCTAGTCGAGTGAGCAGTCACAATCACCAGTGGGGACATCTTTGCCAGCTCATAACAGTAGTGGATGCAGGCAGTGATCCACAATGATATTCTCTGGGCAGACATTGGGCAACCCTTCATCCTGTCTGCCACAGCAATGAACAACTGCATTGACTTACAGAACAGCTTCGTTCTATATATGTAGAAGGTCAGTACCCTTCTGACTCCAATGAACTCTATGCGTTGGACTGGTGTTAACATGGACTTTTCTGTGTTTATTAACAGGCCCAGGTCACTGCAAGTGGAACATACCAGATCGAGACTCCTTTGCACCTGCTCCAGAGACCTGCCCTTGATGAGCCAGTCATCAAGATATGGGAAGATCTGGATTCCCTGACGTCTCAGGTAAGCCACCACCGGTGCCACGCATTTCGTGAATACCCTGCGAGCCGAGGACAGGCCAAAGGGGAGCACTGTAAACTGGAAGTGGTGGCCAGCCACTATGAAATGATTAACTATTTACAGCTAGAAGCACAAGGCGAAGTTAGAAGAGAAATCACTGGCCACTTGTGAAGCCAGGGACAGAGGCATGCCAACTGATCACCATGGGTGGTAAGAAGGAACTGAGAGGGCATAGGGCCAGCAATGCCTGATATACCGCAGCATGAGTGCGGCACTCCACAGGGTGCCACAGCCGGCCCTGTGGATACCACTAAGGCAAAAGCCTCAGACGACTGCGCACATGAGCACGAGCAAACCTACAATGGAATCGACATGAGCAAGCACTTGAAGAAGAACATATATTATAACTTATTAAATATTTCAATTCATCTGAAAGAATCTTTATGGTCAAGTTCATCTGTGTTGCAAACTTTGCTCACTTACCTACAGACCATCTACTTCAGTAACAGGTTCTTTAGGTTGAAGTGATAGTTTACTGAGTCATACCTTTTACAAGAGCTTCCTTCTTCAGTGCAGAAAAGGCTGAGCGTGCACCGGGATGGTTTGAATCCATGAGAGCTAAAGCATAAGAAGCTATTGCCAAGGTAAATGTGCTTTCCGCAGCTTGCACATTTTTCAGCAAATACCCTTCTCCTGCATTTTTAGCTTCTTGGATTTTCTGAAAAGGTGAACAGGAGGTTATATGTATTGGAAGGATAATCATCTATTGTATTACCAAGACATTATGTATTTATACAGTACCTTCTACAACCAAATCCCCAGGTAAATGATCTGGTTTGTTCTTTTGCTTATTTTGGAAGTTGTATCACCACTGTGGTTCACTAACGGCTAGATCAACATGTATATATTAACATTTGACACTGGAAGTAACTCTTATGATAAAAGAAAAGAGCTTTGGTTTGTGGGTGGTTTGGGTTGAGAGAGAATCATAGATCCTTATGATCAATCCTGACTTGCCTCTGGGCAGGACTAGGGGGGAAGGAGACGGAGGAAATCTAAGGACAGCAGAACACAGAAGCCGAGAATATGATTGCCTGTGGCCTCATTGGAGAAATGAAAGCATTACATACCTGTGTTGGGCATAAATGAATGGCCTTTGCAAGTCCAATAACAGAAAAAGCTGTGAGATACAAAGTTTTTTCTTTGGCTTCTTTAGGCAAAGTACCCTAAAAAAATCCAAATATGTAAATAAAGGTAGTTAGAAACAATGCGGTCAATTGATAAAAAGAATATTTTACAACTTAAGCGAGGAATTGAAGAAAAATTTCTGTAACAAGTATCAGTCCAATAGCAATTTTATTTTTACACTGAAAAGAAGTCTTCTTTTGTGAAGAGGTTAATTTACTTAAAAAAATACAGACAGACTAGAACAAAAATACGTGTAAAAGTAATGACAAGCCAATATTTTTTCAGGACTTTTATATCGTGATTAGAAAAAGACAATACACATGTTGCTTTCACAGCATCTAAGAAGTAACATACAAGTATCTGTACCTGAAAAATATAGTGAAGTTTGAAAGACTGCGCTACTGTAAAAGTGATTTTAGAAGGAGAGATGTGTGAACATGTATTAGAACTCAGTGAATTATAGCAAAATTATCTGTAAACCTCTGATTCAGCATAGCATTTAAATACTCGCTTATACGCTTTGCTGAATCAGGGCCTAAAACAGCTTGTGTATCAAATAATGGAGTACCTTACAGCAACTTGAGCCTTTAATATATGCACAAATAAAACATGTTCACTTGTCATACCTGTAGTTTTACTGGCTGATAACTTGAAAGTTCCTTGAATGACCCATCTGTCATTTGACAATTTTCAATCAGCCATAACACTGAATTACAAACAGAAATTTGATCCAGAGTAATATACAGACTAACTTGTCCAAAAATCCTTAAGGCAAAAGCTGTCAACCTGTGAAGGAAATTGAGCAAAATATAGATGTTTTGTTCAGTGTGTGAGATGATTTTTTTGGGGGTAGTTTAAAATACCAAGATAGACAGAGAGCACCTATTTAGGCACAAACTTGCATTACTAAGATTTGGGTTTACCGTATGTTGCCTTGGGTCAATTAAACCTTGTTGCAGCCCTTTCAGAATGGCTGGACAAATGTATGACTTTGACAGGGCACTCTTAGTAGCACCCTGGTCACTGATGTGGCTACAGCATGAAAAAGGCTGCAGGCTAGGAGCAATTAAACACTTTCTGTTGGGGGATTATGAGCACCTGTAATCACTGGGCTAACGATAGGAGGCTATAAGTGGAAGAAACAGGAAGCAAGGGGGAGCTCAGACGGAAAGCTCAGGGGGTGACTGCTCCGCACATTAAGTCAGGGGGTGGGGATTGTCTGGTCTGCTGGGGAAAGACGTCACCTCTTTAAGGGGTGGAGAGGCTACGAGTGACTTTTGCAGCAGCCGCAGAGCAGGTCAGTGTGGGGACACTGACCCATCCCGCATCCTGTCGCTCCCAAAGCATGGATATAAGTACAAACCATACAGGTGAAACCCTTTTTACCGGGACCTGATGGAGAAGCACCTATTCTCCCATCCAGGGAAGTGGCAAAATACCAGGTTTGGTCAGGATCCGCTGTAGGCACTGCAATAGCTGTTCCTTTCTTGGGGACCTGAGAAGGAATTTTCCCCTCACCAACAGATTGACCAAGGCATAGTATGGGTTTTTTTCCACCTTCTCCACAGTGGATTCAGGGGGGACTTAGCTAGGGTGAACATGGAATGGGAGTTAAGCTACAATGCGGCAACTCATTATGTAAATATGGGGTGGAGGTCCAATGCAGTTACTCTGTAGAGAAGGGATACAGTGATCAGATAAAGGGATCTAAAGGAGGGGAAACGGGAGTGTTCAGGGCACCTAGGACTGGCACGCCAGGGAGCCAACCCCTCCCCTTTATAGTCCTCCTTAACCCTCATTTGAGGAAGGAGCATTGTAAGGTCCCAGCAGCAGATTGGCTGGGGACCAGTATGGTAAGAGGAGGGGACTAATGGAAGCTCCCAGGTGTATGTTAAAATGATCACGGAATTACCCACACTGTACACTTTTATCTGCCAGGTGCACCCAGAAAATTAATCATTAAGTTGTGGCACCACTTCCCGCAGCTCCCATTGGCTGGGAACGGCGAACTGCGGCCACAGGGAGCTGAGGGGCTCCATGCCTGCAGACGCTTCAGGTAAACAAAATGACAATGTATTAGATATTCAATTCAATGATTTCACAGAGTTTAAAATCATCAAATTTTGGTGTAGACCCATTTATAAGCTGACCCCTGCTCTTTGATGCATCACTTTTTTACCAAAAATATTTGGCTTATGAACGAGAATATACGGTACACATCTGGTGGTCAAAAGGTAACAACCTGGTGTGTGTGTCTGTGAGGCCGCATGAGCTGGCCAGGCAGTGAGGTACACTGGGTAGCCACAGAGGCACCCTGTAGCAATGATCAACAGTATTTTTAAATTAGCATTGTAAAATAAAGTTAATCAAATCTCATGCTGCAGTGTGCAAGCTGATCTCTACAGAGCACAGGAAGGTGATTTTTCCTTAAATACAATACTGTACAATAGTCTTGGCGTACTGTGGGAGATTTTCCACCCTTCTCTGAACCATCAAGAATTAGTCACTGAGAGTCACTTCTTCCTGTAAATACTTAGGCAAAAATGATGTCCATGATCCATAAGTGGAACTAACAGTGGCACTGATGGAGTACTGTGCACACATTAATGGCAATATGAAATGTGGCCCTTAAACATTAGTCACTGTGGAAACACAGGACTGAACCAACCTTTCAAATCCACTGTAATAGAATGATCATTTTAACTCACCAAGTGCTGGATGTCCCGTCTTTCCACATGCTGTAAGAGAAGTCTCTGTTTCTGAATGACAGGACGCTTACAATACCTAAGATATACATAAAGCAGACTTAGTGTTTCTGAAGCACTGATTTCTATTCAAATTACATTTCTTCACTTAGAAGAAAAATTAACCTCTCTTTGATAACTGGCCTCTAATTGTTTTGTTTCTAAAAAAGCAGCAAATGGTTAACTTCCAACTCAAAAAGATAATATTAAATTACCCTAATTGTGCATGTCAACTAAAACTTTACTGCTTCCAAATAAGATAAGATCATATTTTATAGGGTTTGCAACATAGGTGTCAGTTCAAGCAATTTTGTAGTTCAGCCACTACAGAAACATTATGTGAAACATAGTTAACCCCACAGTTTTAGTTTAAAATATTTTTTTTAAAATACATTAGCTTTATTACATTTTCATCAAATATTAAACATTAACTTTCCTATCCAACAGTATCTGCAAGTCCTTAGAACCTTCAAATAAAACCAGAAATTGAAGACCACGTTTTTCTACCTTCTTTCATCTTCCTCCTCATATTAACTCTTGATGTTATGGTTTCAGGGCCAAGTAAATTCCAGTTATCGGACTTTTCCAGGTAGTGAAAGACATAAAATACTGGAGCAATACTCATGAGCTCTGCCTCTGCACTGCCCTTAGGCAAATTAGTAAGAAACTGAACACCTTCACGTTTGAGAGCAGCAGAGATTACTTCACCCATAAGCTGTCCTGTGAAGAAAAACAACATGGTTAATTGCTGCCTCAGAAATACAGGCATAACTCTTATTGACTTAATTGGGAGTTGTGCAAGAATATCTGAGGGTAGAATCCGACCCATAACATTTAGAGATACTCTAATCATTTTCTATAAAAATCTATTAATAAAGATACGAGTTTAAGACAATATAACCTCTAAAGAAGAGGCTGGTCTAAATAGCCTTTTCTCAAAAGAAAGAGAGAGAACCTGAGAGTATAGTCAGGTGGGTAGAGCAGAAAAAAAGGAAATTAAGAAAGAGAGCAAGCACGTATCTAGAAACTAAACATAAAATACTGCAAACATTTCATTCCATTTACCTTTTATACTCACAGTCCTGTCAATTTTCGTTTTGGGGACCAGATCAAATGGTGTCCTGTATCGAAATTCTTGTCGTCTTCTGATTATACCTGCAATTGGAAATAAGTACATATATATCTCAACATATTTATAGCATTACCTGCTGGGTCAGATTGAAGCCACAGCTGTTTGCCAATTTATCAAACACACACAAAAAATCATGAAAACTAGAGTTGGGTCTAAAATCCAGATCCAAACAACTCTAAACTTTGAAAAAGTTCAGATCCAGACCCTAATTCCATAATAAATTAAACTAATACTTGGATCTTTAGAAAAGTTCTAATCTTGATCAGAACTCTGGGGGATAGATTCATCTCTGATTAAACTGGATTATTTTCTATTCTAGGGAAAACAGCAGTTGGTAGTCGGTTTTCCTGAACAACTAAATTTAGAAAAATCTCAAAGTCTGCATGCCATATAAGATATGAGTTCCTAATCATTCCAATTAATCAAAATCTAGAAAAAATGGCTAGCTACTTTGAAAGGGACTCCATTACTGTGTGCTAGGGCATGCAATTTCACAATAGAGATATGTGAGCATTGTGCCATGAAGAAGAATTGATTTTGATGTTTGTCTGAGATTGCAGAGTAAAAGAACAAAATCACTTTCCATACCATTAACACCTTGTGGATCCAGAGAAAAGCCTGCATGAAGTTCTCTCTTAATACCTTCTGGCTGCAATCAAGAAGAGGCCAAAACTAAGCAGTACATCAAAGTACTTTGTTTAATTTAACACACTGACTAAAGCAATAATTTTAAAATATCAAACAATCAGACCCACATAATCTTTGTCTAATTCTCAGTTTAAAGGTTTGCTGCTGCTGCTGCTGCCTGCCATTTCTTTTCAAAACAAAATCTTCAACCAAAATTAGCAACAGATGTAAATAAAGTTTATGGGAATTATAAAACTATAATAAATATATCTTTACAATAAATGTATTTAAGTATTTGAAAAACTGATGCAAACCACATCATCAATATTCTATACTCTATTTGCTTATTTTAAGTTACAAGCTACATACATCATATTTACACCTATTTGCCTACTAGTTGTCAACCATTGTAATCCATACATTTAAAAAAGTAAATACATAAGGGCCCAATCCTGAAGTTGCATCATGGCATAACTCTCAATGAAGTCAATGAGCATTTTATATGAGAAAGGACTGCAGGATCAGGCAAATGTTTTATGCCTTTTATATACACATCAGAATGGAGATTAACAACTGCTGCAACTGGTAGATCTGTTAAACAGAATGACAAGACTATTTGCAGGTGTATTATTTGTTATTTTACAGCACCCAAAAGACTGATAAGCACTTTTTAAACACAAGTAAATTACATATGATCCCTGGATTTCATAAATCAAATGCAGTCATGTTCATATTCTGATTTCATATATTTATAAAATACCATCCATTTATTATGACTGAATCTATTCAAAAAGAGTTCTAAGGAAGGTTTTGGTCTTACCACCACACGCAATGTTTTCACTAAAACTTCACTGTTCTGTTCAGCCAACAATGTAAAGTTGATTGTATGAAGACCTAGTTCCAGAGGGAGTATTCTGAATGTAACTGATGTGACAGAATAACCATCTAGGTTCTGAAATTGACAACTCTGTAACCTTTGCTGAGCACTTGCAGAGCCTTCGAACAAACAGATTCCATCTCCAACTGTTGCTTTAACACAGAACTGAAACATCGGAGAAGATTTTAAAAGATTAAAATAAATTTTACACTGAGTTAGATAACGCTAAACAATTTTACTATTGTTAGCAATGTGTAAAAGTGATTAACTTTATTATTATTGTTGTTATTTGCATTATAGTAGCGCACAGAGGCCCTAACCAAGGATCAGAGAGCCATAGCGCTAGGCATCATATATACAGTTGCATATAACTTTTCTTTGCAACATTTATCTGTAAAATTTCACTGTTCTGTTTCAGGGTATTTTTCATCCCTAAAATTTTGCTTTTCTATTAAACCTCCAGGCAACATTATTTATTTGCTTTCAAAAATTTGTAACCAAGAAAACCACCCTCCACTTGAAATTTCAAACTCAAATTTTGAGCAGAAGCGTTATATTATTTATTTTTTAATATTTATATTAGGATAGAACACAAAAGTTGCTATGTAATTTCAAAACACAGAGAAAGATGCAGTCTCTATGCCCGAAAGAGCATACAGTTTAAAAATACAGACAGACAAAGAGAAAGGAAAAGGGATACAACATCCAAGCAAGGAGGTGAGGGTGATAACTGGGACATCCTATTAGTATAGCAGCCATCTTTAAAAAAAATATTTTGTGCACTGTACTTTTACATGCGAGAAGGTGGATGCTACAGAAAGAAAACTTCATATGTTGCTGAATGCTGCTTCTGCTGAACTGACCCTTTCTTCCCTGTCCTGTCCAAGGTTCTTTCTACCAAAGCTAACACTGTGGGCGCTCAAACATGTAGTCTGTGCCTGACCAGCAGGAGGGAAGGACTAGAAAAGGGAGTGAAGCAGAAAGATGTAAAGATTAGTGCATTTCTTGATGTACAAAATTGTTTATTCTTGAGTCCGAAAGTTTTTTCCACATTTGATCAAGAGCGCTGCCCTCTCAGTTCAGGAAGCTAATATGTAGAAACTCCGTCCATGATTCTGTTCACTAGAGTACATTGGGAGCTGGCTTCAGAATTAAGTGAAAGTCATTTCATGTGTCAGTTCCACTTATGCCATTTTGGCTTCCCTTTTCCACCACCTACCATTGAGAACTGGCTAGGCCACACACCAGGATATTCTACAAACATAGCTGTTGGTTCTGCCTGGGGGCAGTTGATTTTTTAATACAACTTTTGAACTGTGCCCAAATAGAATGTGATGGGCGCTACAGGAAGCAAATAAATTAAATTATGAAGTACAATGCTGCATTTTTTAACAATTGGAGAATCCTGACTCATGCATACTGACTGTATACTTGCAGAAACAAATCCTTTGTCAGTTCATCATAATACTACTTATATAAAATTCAGAAAATCCACAAATTACCATTGTTCTGGAATTTCTGTAGTTGTAAACAGATCCTTTTAACTCAATTTGTTCTCCACGCACAACAGAATAAGGTATATTCATGCTCACAAAAATATCTTTTAAAACCTGCACTTGGAGTGCATCAGCAACACATATGCCTAGGAAGAATTAAAAACATAATAGCCCAATATGATATAAACAGAAGCACACATTTTATGCAGACTAGTCTCTCATTCCAAGAAGCAGGTCCATATCACTCCTCACACCCTTGTCACCTTTCTGGTTTCCTATCAAATTACAAAATCTACTTTGAAATCATCATCTTGGGTTTTCTGAAATCATCAAGGACTCGCTCCACTTTCTCTTTCTGAGTTGTTATTTTCTTTCAAAGAGTTGTTCTCTTTCTGCCTAATTCCTTGTGCTCACTCCAGTCCTCCTACTCTGACCTCTTCTCAGTTCTCTCCTTCCTAGTGCTAAGATTTTCTCTTTCAGCTGTACTACCCCATCTAACACAAACTCTCTGCTCCCCCCTCTCTTCAAGCAATTAAGTCACTTCCTCTCAAGATCTTATTGCAGGATTTTCTTTTTCTCTGTAGCCTCCTATAAGACAACTGTAAAACAGAACTGCAGCCAAAGCAGAAGTATTAACATTTTTTTAAAAAATTTAACTTCTGAGAAGTACATAACAAATATTCAAACAACAAGCATATTGAAAAAAAACAGTATACTAGATGACATGATTTCAAATCAGATTATTCTGATTACAGTCTTTCTTTCTGGCCACCCAAAAATAATTTCCACAACACTTTTGCATAAAAGATTCTCACAGATTCATAGCATCAAAGGTTGATGATTTATTCTATTTGACAAATAGGATTAGAAGTTTTCAAATGGTGTATAAAATTGGTTCTGGTGCTTACAGTTTTACAGATAGTGGTCAAATCAAGCCAGAATTAAACAAAGAGTAAACACAAAAGAAGGTAACCAAAATATGATGATTTTAATGCATAATATTTCATGAACCAACAGGGCTAAAGAATAGCACTCTCTTGCAAATAATACATAGTATTAGTTTCTGTTTCTGGCGTTCCAAGAGATATCTGGCCAGCAAACATGAAGACTATATATCAGATAGGCCAGGATACTTTCAGCATTCCAAGCCTCTAGGACCAGTTTTCCCATGATACTGATGATCAAGGGGGAATGTTCAGCTAAAATATATATTAGTAGGGAAGGAAAAGAGAATCTTGGATCTCTTGAGACATCTAGATCAGGGGTTCTCAAACTGGGGGTCGGGACCCCTCAGGGGGTCGTGAGGTTATTACATGGGGGGGGTCACGAGCTGTCAGCCTCCACCCCAAGCCCCGCTTTGCATCCAGCATTTATAATGGTGTTAAATATATAAAAAGGTGTTTTTAATTTATAAAATGGGGGTCGCACTCAGAGGCTTGCTATTTGAAAGGGGTCACCAGGACAAAAGTTTGAGAACCACTGATCTATATAGACTTATGTGTAGTACTGGGGAGGAGCCAGTGGTCGTGGTACATGTAGGTACCAGTGACATAGGGAAGGATAGGAGAGAGGTCCTGGAGGCCAAATTTAGGCTGCTAGGTAAGAGACTGAAGTCCAGGACCTCCATGGTCGCATTCTCTGAAATACTTCCAGTTCCATACACAGGGCCAGTTAGACAGCCAGAACTGCAGGGTCTCAATGCATGGATGAGACGATGGTGTAGGAAGGAGAGATTTAGATTTATTAGGAACCGGGAAAACTTTTGGGAAAGGGGGAGCCTATACAGGAAGGATGAGCTTGACCTAAACCAAAATGGAACCAGATTGCTGACACTTAATATTAAAAAGGTCATGGAGCAGTTTTTAAACTAAGGACTGGGGGAAAGCCGATAGGTGTGGAAGAGCACATGGTTCGGACAGCGACATCCATTAGTGGAGGATCTATTGATGGAGATTCTCTGTGACCTAGTAAGGACGAGAGGATGGAAGATGATAAAATATGGGTAGGATCTGATGAGAAAGAGCCAAATGAAAAAAGTCCCATTCAATTGCATCATGTAATGGCAGACAGCTAAAAAGTGAAAAGTTTTTAAAGTGCTTATATACCAATGCTAGGAGTCTAAATAATAAGATAGGTGAGGTACCTTGTAATAAATGAGGATATTGATATAATAGGTATCACAGAAACTTGGTGGAATGAGGATAATCAATGGGACACAGTAATATCAGGGTACAAAATATATTGGAAGGACAGAACAGGTTGTGCTGGTCGGAGAGTGGCATTATATGTGAAAGAAAGCACAGAATCAAATAAAGTAAAAATCTTAAATGAACCAAACTGTACCATAGAATCTCTATGGATAGTAATTCCATATTCTAATAATAAGAATAAAGCAGTAGGAATATATTACTGACTACCTGACCAGGATAGTGATAGTGACTGTGAAATACTCAGAGAGATTAGAGAGGCTATTAAAATAAAAAACTCAATAATAAAAGTTGAAATCCCCCATCCCCATATTGACTGGATACATGTCACCTCAGGACGGAATGCAGAGATAAAGTTTTTTGACACCTTAAATGACTGCTTCTTGGAGCAGCTAGTCCCAGAACCCCCTCAGAGGAGAGGCAATTCTTGATTTAGTCCTAAGTGGAGCACAGGATCTGGTCCAAGAGATGAATATAGCTGGATCGCTTGGTAATAGTGACCATAATATAATTAAATTTAACATTCCTGTGGTGGGGAAAACACCACAGCAGCCCAACACCGTAGCAGAAAGGGAAACTACACAAAAATGAGGAGGTTAGTTAAACATAAATTAAAAAGGTACAGGGACAAAAGTGAAATCCCCGCAAGCTGCATGGAAACATTTTAAAGACACCATAACAGAGGCTCAACCTAAAAATGTATACCCCAAATTAAAAAACATAGTAAGAGAACCAAAAAAGTGCCACCGTGGCTAAACAACAAAGTAAAAGAAGCAGTGAGAAGCAAAAAGGCATCCTTTTAAAAGTGGAAGTTAAATCCTAGTGAGGAAAATAGAAGGGAACATAAACTCTGCCAAATGAAATGTAAAAATATAATTAGGAAGGCCAAAATGGAATTTGAAGAACAGCTAGCCAAAGACTCCCAAAGTAATAGCAAAAAAAAAATTTTAAGCACATCAGAAGCAGGAAGCCGGCAAGACAACCTGTGGGGCCACTGGACAAGGGAGGTGCTAAAGGAGCACTCAAGCACGATAAGGCCATTGCAGAGAAACTAAATGAATTCTTTGCATCAGTCTTCACGCATGAGGATGTGAGGGAGATTCCCAAACTTGACCCATTCTTTTTAGGTGACAAGTCTGAGAAACTGTCCCAGATTGAAGTGTCATTAGAGGCGATTTTGGAACAAATTGATAAATTAAACAGTAATAAACCACCAGGTCCAGATGGTATTCACCCAAGAGTTCTGAAGGAATTCAAATGTGAAATTGCAGAACTACTAACTGTAGTTTGTAACCTATCATTTAAATCAGCTTCGGTTCCAGATGACTGGAGGAAGCTAATGTGACGCCAATTTTTAAAAATGGTTCCAGAGGTGATCCGGACAATTACAGGCTGGTAAGACTGACTTCAGTACCGGTCAAACTGGTTGAAACTATAGTAAAGAACAAAATTGTCAAACACATAGATGAATATAATTTGTTTTGGAAGAGTCAACATGGTTTTTGTAAAGGGAAATCATGCCTCACCAATCTACTAGAATTCTTTGAGGGGGTCAACAAGCATGTGGACAGGGAGGAACCAGTGGATATAGTGTACTTAGATTTTCAGAAAGCATTTGACAGGGTCCCTCACCAAAGGCTCTGAAGCAAAGTAAGCTGTCATGGGATGAGCCTCTCAAGGACTGGTAACTGGTTAAAAGATAGGAAACAAAGGGTAGGAATAGGTCAGTTTTCAGAATGGAGAGAGGTAAATAGTGGTGTCCCCCAGGGGTCTGTACTGGAACCAGTCCTGTTCAACATATTCATAAATGATCTGGAAAAAGGGGTAAAGAGTGAGGTGGCAAAATTTGCAGAGGATGTTGTGAAGGCCAAGACTATAACAGGGTTCAAAAAAGAACTAGATAAGTTCATGGAGGATAGGTCCATCAATGGCTTTTAGCCAGGATGGACAGGAATAGTGTCCCTAGCCTCTGTTTGCCAGAAGCTAGGAATGGGTGACAGGGGATGGACCACTTGATGATTACCTGTTCTGTTCATTCCCTCTGGGGCACTGGCATTGGCCACTGTTGGAACACAGGATACTGCGCTAGATGGACCTTTGGTCTGACCCAGTATGGCCATTCTTATGAAAGGAAAATGTCTTGGAAAAGAAAACTAAATCCAAAAGCTCATTAATTATTTTGGTTACCCGTACTGAGGTCGCAATGCTTACCTTTATCTGAAATGCCAACACCTTGTATTTCCCATGTAGTCAGAGAATCAGGCAGAGTCACTGAAAGGGTCTTTGATCTACATTACAAATGGTTTTTGAGAATTAGTCAATTTTATAAATTATTATTATTACTTTGTTAATACCAACATTTGGCTCAGCACTATACAACATGCAGGTAAAGACAGCCTCTGCCCAGAGGAGTTTGGAGGGTCAAAGGTTCAGATAAGCTGTACAGGAGACCTAGAGCTGTTGACTTAGAACACAGAACACATTTTTGTCTGATTAGGCTTGGTATTGGTTGGCCTTGCAGAAATCAGAGAGTTTTTTGAACTAATATGAACAAAAAGAGAGCTGGGGCCTGACACTCTGGGAATAGGTGGTCAGTTTCCTGTACAGAGACATAATGGAAAAAATGTCAAGGGGAGTCGGGCCCAGCCTCACCAGTGATTGATCATCTACCTTCCAACTGAGACTGATCAAGTGAATATCAGAGCCAGCAAGTGGCTCAGTTGGGGAGAGGAACTGTGGAAAGGAGGGTGATGTCACTAGCTGGCACTGAATGGAGAGACGTACAGGGAAAGGACTCTGGGATCCAGCAGCCTACTTTGGTCCAGGGAGTAGCTTTGTGTTCATATTCCTGGAGTGAGGAGACAGGCCACCAGCCTACAGTTCTTATAGTTAAGGGCAGTATCATAATGCATATGCACAAGAGGATAGAATTTAAGTTGCACAGACTATCTTAACTATGGCATTTCCTAACTTTGGAGTGCTTTAATGTTCTCTTAACAATATTTTTAAAAATGGAATAAATATACAATTCTAAGAAACGATATAAGAATTCATATCATGGGAGGAGGGCAGGAAAACTAAAAATAACCTCTTTAAAAAATATGACAGGTTTCAGAGTAACAGCCGTGTTAGTCTGTATTCGCAAAAAGAAAAGGAGTACTTGTGGCACCTTAGAGACTAACCAATTTATTTTAGCATGAGCTTTCGTGAGCTACAGCTCACTTCATCAGATCAGTTGTATCTGATGAAGTGAGCTGTAGCTCACGAAAGCTCATGCTAAAATAAATTGGTTAGTCTCTAAGGTGCCACAAGTACTCCTTTTCTTTTTAAAAAATATGGTCAGTCTAAAAATCCTGCAAATTCATAGTAACGGTATTTGCCCCCTTGTGAGTCAATATGAACCCTCTCCACTGAGGGTATGTCAACACTGCAAGTGAAAGTGTAATTGTAGCACGGAAAGGCATACCTGTACTAATTTTAATCTAGCTAGCATGGGTATGCCTTACCCATGCTTCAGTTACACCTTCCACAAGGTAGGCAGCATGATCACTTCCCTCAGTCAACAGTAAGGGAGTGAATTAGGGTTTCTTTCTCTGTATTGAGAGAGGCTTTCAATAAGAGATGGATATCCTAGTTCAGAAAATGGGGCACCTCAGATTCTATGCAACAACTGAGCTATTGCAAGTCAGATGACATTAAATGGTTCAGATTATAGTACCCTGGAGGAACTTGGTGGACTTCCCATAACCAGCTTTCAGGGAAGTAGCTACGAATCTCTGCCTTGTCCAATTCCAGTAGAGCCTTAAAATCTAAAAAGAACAAACAAATAAAGCAATTCAGAGATTCCTAAGGCTTTCCACTCACAACCTCAAAAATCACTGTTTTTGACTTCTTGATCATACAGCCTAGAATCTTTCCTTCTGTTTTTCTTGTTAAAATAAAAAAATGGATTTTAATGTTCTTACAAGAAAGCTGTCATTATCCTAAAACAACTATATACACCCTCATAAATGTATGTATACATTCACAGACAGTTTGAAACTTACGCATTCTTGCCAATATTAAAACTTTGTAGGTCCCACTCTCCCGTAGTTTTGTTGCAAATTCACAGCAATCCTTGAATGCTTTTATGCACCTAGGATGACTCTTAATACGCTCAACTCTCTGACCGCAAGTCTCTTTGAGAGGAGATTCTTTTACTCCACCCATACAGCACTTTCGAATCTCTGGATGCAAATATCTGGATGCTGAAATAATAATAAAATATCTTACATAATCCCTTCCTTGAGATAAAATACTTTTAAACAAATGGCTGTAACTGGTCATAATGAAGTAAATTTTCAATCATTCAGGTAATCATGTACAACCATGATAAAGGTGTAGCTTTCAGAAAGAAATTAAATTTGTCTTTTTAAAAATCCCAGTGTTCAAAGTGACCTCTCCATATTATTGTGAATCAAAATTTTAAAACAAATAAGGAAAAAGGATGGAAATGACATTTCAAAGGAAAAAGTCAGCCACAAAAACCATAACTATGTTTTTCTCGCCTATGTTGCATGAATTGGTGGTCTCAGTCCAATCCTTAATGGATCGTATCCATATTAGAAATGCCACCAGCACAACTGGCAGACCTTGTGAGCACAGAGGCCAAAAATTTAAAGGGCAAAAGGACAAAAGCACTCTTCCACCCCACGAGTAGGTCAAGATTGGGACAGACTGTCATGTTGTTAATTTGTATTGTGGCCATGATTCAGCAAGAAACTTAAGTAATTGCTTAAATTTTAAGAATGCGCTTAAGTCCCACTGACTTCAAGTGAAGCATGTGTTTAAGAGCTTTTCTGATATGGGTCCTCTGACAAATCTGAACAATGACATTGCAATCTAGCTCTTCCTGTGCACACTCAAAATTTAAACCTTCATATTCCTGATTTCTAATGTACAGCCTCTTTTTTTCATATATTCAAGCAAAACTTTTGGAGCACCTCTGTTTTGTATTTCCTCTTCAAAGCTGGATCTTCTTGGTCTTACAATTGCTTTACAACTTTCGTCTGTTAAAAAAACCCCAAGAACATGTTATAATATTTTTTTCCACTAACTCATTCCAGCATTAAAATAAACCAGTGAAAATATACTATAGGACTGATCCGTGAATTTGGCAAGCTTTGTTTTGCAGAACTACTAACCGTGGTATTTAACCTATCATTTAAATCAGCTTCTATACCAGATGACTGGAGGATAGCTAATGTGATGCCAATTTTTTAAAAAAGGCTCCAGAAACAATCCCGGCAATTACAGGCCATTAAGCCTAACTTTGGTACTGGGCAAACTGGTTGAAACTACAGTAAAGAACAAAATTGTCAGACACACAGAAAGCCTTTGACAAGGTCCCTCACCAAAGGCTCTTAAACAAAGTAAGCAGTCATGGTGCAAGAGGGAAGGTCCTCTCATGGTCAGTAACTGGTTAAAAGATAGAAAACAAAGGGTAGGAATAAATGGTCAGTTTTCAGAATGGAGAGAGGTAAATAGCGGTGTCCCTCATGGGTCTGAACTGGGACCAGTCCTGTTCAACATACAGTAACTCCTCACTTAAAGTCGCTCCGGTTAACGCTGTTTTGTTGTTAAGTTGCTGATCAATTAGGGAACATGCTTGTTTAAAGTTGTGCAATGCTCCCTTATAAAATCGTTTGGCAGCCGCCTGCTTTGTCCACTGCTTTTTCTAATTGCAATGAGGCACTCTAGGCCCTAGAATCTAAGGTATGTGGTTTTTTTACCATAATTACAATCCTTACTGCATTTGTATTTATGAGACAATGATTCCAACATTATTCTTCCTCACTGTATAATTAAGCTCCAACATAATAATTGTGAGCTATGCTACTTGTAGAAAAACAGATTTGAACTTTCATGTGTAAAGGATAAGTACCTGCTACTTTAGAGTCATCTGCATTAGCATTGGTTAGAAATGTAAGCCCAGCTAATCGGAATACATCAACATTGTTCTGCCCTCCTCCAGCACCACATCCAAGATCACTCTTTTCCAAATCTAACATTACCTGTTGAAAAAAGTAAGCGAGGAGCTAATTTCAATGTGAAATATATTATATGACTGAAGGGAGCATTATGGACCTGTACGGATTAACAAGTCATTTAGCCAGTAAAATGATATAAGACTGACACAGAAATACATTGTATTCAGTGTTGTTATAGCCATGTCAGTCTCAGGATATTAGAGAGACAAGGTGGGTGAGGTAATATCTTTTATTGGACTGACTTCTGTTGGAGAGAGAGAAAAGCTTTCAAGCTTACACAGAGCTCTTCTTCAAGTCTGGGAATCTTACTCACCTTGTATTTAGCTGTGACACTCTGAGGAAAATTGCCAGATCTGAAGATGAGCTCTGTGTAAGCTTGTCTCTCTCACCAACAGAATTTGGTCCTGTAAAAGATATTACCTCACCCACCTTGTCTCACAAAAACACATTGTTATTTTTCTCTTCTTGTACTAAACTGTTGTGTAGTGCTGTTGTAAAATGTTAAACAGCTGCTACCTTTCACCCCTGAGGTGGCATTCTTTCAGCTGCTGGTGAAGTGAATTCTACATAAATCTGTGAAAACAGAAATCCTAGGTTATCTACTGAACAAGAACATTATATGCGACAGCAATATGAGCTCCCACCTTACTACTCTACCAGTGTGGCTTAAAAACCGGACCTGCAGAAATCACTACTAGGACTGAGGAGGGGAGTTCAGTCTCTATGCCTATTCAATCATGGAGCTCTCCAAAAACAGAGCCAATCACTGTGGATTTTTTGATGATGAGAACTGGGCTAAGCCCCACAACTCATTTCCATAGGGCAAACAATAATTGAAAGGCAACTATTTTTGATTACTACTGACCTCAGCTGAATTTGAACTAGTAACCTAGAGGTGAAAGGCTCTAAATCCCATCACCAAGCCTTCTGAATGCATGCAACATAACACAAACTTTTAAACTATCACTATATTTTGTGACTATTACTTAACTCTTTCCATAGACTTCTTTCTTGTTCCTGTGATTCCATATATTGCCTTATCGATAGATGACAAAGCAACAAAAGAACTGAACTGGGTTTTCATGTTAATTGATATAACCTTGCGCGGCTTATGAGAGCGTTCGTTTGATAATAACTGAACCTATAAAAGGAAAACAAATATGGGTTACTGTGACGCATGGCAAGAAAGGGTTAAACATCCTGCAGGATAAATGACCCAAATTCAACCTTTAGACAAGCGTTAAGTAAGTAAAAGGTAATTAGGGCCATTCCATGTCAGATAGGCTAGAACTTTGAAATGCAAACCTGTATTGTTAGAAATTAGAGGTGAGACTAATTGTATGTGTGTACTTATATCATGTTAGAGGTTAACAATGTAACCAAACAGTCCCTGTCTATGCTGTATTCTGTTAATTCAGAGATCAAAAGGAAAACTTAACATTTAAATGAACTATAAATATAGTAATATCACTGTATTCATTTCTTTGAAATGTCTAGCAAATCACCTGCAAATGGTGGAAAACAGGCAATTGCCTTATATAAATCCCTGTAGCTAATTACTAGTGACGCTTAGGAAATAGGTCTACTTCAAAGTTTCCACGATTGCCTATTGTTCACTTAAGGACTCCGAGTTGTCAAGAGAAGGCCTGGAACTGTATAAAGGTCTCTTGGGTCCTGATCATTTTTATCTTAGATCTGCTTGATGCTTCATGCAGGGGGAGCTTGAGTCATAACACTGAGATCTCCAGTCCCATCTGGATCACCCTGAATATAAACACTAGACTATAATCTATGGACTAATTCTGAAAGAACTCTTTGCAACTACAAAGCTCACCATCTCTACTATGAATCTGATCTCAGAACTGTACTAATGTCTGTACGCATACTGCTCTTTTAACCAATACTCTCTCTCTTTTCTTTTTTAATAAATTTTAGTTTAGTTAATAAGGATTGGCTCTAAGCATGTATTTCGGTAAGATCTGGAATATTCATTAACCTGGGAGGTAATGTGTCTGATCCTTTGGGACTGGTAGAATGTATATGATGAATTAGATTTTCAGTAATCCTCATCATATTTGACTTGGGTGTCTGGGTGGAGGTCTAAGACTTTAAGGGTTACTTTAAGGGATCTGTGCAGTTGGCTTCTGGGTAACCAGTAAGGTATTATAGAAGCTGTTTTGTGCTGGTTTGGTAAATCTAAGAATAGGAATATTAACTAGCTTTGGAGATTGTCTGCCCCATTCTTTGCAGTTTGCCTGAATTGAGTAACTTCAGTGCAGCTCTCCTGGGACTCCAGTCACAGTTACTTAAAAAATAATTAAGAGATTTGAAGGCTGACATTAACATTTGGGGAAAACATTAGAGAAACTGTGCAGCTCTGAGGGTAGAATTTTGATGATAAAACAAACGGACCACTTAATTTGAGAATGTTTATGGAACTTTTAATACACCGACTCATACACTCACCTGGAGGCTATTCCCACACTTCTGTTCTATATTCAGCCAAACTGAATCAGCTACTAATTCTGCAGTTTCCTCTCCAGTGACAATGTAGTAGACAAGGAGACGGGCTGAAGGAACCATTTCTTGCGTTAGCTGAAAGTTTAGATTTTCATAATCTGAGCTCATAATCCTCTCCTGAGTTCCAAAACTTACTATTTTCCCTTTGGATAATATCTATAAAATGGGGGGGAGGGGAAAAAAAAAAGAAAGAAACTAGTCCCAGCAAGTGTTCCTGACTCCCTAGAAAAGTCACTTTGGCAAAGAGAAAGATTGTAGATAATATACTATTTGTGTATCTTAACTGGTGAAAAATAACAAAAAGGAAATTAAAAAAGTTAAATCTTACTTTTAGAAATACTTTTGCCCTTTTGTATTGATTTTTACATGAACTCAAATCACTTTGTAAACATAAATTAAGCCTCACAACAGCATGTAAAACTGGCAACTTTATCTTGAATTCAGAGCATACGAAGAATCAAGCATTTGAGATGTTTAATGTAGTCTACCTTAAATTAATGTAAAAGAGAGTTGTGTCAATTGAAATAGTATTGTTTGTTTTAATATAAACAGATTGTAATACAACTGAAAGTAGCACTTTTTTATACTGTACATCGTCCTATAAGCCCTCAGATACAATGTAATAGTGTACCTGAAAAAAATGAGGAGTCTAATATATCAAATATTTGCTGGCAGTGTGGGTAAGTTTATCTTCCCCTGTTCAATGGACCAAATTTAGACAGTGCAAGGAAAAGGACATAACTCCCCATTCCCAAACAGAAGTGGATATGCATTGCAAATGCTGTCTTGATGAGTGCCCATAATCTTGCCCATAATCAACCATATACATACACACACAGCGCTACTGAGAAGATTCTTGGTGCTGGGATCATGAACTATTTCCCTACATGAGTGTATGACTTCCAAGAGAAGTAAGCATGTGTCTTAGTGTTTGCTGAATGACGGTCTTCAAATCAGGAAACTGTCAAAAAATCAAGTCTACAAGCCCTTTGCTGCTGCCCACTGCTGCATTTTTGAAATGTTGAAGTTCTGTGGCACACTTACTTCACAAGTTTCAGAGTAGCAGCCGTGTTAGTCTGTATTCACAAAAAGAAAAGGAGTTCTTGTGACACCTTAGAGACTAACAAATTTATTTGAGCATAAGCTTTCGTGAGCTACAGCGTACTTGAGGCTGCTGACAAGCAATTAACACAATGCTGATACAAATGCAGACTGATTTTTCCTCTCATTTTTACAAGTTCTCCCCATGTCAAAATTAAGGTGTAATACAGGAGCAATGGGGGAAATGTGTGTCGCTGTCTGAACAGACCCTGTTCCGCGGTTAAATATAGGACTTTGATTTCTCTAGTGTTGTCGATTTGGCACCTTGTACTAAATTACAAAACAATGTTTTAATGTGAAAATACATCTGTTACTTACCAAATAGCTGTAGCAATGTATTTTATGAATATAGTGGCTATGTGGATACACTTTAATGCTTATATAATCCCCCACACGTAGTAGTTTATAGTTTGAAGCCCAGTCAATGTACAGATAACTTTTGCTGAGCGATGAGTATGCTTTTGCTTCATAGTTTCCAGTAGCCTGATTTTCTTCTGATAGACTTGCATCTGCAGTTTTTAGCTAAAAATTATATAAAGTGCATACAAAGATTTAATACCAACAAACATTCTGATAATGTTTTGTACAATGCCTTTTATCCAGCATCTAAAAGCTCTTCGTCATTAATCAAGTAAACTTCACAATAGCCCTGTGAATCAGGAATTATTAAAGTCATTTTGTAAATAGGTAAATAGAGTCCAAAAGAGGATCATGGCTTGATTTCAAGAGAACTAAGCACCCACAGCTCTCGAGTCAGTGATAAAGAAAGGATCACAAGTCAGGCATGCTGACTCCCAAATGCATTCTTTAATTATGAAATTATACTTCCTCCTATTAAATAAATAATAAAATTAAAATTTAATATAATACGTATACAGGATGGATTAAGTAGTTCTGATAAAATGACAGCCAACTCAAGCATTTGTCTGAAATTTACCTCTGCACATTCTGGTTTCAGATAGATGCCGAAATCCCAAAATACCATCTTGTCCCTCTGAGATGGTCAATGAACAATTAACAAAGGGAAATTCTATGAGAAAGCCTGCTTTGAATAATTTCTAGGCCGAGATAAATTGGTTCATGTACATTTGGATAACCAGTATCTGAAGATTTTGATGTTTGTATGAACTGAACCTTTTGAATTAGGCGATCATCTTTAATATATACACAAATCAATTTCAACCATTTCACATTTTCTTTTATAAAAAACTGTCAAATCCAAATAAGTAAAAAAACCCAAACCAACAGTAAAGATTTATATATGTATACATATAAGTGGAGAGGAAAAGGTCAACAACATACTGAAAGCTACTGTCATTTTGATTAGACGTCTCCAGAATGAGAAAAAGCACTTTGAGGATTTTTATTGTTAAGCAATTCATTTGGATTTTTTAATTTTCATTTTAAAAGTCTATTGCAACTAATTAGGATACACACCTATATCTGTATTTGGATTTGTTTTGTTTTCATTTTCTCTTTTCCTCACTGTTGTCAGCAAGGGATTAGTTTCAAAATAGTTTAATATACAAGTAACTTTCCTCTAAAGCAGTCGTATGTGGTAGTATTGAATATTTGTCACAATCCCCCTGTTAGATTATAAAATTGTCAAATTTTCTAATCTACTGGTTTCGTGTGTAAAAACTTCCCTTCTGTATTTCAGACTGGCCAAAGTAAACAGTCAGAGAGTACATACTATGCAAGAAATAGAGCAGTCAGAAGAATTTAACTCACTTGAAATTCTAGTGCTTTGCTAGAAGATGGAATATTAACCACAAATAAAGCAGTTCCATCATTCACACTTGTTTGTCTTGTCCCAGCATCTGAGCCTTCTGGTACCAACTCAGTTGAATCCATTTGCTCATCAAATACATTTGCACTGAGAATTACAGGGAGGTTCCCCACAGGCTGGTCCAATGTATCCTTTACCTGAACCTGATCATTAGAACAGAGAAACTTTGCTATAAAAATGCTATTATTCTTTAAATGTGAGCATGAGCAGGAGTACCTTGGCAGAAACAGTCTGTCCACTTGTCACAGTACTTCAAGAGAGTAAATGGGCAGGCAGATCTCAAGTAACATCCATTAAAAAAAACATTATATATTATAGCATACAATCATATTGCTTATGTTAACTAACCTTGATGAAGAATGGAAGACCAGGCTTCAAAAATAGAGGCGTAGCTACCAAGTTCAATTTGTAAGGAGATAGTGCATATCTGACTCCAGCAAATTCACTTTCTTCACTAAGTCCACCTAACAAAAAAATTTTTTTCTTTTGAGAAGTGTCTTCCAGGGATCCCATTTTCTCCCTCAGTAGTCCTGTGTCATGGCAACCCAAGCCATTTGTTATACTCAGGACTGAGGAGTCTTTGCACTCAAGGATCAAACTTTTATCAATATGAAATTAAATTAATAAAAACCTTAAACGCTTTTTAAAAAACATGTAAAATTGTGCTGGTGATGTTAAGTCATCCTTCTCATATCCTTTTGGTAAAGGAGATTTCTGAACACAAAAGAAGATCTTGGGCCAGG
Organism: Eretmochelys imbricata; assembly: GCF_965152235.1. Lineage (NCBI taxonomy): Eukaryota > Metazoa > Chordata > Testudines > Cheloniidae > Eretmochelys > Eretmochelys imbricata. The sequence goes on from NC_135587.1 coordinate 22,488,587, forward strand.
AACCACTTTGTATTTTATTCAGATTTTCACATAAGTATGTTCAAATGAGGGACTAAAAAACCAAGAACCCTACCTGTAGTTTCTAGCACTGTTACAGCAATATACAGGTATGACCCATCTAGCTCTTCCAGGCTTTGGTAGCCTATTTCCTTAACTGCATTTTTACTATTAAAATCGACCTCTGCAACTCCATCAACTATCTGGTAATAAAACAAAAATAAAGATAAACAAATTATGCTTCTGTACATAGTTTAAAAATAATCTCCAAAGGCATGGTGTACAGTGTCTGTCTCAGATGTGGACATGCACAAAATCTGTTTACAGCAGAGACCAAGGATAAAAAATTCTAACAAAGGAGAACAGAGTTACTCCCCTGAAAATTAACCAAGTGATAGTAGATGTTCCAACTTGTGTCCCTGAAGCCAGCAAGAACTAAGAGCACTACATATCCAAGCAATCTTCTCTGAGAGCCTTCCTGTTCCATGAGCAAAGGAAGAAAGAACGCAAATGATTCTGGAAGTGCACCAAGAGCTAAGTAAGTGGAGGGCTTTGGTTTTGTGGAACACTGGTCCACCTTCTCTGAGGAGAGGAGGCTGTATACTTTGGATGGTCTCCACCTCAATAGAAGGAAGACCAATCTACTCAGTGATAGGCTGGCTGGAGTAGTCAGGAGGAGGTTAAACTAATAACAAAAGGGAAAGATAAGATATGAGCACTCAGCACAAAAATCAAAATATTGAGAACAAAATTAATCAAGGAACCAAAGCACATCAAGAGAAGAAATTTTTGAATCGCCTATACACCACCGACAGGAGCCTGGGAACAAACAAGAGGAATTGGAATTGCTTATTTATAAGCATAAATTTAATCTAGTTGGTATTACTGAAACCTGGTGAGATGATTTGGATGACTGGAATGTTAAAATCAACAGCTATAACCTATTTAGAATCAAGTGGGCAAAAGGGGAGGGAAAGTGGCACTCTAGGCCCAGGCCGCTGTGGGAAACTGCAAACCCTCCACCCGCCCAGGGCCGAGGCTCGGGGTGCCCAAGAGCAGCCCCCAGCCCATGTACATAGGCCCAGGTCACGCCACCCAGGGCAGGTGGAGGGTCTGGGGTCCCCACAGCAGCCCAGGCTCCCTAGGCAGCTTTTACTATGGGCTGTCTCTGGCTTCTGGACTGGACAGGGGGTGGGGCCTCAGGGGAAAGAGGAGCAGCAGAGGGTGGGGTCCAGCGGTGGGCCCACCTCAGCCCCCACTTCGGAAAGGCTGGTGCCACTACCAAGGGCTGCACTTCATGGCAGCGGAGCTGATCATCTTACCATCTGATCATCTTATCCCCTTTGCCCCTCCCTCCCCCATTCCGGAGCCCCTGTCTCGAGAAGGAATACAGAGGTTATTCTACCTCTGTATTTGGCAGTGGTGAGACAATTATGGAATACTGTGTCCAGTTCCATTGCCCACAATTTTTAGAAGGATGTTGATAAATTGGAGATGGTTCAGAAAAGAGTGACGAGAATGATTAAAGGATTAGAAAACATGCCGCAAAGAGCTCAGTGTATTTAGCTTAACAAAGAGAAGGTTAAGAGGTGACTTGATTACAGTAGGGCTCTTCAATCTAGCAGAGAAAGGTAGAACATAATCCAATGGCTGGAAGTCAAAGCTAGACAAATCTAGAGAGGATGTAAGATGTAATTTTTTAACAGTGAGAGTAATTAATCATTGGAAAAAACTTACCAAAGGTCATGGTGGATTCTCCATCACCAATAATTTATTAAATCATGACTGGATGTTTTTCTAAAATATCTGTTCTAGAAATTATTTTGGGAAGTTCTATGGCCTGTGTTTCACAGTAGGCCAGACCAGATGATCCTGGCCTTGGAATCAATGAATCTATGCAGAGGGGGAATCATCATTCACTCAAGGGAGACACCGATTTGTGTCACGACTGAATGACTGAGCCAAAAAGCTAGACTAACCTGAGAGGAGAAGGGCGATTCCAAAGGACACCCGGTAAATTTGGAGTTGTCTAGGTCTTGTTAAAAGATTAATATTATTACAATTAATTCTGTATTGAATTTCCTTCATTTGCTTTTTAATCTTCAGTGTAAAAATTATTTCATGGAAAGTTATAGACATACATTATTTACTTAAATGGCCAGTTGAGCCAAACTGAAACTGCTTTCTGTCTGTCTGAGACGTCGTCCACTAAGTTTCAGTCCAAGGTGAAGTTTTATGCCTCTGATAACAGCAGTTTTAATGGATGTTAGAGATGTAAATAGAGTTTAAAAATAGTAACCGTTTAACCTATTAAAATTCTATTGGTTACATGGTTAACCATTAAGGAGTTCACATAGGTGGAGAACTAGGGGAAAGGAGGAAAGGAGGTGCTGCAGCATCCGTTTTACGCGGGGCTCCGCTGCCGCTTGCACCCGGCATCCCGGCCCAGGTCTCTGCTGCCTCCCCGTGCCTGGGATCCTGGCCCCGCCAGCCACCTCCCAGAGTCACAACCGCAAGCCTAGCCCAGGTCTCTGCTGCCTCCCCGCGCCCAGGGTCCCGGCCACCAGACCGCACCCAGGGTCCTGGCTCCTGGGACCCTGGATGTGGGGGGGGGGCAGCGGAGTTTAATCGTTAACCAAAACCGATAATACGGTGCTTATTGGTTAACCAGTTAAACTTTTACATCCCTAATGGATGTGTTGACTTTGAATAACTGAGAATGCAAACCATTGCACTGGCCTGCAAAGGCCTGCTCCAACTCCCATTCAATTCCATGGAAAGACTTCAGTGGAAGCTGTATCAGGCCTGAACTCAATAAAAATGGCTTAGCTTTTTCTTACCTCAGTTACGTGCATTGCTTTTTTCATCATCCTTTTTTCAGTTCCTTCAATTATTCCAAAACGCATATAAACATCTGCCCTGGTGACCTTCTTGTTATAAAAATACCTTGCAAACAATAAAAATACTCCTTTAAAGTTGTTACTGCAATGGACGCAGAAAAGCTGAACATAAAATATCATATGCACTTATTTTTAATAAGCAGTCAAGCTCTGAACAACAGGTGGCATGGAAAAGAGATGGTCTTGTATGTACTCTGTCAAACCCTCTGACTAACATACAAACCACTGCTGATAAGTATTGAAGGAAAGTGCAGCTATTCCTCTTCCACTGCAGAAAGGACTTCAGTGATATGACTTTTTGAGGAGAAGGTAGGAAAAAGATGGGAGGACCTCTCAGGTACATCTAGCCTGCAGCTGGGGCCATACCTCTCAGCCTGGGTAGATAGACATGCTCTACCTCTGCTCAAGCTAGTGAACTAAAAATAGCAGTGTGGACACTGCAGCATGCGCTTGCCACATAAATATCGACCCAGCAGGTCAGGCAGGCTTGTACTCCGGTGGCTAGCCCCTGCTGCAACATTCATGCTGCTATTTTTCGTGCACTAGATTGAACAGAGGTAGCACGTTATCTACCCAGGCTGGGCGGCATGCTCCCTGCTGATGTGTAGACATACCCTTAGAGACTGGGGGATTCCTTCCATTGAAGCAAAGAAAAGACAAAAAAAAAAAATTAAAATCAAGACCAAATCTCCTTACCTAGCTTTAATAGTAATCCTGAATGTCTCAAATTTCTCAGAACTAATTATGTTCTTTTCTGGTTCTATGGAGATGAAAAAGCTTGGCATTGCTGAAAATTAAGCAGAAAGTTAAATATAACAACTTAAATGTAATTTTAAATATTAAGCAATGGCAACATGAAAAGATGTCATTGAAAATGGTCCAAAGATTCAAAAGTATGTTTAAAAAGATTTTAATTGCATACTTAAAGGGATTAAAAAATACGGCTATTACTTTCTTACTTAATATTCAGAATTGAAAAACCCAGGAACAATCATATATTACCATATTCTTTGACTTCAAATTTTGCAACAGCAGAAGTTGTGAAACTCTTTTTGTACTTGGCTTCAATCTTCCAGACACCATACCTATAAAAAAAAAGACATTTTCAAGATGAGAATTAATTTTGTATCCAATAATATAGTTTTTAATAATATAGTTAATAACTCTAATTTAGAGACTGCTTCAATAAATAATTTACAGTTTTGTGTGGTTTTTGTGAGAGAAAAGCCTGCACAAAGCTGCACATATGTTCCTATCCTAGTCATGCAGGCAAACTTTGACTAGGTTCCTTTTTAACCCATGTACTACAACTGCATTGTCTTCAGTAAAGTTGTAACAAGGGTTAGTTACCACACATTAGTTTAAGATGGGTTAAAAGTACTTCTTTCCACAGCCTTAAGATTTATCTACACTAGATTTTTTATTTAGAGTTGGCTGATTGCTAATTAACTTGAGGTAGTTTTAATATTTGTAATGGCTAGTGTGGACACTCCCCAAATGCTCGCACTTTATCCTGGAACAAATATTTCGGGTTAGGGCTGGCCCAAAGGGTATGTGTTAAACATTTGGGGTTAGGGCTGGACCAAAGGGTATGTGTTAAACTGTATCCATGTCTACACCAGGAAAATGTGTATTGTTAACACATGTTAAAATCCTAATGTAGATAAGGCAAGTTGTAGTTATAACATGGTAGCTGGCTGAGATGTTAAAAATACACCTTTTTTCCTCATGATGACAAGGTCTGTGTGTTGATCTACTAATAAACAGCTCTTGTAGAGACTGCATCTTAAACTGCAAGCTGTCAGTTTTTGGTTAAAAGTGTTTGGAAAAGATGTATTTTTAACACGTTTTCGGATCAAGGATATCCTCCAAAGGGGACTTGTACAACTCCAGTGGGTCTGGTACATGTCTGGGGCTCGCAGACACTAACACAATATAAACAAATAATTAATAATAATAAGTACCGTAGAACCTCAGTTATGAACACCTCTGAACTGGAGATTGTTCGAAGCTCAGAAACGTTTGTAACACTGAACAAAACATTATGGTTGTTCTTTCAAAAGTTTACAATTGCACATTGACTTAATACAGCTTTAACCCTCAATTTAAACAAAACAAGCACAGAAACAGTTTCCTTACCTTGCCAAATCTTTTTTTTAAACTTTCCCTTTATTTTTTTGTAGTTTACATTTAACACAGCACTGTACAATATTTGCTCATTTTTTAAGTCTCTGCTGCTGCCTGATTGCGTACTTCCGGTTCCAAATGAGGTGAGTGGTTGACTGGTCAGTTTGTAACTCTGGTGTTTGTAACTCTGAGGTTCTATTGTACATAAAATCAGTGCCTGAAATCATTGGGGTTTAGGTTCCCCAGTCCAAACGATGTAAGGCTACTGTTATGAGAAACCCAAGACCTGACAGGGATGTGAAATCAGTTTTTTTTAAATAACTGAAAATACTGTTCACTTTCTCTAGGGGAAAAAAAATCAGTTAAAACACTCTGCTCTAAATCTCCACTAGTACCACTTTGCCCACCCAGTGTACTTGCAGCATCCCCTACAGGATTCAAGGAAAACGAGGAGGCATTTATTTTGGATTTTATTACTGCAAAAATATATCTATTCTTGCCATATAATATCTTTCTAACCTTACTACACACACACAGATTATATAGAGAAAAAACAACAACAAACTGCCTGTTTAAATGTTCATACAGTTACTTTCAAACTATAACTAGCACTAGTGTTTGAGTGTATCTAAAAGTTCTCACTCCTGGAAATAGTTGGGTCTTTGGCCTCATGCCTGAGTCGGAGTGGAGAGAAGTCTATAGTTTTTTAAAATTTTCTCAGGCATTGGAACACGATAGGCCTATCATTGTGCTATAACTGCAGCTTTATACATCAACATCTTCACCTGCCACTTCTCCCTACTCCCTTTTCCACTGTGGCATTTTCCATATATATCAGAAAGACAAGGAAGTGCGCCTCCTATACGGCTACCGTTAATGCTGCTTTCTGATTTGACTGATAGGAAGAGAGAGCATGGCTATTATTACCCTTATAGCATGGCTGATATACACAATACCAAGAACTCCACACATGCCTCTCCTCCTCCTCCCCTTCCCATTTAGCAGATCCCCCTCCTAAGTACATTTACACACATGCCCCCCCCAAAAATGTAGAACTAACATGACATTTGCTGCCATCATATAGTTCACTCTGCTTATGATACAGCCATTCTCCCACACAGTCTGTCTTGTCTATTTAGACAATATTGGCTCATTATTTCCTTGTACTTCTGTCTGTAGCCATCTGTGGTCTCTTGTCTTATACATAGACTGTAAACACTTGGGGACAAAGACTGTCTTTTTGTTCTGTGTTTGTACAGAGCCTAGCACAGAGGGGATCCATGTTTTGGGCTCCTGGGAACTACAGTAATACAAATAATAAATAATAACAGTAATAATAAAAATGACTAGAAATTTCAAGTTCCATGTAACTCAAGTCCCCTCCATATCAGCAAAATGCAGTTTCAACGTTTTTGAGAAATGGCATTAAAACAAACATAAGTCTACTTAGGATTCGAAGGAATCTTGAAGTCAGGAAAAGATAAAATTCCAGTAAAGTCTTCCTCTTCTGTAATATCCACTTTAACTCCTTCTGGATCCTTTAGATCAAAACAGAAAAACAAAGAAGTTACAGACAGGTGAACATCACATGCTCATATGGCACATTTAGAGGAGAGTTAGTCTTTAGTGACTTCAGTGAGAGCATGATCAGCCTCATTTTTTCTTCAGATTTTGTCCATTTCACAGAACAGAAAACAAACCTTTTTCTGAAACAATTCATATGCTGAAACTGCACCTTAATTTTATAGACTCTTCACCAACATGTAGAACTTCTCAGCCTGATGCATTGAGATTTTAATGACACAAAATTAAGACCTAATTCCGAAAAACAAATGCATATGAATAATTTTACACACAAGGGTAATCTCAATGATATTAATTGGACTGCTCCCAGGCATGAAGCTAATCATGTGCTTAAATGTTTTCAGGATCATGCCCTAACTTTGAAATTGAATCCTCTGGTGAAATGTGTGATACAGGAGTTAAAACAGCAGTAAACTGTGAATTTGGGAGTGACTAACTCACCAGAATTTGAAACTCTGGCAAAACATCTGACTGGTGCTCCAATAATTAAATGAATTTAAAATATAGTTATCACATGATGCTCAATATTATCACTATTATATTACTGTGGTAATGACACTAAAGCTAATATTGAGACTATTGATTCCTTTGCATTTGAAATGAAAGAAATGGCAACACCAAAAACAACTTACATGCAATGAAAGCTCTCCCACAAAACCTTTCTTTAGAGATAAGTGGTAAATCAATTTTTTCCACTGAGGCTACTCTTGAGATAAGACTTACAAAGCTCTGTCCAACTGTGCTAAGTCACTTTTAGGACTTCTAAAAGGTTATTAAATTGCAATAGCAGTTTCCTGACAAGCACTGTTAATTTTTTAAATATGTGGAGATCAATCATTTTTCATACTATAGCAGTGGTTTACTATTGAACTATAGTCTCTTTACGGTCTCCAAAATGCCAGTATTATTAATTAAATTAAATTGCAACAGACTCACCACAAAAGTTAAGACAGTTTCTCTTCGGGCTGGCTTCAGTTCTTCATTCAAAGAATAAACCCTGATTTTCACTGTAAGAATTATTTATAATAAATTTTAAAAGGTTCAAGTAACCTTAAGCTTCTATACATATTTATTCCTAAAAATCTTCAGTATTAAAGGATATTCTTGACTTGTTGCATATCTGTAACCCCCACTACAGAAATACATTGAGCCATTTATTCATGCTATCAACATAGACAGATTTTGTATTGACAACTGCTTCAGATTAAATCATTAAAATCCATAATAAATTCTTTAACTTCCATGATCCAGCATTCCATTTTTCTGTGGGAGGAAACTACTATAAACTCAGTCTTGACAAAGACAGTAATCCAATTAATTTTTTTCAATGAAGTATTTCTTCAATAATATTTTTGAACATATTTTCAGCAAAGATCTTTCGCTTGTCCTATGTGCCTCAGTTTACACATGTGTTAAACACTTCATGGTGTAAGGTGGAGAGCGGGAATGAAGGAAGGAATTTTGCAAGAAATAATTAGTTCATAAAGTGCTAACACACTGCAAATTATTATTTTGATGTTCAAATAGACTGTCTGCTTAGATAGCAAGCAACTGGTGAGAATCCAGCAATGTGGTTGATCGCTTAAAGTAAATTTAAATCCTAATTCCTTGACGACATAGACTCACTTTAAAGCTTTAAGCCAAACAGAAGAAACAGACATTACTGTACCTGACTGATCAGGAGTATAAATGGGTTTGTCTGTCTGAATAAAGAGAAATCCATTTTTATAGGTAACTGGCATTTTTTTCTCTCTTGTAAAATGTGAAGAACTAGCTTCCAGATACACATACAGGACTGAACTCGCTGATCCTAGCAAATCTTTTGGTTGAATCTGCCAGGGATTGTGGGGAGAGACAAATAAATATTGGTAAATATTAAAATAATCAAACTATGGCTTTCCCCTGCATTTTTTGTTGAATAGAATATCTGAACGATAACTAGCATTCTGTTGTTAATTATTTACTAAATACATTCATCAACACCAGCATCATGAAGGAATTTCTTCTCCATGTTCACAATGTATAAATGACAGGTTTCAGAGTAACAGCCGTGTTAGTCTGTATTCGCAAAAAGAAAAGGAGTACTTGTGGCACCTTAGAGACTAACCAATTTATTTGAGCATGAGCTTTCGTGAGCTACAGCTCACTTCATCGGATGCATACCGTGGAAACTGCTCCACGGTATGCATCCGATGAAGTGAGCTGTAGCTCACGAAAGCTCATGCTCAAATAAATTGGTTAGTCTCTAAGGTGCCACAAGTACTCCTTTTCTTTTAATGTATAAATGGTCATGAGCTCTACATTGTGGTTCACTTTTTTCTGAGGCACCATTTACTGGCCATTTCCAGAGGTAAAATACATGACTAGAGGGACCTACATACAGTTACTGTATATCTCATTCAAATTCCATTTCACTCCAAGGGTGAAATCATGGCCCCATCAAAGTTAATGGGAGCTTTGCCATTGACTTCAACGGGGCCTTAATTTCACCCCTAAACTAGTCAGCATGTTTCCTTAGATTGAGCACACAACTAATCAATCTTGTCCATACTCATTGTTTGTCCCTTATTTAACTTTTCCTTTTTTTCCTTGTTAAAGGTTTAATTAGTTGGATGCTTTAGTATCTCTAATACCATTAGTTCAATAAAAAATATAGAACACGTCTGTCTGGTCCATGGAAACAAAGAACATGTTTGGATAACTGATGTGATCATCAGCATGATAAACAGACAATTGAGAGATATGACCATAGGCATTAAAGATAATTAAAGCAATATTCTTTTGGAGCAATGATTCCTATACTAAAACTAATTGTTTTTTATATTAAAACTTGAACAAACCTTTTTTCTTGCTGATTTTATCTCCTTGTGCATAACTGCACCAGTGAAAGAAAGGGTGTGACTACACTACAGAAAAATGTCACTTTGAAAGAACAAAATTATATTTATACTTTTTTTTATTATTTTTGGCACCTTATTCTCCACTCTATTATACCAGTTTTACACTTTCATAGTGGAGGATTTCAAAAGAATTACACTTACACAAAATGGGTGTAGCAGACTGGAGAATCAGGCCCTTTCTCTTCACAATTAAAGAAACTGGATACTCGTCATAGTGGAGTCAATCCAACCTATTTTTACAGTCAAATGCAAGATAAGAGAGGACAAGAACTGTTTTGAATACATACTGTTAAGGTTACAGAGCCTTGGAATTTGTTGGCTGGAGATAATTGGGTGTGGCCAGAAGCATAAGTAGTACGCTTATCTGGAAAACTTTTAATAGAGATGCTGACAGGAAACGCAGTCTCATATCCAAAAGCTTGAATTACCACTTTCTCCGATGCTAAAATACGAAAGATCTTTGGTGCTGTAATAACGTATCTATAAAATTTAAAAAAATCATACAGACAATGGAACTGTCAGTTTCTTTTGTACTTATTTTCATTTTAAATTAACTTAAAGGTATACAGTCAAAGCTGACAGGTTACAGATCTGATCTACTTCTATTTATACTAACATTTTCTATTAAAAATGTTTCCTGGATAGTAAAAAAAAATTACAAAATGGGGATTCAACAAGAGAACCATATTTATGAAGAGTTATCATTTCCTTCAATAGGTGCCTGGTTATGGGAAGTTCAGTATGCTTATAACCCAGTACACAGTTAGTTCTTTCTAAAGAGAAACCCCTGACACAATTCTAAAGTTCACCCCTGCTATCAAACAAAGCCTAATCCTTGTAATCAGAAGATCTCAAAATTGCAGTAGATTCTATTAATTATAGACAGGAACAATGTTTGAAAGGCCGATCTCCTGATAAACATGTTTTTAAAATGCAAATTATTTTTTGTGATAGAGAATCCTTCAGTGCTTTTGAGAAAGTAGATTGTATATGTGTCAGACAAAACTCTTCTGATTAGAACTCTCTTTGTTTCAAGTGAATATGTATTGAGGTATTTAAAATAATCTAGTAAAATAATAGGGGCAAAACAACCTCAAACAAACCCCAGTCCTATCCTGTGAAAACTTACACACGATTACCTTTACTATTTTGAGTACTCCTGTCGAAATCAACGAAACTATACTTGAACGTGTACATAAATGTTGGCAGAATTGGTACCTAAATTCATATAGTTCTTTTTAAATTGGAACGGCTATCATTGCAGAGCAGCACATACAGCATTCAATGTATATAATCACAGTAAGTCTGTTTGTTGAGAATACTTCTGAAGTTTGTTGAACAAATATTCTATGCATGTGCAGTAGTCATCTCCTTTGTTTTAAATATCAAAAGCAGCTGGATTCTCTGCTTTCTAAATTTTTTTTTGTAGTTATAAGAAGTCAGATAAACACTACAGTGTATTATTTTTAAAACATATTTAAATAACAGCTTACAAATAAGAGTGCAGTGAAATATGTTTCCATGTACTTTAGACAGTCAGGCAAACATTATTTTTAAATTATTTAAAATTTGCAGCACCCTGGGATCATTCTCCTGTCAACACAGGCAGAACCACCAATGCGCATGAAGAGATGAATATATCCCTTTGGGTTTGTGACAGCAAATAGAGCCCAATTCCGCAGTCCTTTCTTAGGCAACACTCCAACTCAAATCAGCGCTCTGACTGAGCAAGAACTGCAGAATCAGGCCCACATAATGCCTTTTGTGTTGTTTGATTGATGGCTATCATCATCAAGCAATATTTCCAGTAAACACACCGTGTTTTACTTACGTTTGCTCCTGACTCAAACTTCTTCCACAAAAAGCCAAAATACTAATGAAGCTTAAAATATTCATGATTGGCACAAGCATGAAACCAAAAACCCTAGTGAAACTTTGGTGAAAGGGTATTTGGCTTCTGCTTCACTCAAGTACATTTGTGTTATCTGTATTTATCTAAAGATTAATCATTAATATCAGATCTCTGAAAATACTGCTTTACTAAACACTATTTCCTCCCTCCCTATCTTATGGCTTTGAAGAACGTCAGCACAACTAAACCCCCTAATTTAGGCTTCATTCTGCTTTTGATCTGTGCACAATTAGAGGGATATCAACATTTTCAGAAAGGAATGTTTTGATTGTTTAATTTAAAAATGACATTTGGTTTAGAAATTTATATTATAAAAAAAGTCAAAATCAGAACAAAAATGTTTCAGTTAACCTGAAACACATTTTTTAAAATTTCATTTCTTTGGAAATTTTGAAATTTGACATTCTGTTCCAATTTGGAATGAACACAAATTTGGAAATCACAGAGTATCCCACAGAACAGAACATCTGGGTCCCACACAGCTCTCGTAATTTATTACCAATAGCTACTTTTGATTGCCGCAGAATCTGAACACTGTCAATTGTCTTATTCTGCTGACCTTTCCAAAAATATAACCACCAAATGAATGGTGTACCGCACAATGAAGAAGATTTACAGAAAGAGTTCCTTACACTGAGCAATGAACTTGATTAGGATGAAGGAAACAGTACTATCAATCAAGCTACTCTGTATCAATTTCACCATAGAACTTCTGCCAAAACCAGTGGTGGGCAATCTGTGGCCCACGGGCTACATGCGGTCCATCAGGGTAATCTGACTGCGAACTGCAAGACATTTGCTGACACTGACCGTCCACAGACATGGCCCCCTGCACCTCCCAGTGGCCGCGTTTTCAGTTTCTGGCCAATGGGAACCGCGGGGGGATTGCGACTGCGGACAGTCAACGTCAGCAAAACGTCTCGGAGGCTGCAATCAGATTATCCCGACGGACCACATGTGGCTTGCAGGCCGCAGGTTGCGCCACACCAGTCTAGACCCTTCCCAAGCCACCTCCTCCTCCAAATGTAAATGACAGAGCATGTATCCTCATATCACCCTTTTTCCTATTAACAATCAATCTTAAAACAAAAAATAAATATATATCAACAAATTAATGATTCAGCTGAGTCAGCAGCTTAAAAACTTATCTGTATTTGGTCATCTCCTCGCCTTGAGGCAGTTTTGTTCGGTTTATTCAATGGTAGTATTAAATCCTAAAGGTGTAGATTGTGACAGATATGGCAGTTCCTGCAATATCTTTGGGAGATTTTCCTGTATTAAGCTTTGTATCATTGCAAGCCAGGGACTGTATGTAATTCCGTGGGGGAGGAGTACCACAACCCTCCAAGAAATAGGAACTGTGATGGGTGATTAGGCAAATTCACTCAGGTTGTAACACCTCCCAAGAGGCACCACCACCAGGAGAGACTTGCATATACTGTCAAGTATCAGAGGGGTAGCCATGTTAGTATCTATCCACAAAAACAACGAGAAGTCTGGTGGCACCTTAAAGACTAACAGATTGATTTGGGCATAAGCTTTCGTGGGTGACAAACCCACTTCTTCAGTTGCACAGAGTGAAAATTACAGATGCAGGCATAAATATACTGACACATGAAGATAGGGGAGTTACCTTACAAGTGGAGAACCACTGTTGACAGGGCCAATTTGATCAGGGTGGATGTGTTAATACCAAGAGAGGTGGTCAATACCAAGAGAGGGAAAATTGCTTTTGTAGTTAGCCAGCCACTCCCAGTCTCCATTCAAGCCCAACTTAATGGTGTTAAATTTGCAAATGAATTGTAGCTCTGCAGTTTCTCTTTGAAATCTGTTTTTGAAGTTTTTTTGTTGATGTATGGCTACTTTTAAATCTGTTAGAGAGTGTCCCGGGAGACTGAAGTGTAATTTTCCCCCCCTCACTGCACAGAAGTCTCAGGGTTAGGGTGACCAGATGTCCTGATTTTAAAGGGGCAGTCCCGATATTTGGGGCTTTTTCTTATATAGGCACCTATTAGCCCCCACCCCGTCCCGCTTTTTGACACGTCCTATCTGGTCACGCTAAACAGGGTAGATAAAAGACCCTCAAAAACTAAGTATTCCAACAATCTATATATATAAGAAAAACAGTAAGGCATGTATCTATGCCAACAATCCCAGACCATTGTGATATTAGAGATAACTCAACCAATCATCACCCTACCCTACAGCTAATTTGCATTCAACAATTTCAGTGGTTGTAATGAGTTCATGATCTAAGGAGACTGTTTTAGAGTAACAGCCGTGTTAGTCTGTATTCGCAAAAAGAAAAGGAGTCCTTGTGGCACCTTAGAGACTAACCAATTTATTTGAACATGAGCTTTCGTGAGCTACAGCTCACTTCATCAGATGCATACCGTGGAAACTGCAGCAGACTTTATATATACACAGAGAATATGAAACAATCCCTCCTCCCACCCCACTGTCCTGCTGGTAATAGCTTATCTAAAGTGAGCATCAGGTTAGGCCATTCACTTTAGATAAGCTATTACCAGCAGGACAGTGGGGTGGGAGGAGGTATTGTTTCATATTCTCTGTGTATATAAAAATCTGCTGCAGTTTCCACGGTATGCATCTGATGAAGTGAGCTGTAGCTCACGAAAGCTCATGCTCAAATAAATTGGTTAGTCTCTAAGGTGCCACAAGGACTCCTTTTCTTTAAGGAGACTGTATAGATGATGGTTTACTTGCCCAACTGCATGGTTCTTCAAAGGTTAATTTGCCACCCATACAACTCAACATAAAATCTCACAGCACAACCCCACAGACACAAGTCAACACAACTACCCACACAACACCACTACTATCACACAGAATAAACCCAAAACACATAGCCACTCACCAGAGCACATACTCCTCCTTCATCAGCTTCACAAAACAATACAAATCTCCCATCACAATCCCCTGACAGAACACCACAAATCTCTCAGAACAACTCCACACATATAAATCAACACAACCACCCACAGCAGGATCAGCACACACAATAATCCCCCACCACAGTACACACATCTCATTCGCCACTTACACAAATCAAAACATGTCTCCCAGCGCTACACATGTGCTCCCCCACCCTTGCTCATACTTACTATAAAATCATACATTTGACCTGTGCCTTTGCTGCTCATCATTAAAATCCTATAAACATGGATACAGCTTGCAGCTGTGTATACATGCTGGTGGCTATTTTAACCAGTTATGATTTCTGTAGCGAGGCTGGCAGGTCACTCAAAAATCATACACCTGCCATTCACTCCCTTTCAAGATTGGGTCATCAATATGGAAATCTAGGAAAACAGAGACATATTGTTATGAAACAGATGGAATCTGCAGAAGCGGATGCAGACTTCTAGATGACATAAAATGCTAGTACCAAGGATGACCATGGTCAACATACAGTTTAATTCAGTAATAACTCATTTTATGAATAAGCAATATCATTCAGTTTTAATTTCTAATAATCGCTCTGTCTTGATTTCATCCTAGACATTTTACCAAATTTTCATGTACAAGAGGCAAAATACAGTTGTTATTTGCAAAGTTAGAAATATCCCCACCGGCCAGTGACGGGACTCTGGATGGGAGAGTTGTGAGTTATTACCAAGAATTCTTTCCCAGGTATCTGGCTGTTGGGTCTTGCCAAAATGCTCAGGTCTAACTGACTGCCATATTTGGGGTTAGGAAGGAGTTTTTCCCCAGATCAGATTGGCAGAGATCCTCGGTGGGTTTGCTTTCCTCTGCAGCATGGGTCACTTGCAGGTTTAAACTAGTGTAAATGGTGGATTCTCTGTAACATGAAGTCTTTAAATCATGATTTGAGGAATTCAGTAATTCAGCAGAGGCATGGACGGTGGGTATAATAGGGCAGAGGAGGCTCTACTGCGGCACCCCTGGTTGCAGGGTTTGGCGGTGAAGTTTTTGCTTTATTATGCCCCATGCAGGTTCCGGGGCGGCAGAGAAGGCACATACCGCCTCCTCAGTCACCCTGGAATCTACATGGGGCACATCAAAAAGCGTCTTCTACAGACTTTTCCCCTGGGTAGTGGGGAGGTTGGGTCTGGGGAGGAGAGGTATGGCAGCGCTGCAGCCAGCCCCAGGCTCCTCCAGGCGGGGGGAGACTTGGCCTGGGGCTTTGGCCAGCCTGGCTGGGCTCCTCCGGGGCAGGGAAGGGGGGCTTGTGGCTCTGGCCGCAGAGGAGGGCATAGGGGGTCTCGTGGCTCTGGCTGTGGGGAGGGTGTGGGCGGAAGGGGCAGAGCTGGTGGCTAGCCTCCCCAGAGTGGGGCTCCACCCACCACCCATGGCCAGAGGTTATGGGTCTAAGAGTGGGTGGGCAGGGTTCTGTGGCCTGCAATGTGCAAGATGTCAGACTAGACAATCATGATGGTCCCTTCTGGCCTTCAAGTCTATAAGTCTAAGTTCTAAAGGTGACCTACATCTAAAGTTTCTAAACTAAGCATGAGGGAGAAAAATACTTATTCTAAATGGTTGTGGTGAAGACAGAACCTTTACTTGCCAGTCCATCTGTGTGCAATACTTGAGCAAACAAGTCTATAAAACAGTCAAACTAGATAAAAGTTGTGCAAGATTTTGCAAGCTTAAACAAATACTGTAGCCAGTATTTACGGGAAAAGATGTTTACAATAGGTATCTCTGATCAGAATAACATGAAATTATAAAAAGTATAACATGCTACAATTACATTTGCCACAACAAGAGAAACTCTAATAATGCTCTTGGGAGATAACCATTAACTGGAGATAATATTTAGAAGTTATAATGTTTTCAATTATTATACAAAAATAAAGCTCATATTACTTATTATTAAGAACATCACGCCATGATGTTCCATACAATAAACAATAAAAAACACTGATGAACAAATTTTTACAGGTCTGTCTTGTAAAACTTAAATCTTTCAAGTAACTGTTTTTAAATCTAAGGTAAAATCCAATGATACTCCTTTCCCCTCATTTTTTTCTGATTTTGTACCAATGCTTGCTGTAAACTGAATCAAACACAAGCCTAGCTGATTTTGAAACCAATGTAAAAAAAGTCATGTAGATTATTTTAAATACTGCTATAAACAAGGTAGCAATTTAGGGCCAGATACTGCAATTTGCTCTGCACGGGTAGAATCTTGCATGCACAGCCTCAGTGACTTCAGGTTAGAGGTGCAGAACTCCATAAATTACACAACATACACCCTGGGTTACTTGCTTTTCTAAAGTAATTTTAAAAGTCAAGGGAATAAAACTTTTTTTTATCCAAGTAGCAGGAGACGACAGGGTACTGATGAAGTATAACTATTTATAAAATCTCACTCATCTGAGGTACACTTCCCTCATTTTAGTTAACTTGGAGACTAAAGAAAGTGCTCCATTTTTCTCATGATGAATTATGTTGCATATTTCAAAGTGCTATTTCAAATCACCCACACTACAAAAAGCATCCACCTATAACTTTACAATGCTATACTCAAATGTAACATATTAAGTATGTAAAAATTACTTATTACAGAAAGCAACAATTTAAAATCACTTCACTTCGGAGTGATTATTATCAGCTAGACAACTGTTGTGAATTATTCTGGTAAAACAATTAAAAAAATTTCCCTTTTTAAACACAAAACCTGCACTCACCCTACTCCCATAACTAATGCCACTGATTTACTTCAGTAAGAGTACTCATGCAAGTAAGGTGAGTAGGATTTGACCCTCAAGGCCAAATTTTCAAAGGTGCTGAGCACTTGCATTTCCCATAGACTTCAGTTGGAGCTGTGAATGCTTGTCACCTCTAAAAGTCAGGCCCAAGCATTAGGAAAAAAGTTTCTTGCCTCCATTGTTGCAGAGAAAATCTTGAAAACATGAACTGAGTGCACCCTAGAGTCTCAGAAACTAGAAGGCAAAGAATATAAGATTACTCCTGAGGGCATTCTGCGCCAAAAAAGTCAAAATTGTGTACACAATATTTTAAAATTCTGCAATATTCTGCAAATTTCGTCAAATAAATATGGATGCTCCAGCATGGCATTGGGGAGCAAAGGCCACTGACCGCCCAAAGGTGGGAGATCACTGTGCAGCTCCCCCCAGCCAGGACATGGACTCAGTGGTGAGGCTGCACCCAACCCTGACATAGCGTAAGGACCAGGCCTGCCCCAGAAACAACCTAGGGCCCTGCCCCTCCATGCCAGGTGCACCAGCTGTGGGCAGGAAGGCTCAGCAAGACAGGATCCAAGTGTGGAGAGGCTCATTGTGCGGGGATCCAGGTGTGGGTTGAGAAGGTTCTTTGTGGGGCAATCTGGCTGTGGGCAGTTCAGTGTGGGATATAGGTTTTGGGGGGATATGGATGCACAGGAGCTTGTTGGGGGCATTTCTGGGTGCAATGGTAATGGGACTCTGCAGGGTGTCCAGGTGAAGGTGGTTGGGGCTAAGTGGGGTCTGTGGGGGTATAGATCTCAGCAGGGAGGTCTGTGGGGGGCATCAGTGGGGCCATCCAGATGCTGGGAGAGTGGGGCTCACTGGGGTGGGAAATCACATGCAGCTGGTTGGGGCTCAGTGGGGCGGGGATCCATGAGTGAGTGTCTCACCAGGGTGGTCCAGATACAGGGGGAATGGGGCTCATGGGGAGGGGGTTCTGACTGTCAGGGAGTGAGGCATGATAGGGTCTGGATGCATGGGGGTTGGGTGGATGGAGGAGCCACTCCCTGTATAGGTATCCCTCCCCCTGCAGCTGAGGAGCAATGGGTGCAGGAAGCGAGTGGCAGCAGGGGGAGTTTGCAGAGCTTCTTGCAGCTGGGGGAGAAATGTGGGGTGGGTCTGACCCAGTCCCAGATACCATGCAGGGGAAGAGGAAGTCCCATCCTCCCTTGTTGAGCCAGGACTAGATGCTTATCCTGGCACAGGGTAGGAACCACCAGCCAAGTCTTCCCCAGTCCCACCCCTTGCCCCAGTGATTTACCTCTCTGCTGGCTGCCCTGGGCATTCAAGAAATACTGCTTTGGAGGACTGCATGACCGCCTTTGTGGCTTCCCTTTTCTCCCCCTTCAGAAAGTCATTTTTCTATGGGGAAGCAAAGAAATCTGCCAGGGGACATAAATTCTTCACATGCGCCATGCGCCCAGGGGACATAAATTCTTCACATGCGCTGTGGCGCACAATTCCCCCAGGAGTACAAGGTGTATTATGTTTGAAAGCCTCATGGTCATCGCCTGGTTTTTGAACGATGGGGGCTGGCAATTCCTGCAGTCGTGGCCCACACGCATCCACCTCTGGGGAGGGCCTCAACAACTCTGCTCAGGATACAGTTGAGAGGGGAAAGGTTGGCCAAAGCTTGAGTGACCCCTGCCATTTCAAAAGGCAACGTGGGAATAACTCAGCCTAAACTGGGGCCCAACCCCGCAGAGAGGCACTCGAGCCACATCGCTGCGTCTGCCCTCAGCTGGCGGGAGACGGGTCCTCACGCCCAGGCCCTGATCTGTGACCCTCGCTCCGCACTCGCGGCTCCCAGCAGCCAAAGCCCCGCGTCTGACACGCCGCCCCCGCCTGAGACCAAACCTCCAGCAACTCCACCACGCTAACGCGGCCGGGCGGCTCCCCTGATCCCCCCCGCGCCCCGGGTCCGCACACTGGCCAGCCCGAGCCACGGGCCAAGCGGTGACCCACCCCCGGCCCGGCTCCTCCACAGCGCGCCCGGGCGCCGGAGCGGACAGGGCCTTGGGATCTGCGGCCTCCTCTGAGAGATCCAGGCAGGGACCGCTCAGTTCGCCCGCGTCAGCCCAGGCAGGGTGACAGGCCGGGCCGGACACCGGGGTCCGACACAGAGCCCTGCGGGGAGCCGCCTCAGCAGAGCCCCTGGTGGGGGTGGTCACTAAGCCCCGCCCCCTCCCTGAAGAGCCCGCCCCCCTGAGGCAGGGCCCGGCTCCGGCTCCGGCTCCCCCTGCGCCGGGAGGGGCCCGTGATGGAAGGGGGAGGCTGTGGCCGTTGGGAAGGGGCGCGGCCACGACGGGCACCGCCCCTTTCCCGTCAGCACCAAACCGAAATGGCGATGGCTCGGCTGCCAGCGCCGGGCTCTTAAAGGAGCCGCTGCGCCGTAAGTGTCGCGCCGGCGGGGCGGTAGCCGTCGTAGCGCCCGGCGGGAGGCCGGTTTGGCCACAAGAGGGCTCCAGGCTTGCCCAGGCCCAGAACGCCGGGGAAATAGGTGGTGGCGGCAGCGGCGGCGAGGCGTTACCATGTCAACCCAGGTAATCAACGCGGAGCCGTGGGGAGCTCCTTGGGGCGGGGACCGGGATCCCCAATCTCCGAGACGAGACCGACCCCCTCGCGCCTCAGATGAGAGGGGCCCGACCCCCATCCCTTCCCCCCCCCACCAGCGCCTCAGGTGAGAGGGACCCGACCCCCATCCCTTCCCCCCCCCACCAGCGCCTCAGGTGAGAGGGACCCGACCCCCATCCCTTCCCCCCCCCCCCACCAGCGCCTCAGGTGAGAGGGACCCGACCCCCATCCCTTCCCCCCCCCCCACCAGCGCCTCAGGTGAGAGGGACCCGACCCCCATCCCTTCCCCCCCCCCACCAGCGCCTCAGGTAAGAGGGGCCCGACCCCCCATCTCTTCCCCCCCCCACCAGCGCCTCAGGTGAGAGGGGCCCGACCCCCCATCTCTTCCCCCCCCCCATCAGCGCCTCAGGTGAGAGGGGCCCGACCCCCATCTCTTCCCCCCCCCATCAGCGCCTCAGGTGAGAGGGACCCGACCCCCATCCCTTTCCCCCCCCCACCAGCGCCTCAGGTGAGAGGGGCCCGACCCCCCATCCTCATGTCCCCAGCGCCTCAGGTAATTGGGGACTGCCCCCCCCCATGTCCTGGCTGGGTCTCAGAGCCACAGGAAGGGGTGCTGGTGCGCGTAGTGCGTCAGTCAGAGGGTAGCAGAATTGATGTGCAGTTGTCATGTCAAAGTGCCCTGTGAAGTGCCACTTCTGGGAATTGTTGTTTACTGTGAAGTTGTGTTGTATAGAACTGATGGCTGCCAGGGTGCAGCAATGTGCTGATTATGAAGTCCTGGTGATGGGGTGTGGAGTTACACTGATGTTGTTTTAGTGTGGCGACATGTGGATGTGCAGTGTAAAATCACATGTGCATGTTGTATTAGTTCATAAAATAAAACAAATAAACCTCTTAATTCCTATCGTCTATGAAGAATGAGCTTCTGGCTGTTTTGGAGCCTTGAGGTGGACCAGAAGAGTGACTTTTATACAATCATGGCAGTTATCATCCCCTTTTGAATGAAGAAGTCTCCAAAGCTTTGTGCCACATGAGTGATTACATTGTGTCTAGCAAGAAAACCCCACGATAAAGATCATTAATCTTCAAAAGGCAGATGCTCTCATCTTGGCTTTATAAAGAGTGGACCAAAATGTGCTTTTGCCTCCTGGCTTGATTTTGTAAAAATCATTCCACAGTGAGGATGTGGGTTTATGGGCTTCCACAAACAGAAAGAATACATTGAACCTTTAGTTGATGGGTAGAATTAACCTAGAGTAGGTATATTTTATTATGTAAGGCATTTTATTTAGGTACCAGATAATCAAATGCCCTCAGCCTATTATGAATATTAACTGCATTGGCTTGCAATCTAGATGCATTAAAGTCAGTGGAAGTAGAAGTATCATAGACTATCAGGATTGGAAGGGACCTCAGGAGGTCATCTAGTCCAACCCCCTGCTCAAAGCAGGACCAATCCCCAATTTTTGCTCCAAATCCCTAAATGGCCCCCTCAAGGATTGAACTCAGA
Organism: Eretmochelys imbricata; assembly: GCF_965152235.1. Lineage (NCBI taxonomy): Eukaryota > Metazoa > Chordata > Testudines > Cheloniidae > Eretmochelys > Eretmochelys imbricata. The sequence goes on from NC_135587.1 coordinate 22,509,823, forward strand.
ACCCTGGGTTTACCAGGCCAATGTTCAAACCACTAAGATATCCCTCCCCCCCCAATGGAAGTAGTGTGTGTTTAGTGGAGGGTCTCCATTTGAGGAATTTCCTCTTCCTGCATTGTGGTTCATCAGGACCCAACTTTACTAACTATTAGAGAATGGGGTAAGATACATCTTTTTTTCAAGGATTGTTGCTGAAGAGCTTTTTCTTAGGGTAGGATGGCAGAGAGGAGATGAGTTTTTTTTTACTCTTTATTGTGTGCCATCTAAATATGGCATTTTGGGAATTTATATCAAACACAGATGCCAAGACAATGTGTGCATAAACATCATTAAATAAAACAAATATACAGTATTTCAGTTTACATCTAAACAGTTTCAGTAAGATTTATGTACATGTACAGTCTATGACAATCTTGAATATATATATATTTTTAGTTTTACAGATTTTTGCCAGATGACTGACTGCGTTCTGTGCAATGAAGAAAGGGTCATTACAAAGAACATCACCCAGAAAAAGACAGATATCACCCTCTCGTACGCCTAGTCCAATGTTGACTGTCACTTCAAGTAGCAGGTCACCATCTCCTCTTAGCAGGCAGGGCACACCTGCAACTTCCAAAAAAAGGGGACAGAGGTATCAACAGCTTGATGTTACAGTAGAAAGTGATGTAGGAGCTTCTTTTGAATATCAGATTGACAAAGGTATTGTGTAAATAATAAGAATCGACCCTGAATGCATTTAATATTGGCAGAATAAAATTAGCTACATGTCCATCTATTATAAGGTGTATTAAAGGGTCATTGTCACATATTTTAGACCCCATATTTAGCCTACCCTATAATAAATTGTCTTAAATTGCTTAGGCATCATCCAGATACCAAATATCGACATTATATATTTCTGATTTTAAACCCCTAAGAACTGTTTTATACAGAGCATACCCCCTCAGGCAGCAGAGGGGGCATAAATTAACCGATTGCCCCTAATCCTAGACCTGTACATTATCATCAGTGAAAGGTGATGTACAAATATAACCGTAAACAAGACATCTTTGTTTCAAGTTCAATTGGAAATCAAACAGCTGGAGAAAGTCAGTATTTACTACATACACAAGATTAAATTAAAGGGACACTGATATATTAAAAATACATATGTAATAAGTCAATGAAAACATTTTATCACATATTATATGTAATATTAATATTTCAGCTGAAAGACTAGATGAAAAAAGATTTGGATTAATATTTATTTTGCTCCATAAATTTGCATGGTGCTTTATTATGATTTGTATTAAAGTAGCAAGGGCTACCAATATATAACAAAGAGATAATTCTTGCCCTGAAGAGCTACAGGAATAAAAGTCACATGATCCATGCCCCCAGATTTTATAATCCAAACAGGAATTGATGATGATGGGAAAGGTGAGGGAAGCTAGAAATCTCACTTAATCAAGTTCTTGGCACACAATGACCGGGGCACTCTGATAGCAACAGTGGCACTAGAAACTGTACAGGGGTAGCAAAATGAGGCCTGACTCCTTTCATCTTCCTGCACTAGACAGTGGAGGTGGACTGGCACAGGGATAATGCACACTGCATCTTGTTAAAGGATTTACCAGATGCCCCTCCTCAACACTCCCAGAGGCATTGTATTTTCCTCAGGCACAACGCTTCTTGGAGCTGCTGTCAATGTGTATCTCCTTCTCAGCCTCTATGCAGGTTTCCCTTGTTTTGTTGTACTAACTAAGCAAAAGTATTACACTTTTTTTCTTTCAGTGCTAGTTGAATCACACTTTTTCTATAATTTGCAGATGAAGACTGTATTAGTCCAGGAGTTAAATACATTACAGAATCTCTTATTAAAAACCTGTCCAAACAGGAAAATTTGACATACGTAAAATCACTGAATCTTTCTCTTGCTAAGGATGGGGGCAAGAAATTTAAGGTGGGTTACTGCATGCAATTTCTTATTAACTATAATTCACAATAGTATTAAAGTTCAATAATATTTTAAAACATTGGAAATAATGGTTAGGAAAACACTTTAAGTAGATGAGAAGAGCCAGTCTACCTCTCTGGGCCCAATTCTGCAACCGCTACTTATGGAAGTAAGAATTACAGAATCAAGCCTCATCATTGTACAAATTACCATTGATACCAATGAGAGTTTCACATGTGGAACAAAGCTAAAATATGGGTACATGTTTGTGTAATTTCTCAACTTCTGGGTAGTGGTGCCTCTTATGGATTTTTTTTATTTTATTTTAATTTTTTTTGTGGAAAGTAGTCCTTTCTGTAGATGAGGCTGGTCTACTGCAGAGCTAGTAGCACCTGTAGTTTTCTACTCTTTTGCAGTATGGAAAGTTGCAGGTGTCTTTAGCTGCAGGTGTGTCCCGATGCAAAATTTCAGAGCTCAGATTTGCAATTCTATGGTAAAGGGGATAATAATGATTTGTAGTAGCTTTTATGGAGACATGATTCTTAAAAACATAAACCTGCTGTTCTGAATGCAAATATAGGTACCATCTTGTATTAACAAACTACTACATATAATTTGTTTTTTAGTACATAGAAAAATTAGAAGAGTGCTCTAAACTAGAGGTATTAAATCTCAGTAACAATCAAATAGAGAAGATTGAGAAGTTGGATAAACAGTTAAAGCTACACGAACTCAATTTGTCCTACAATAAAATCAGGTAAGCGGACACTCTGTTTTTGGTGTGGGTGGAGAATGTTACTTATTTTTAAAAATTTAAGTTGTTCAGATTCTATGGTCAGGAGTGTGGTATAAAAGTTAGATATATTTAAAATATTTCATGCATTAATATTACAAAATGTTCTTGCTGTTTGTTATATGAGAATGGAAAAGATTCACCTTCAGAAAAGAGAACTGAAAGATTAAATTGAAAGGGCCTGCTCATGCAGTCAGTGCACTCATTAAACTCCTATTTTATTTGCCACAAAAGGGCAGTTTTCAGTGTTTTGGGAGGAAGTTACTCGATTGAAAAAATGCTGAGGGGACAGTGGATGGGATGAAAGAGCAACTTCTCCGTGCTCCCATTAGTTTTACCACTGATAAAGTAGGCTTATTAATTCTTTCTATAGGAGGTTTTCTTTGCAAGTGCAGTAACCACAATAGCAGTAAAGAGGTTAATAAAGGAAGTGTGCAGAAGATTGACTAAACAGTATTTCTACATGCTGCAGTGATGCAACTTCCTCTTTCAAGAGGGTTAGAAAACAAAATGAAATAATACCATACTAGTAAAGTGATATATACCTATAAGATTACTTTCCATTTTTGCTTGATTATAATATACATAGCTTAAATGACACCTTGGTTATGACTTGTTTTGTACTGTTACTATGTATTTGAAACATATATTGCAGAATTAAGGTTAATTACAAAAATGATTGTTTGGGCTATTGAGGCACTTCTCTATTGGTGGCCATTCCTAACGTATGGTAGCCAAAAGAATAGGCACTGCAATAGTAACCAGTGTAGGCAGTCAACACCAGTGATGTGACGGCATACATTTTTCTTTTATGTCTATGGCACTATAAAAAACAAAACCTCTTGTATGGTCTACCTATTTGAAGTTGTTCAGTAGCTTCATAAAAATGTGTTCTTCACACCATAATGTCTTCAGGTAGTGCAGACAACCAACTTGCTGTGTTCCCAAAATACGTATGGAAGATATTTGTATTTACACCATTAAAAACCAGGTGACAGGTACATTAGTGTCATCTCATCTCACACATTTCTTTGCTTTCACTGGTTTGACAAACTACTGTGCTCACTGACAGACCTTTGAGTATGCCATATGATCACTTAAACACCAAATATTACACAAATTATACAAAGAGTCTAAATATAAAATTTACCAGAAATGAATGTGTATTACAAACCATTCCACCCCTTGTGCAGCATGATTGGTTAATGTAAAGGGATAACAGCATTGTCCGTAAAGCTCCAATATGTATGGGAGGTACTGTTGGGCCTCTTCTTCCTCTCTTACTTTTGTTGATAAGAAAAGCCTTTTTAGTGTCTTTTTACATCACATACATACTTGGATTTGCAAAATATAGAAATGCTTTCTGACCACGATTCTGACAAGAAAGTGAAACTCCACTGTGGAAAAAATGGCAGTTATGTGTATTAAGGTCAATTGAAAAGTACTTGCGAACAAAGGTAATTTAGTTATATATTTTCTGAAGCTGATTTCTTTCCAAAAGAGAAACATTCTATTGATTTTTTTTCTTTATACTGTACATATTCCACATTTGAGAGGCTACAGACTAGCCACACCTTTATAATCAAAATTATGGTGTCTGGTTTTTTGCCTCTGCTTGATTCATGTTTCCTAGGGCTGATTCTAAAATGTGAGAGAGGGGAAAGTGAATTTATTAAAATGAAACTCTGAAGGTATTTTCATCATTTTAATTATAGTGTTAAAATAAGGAGATGTAAGATACTTAATGCATATTACAGAGAAATCTGCAATGAAGTCCAGCTACAATAGGCAACGTCTGTCTTATCTAACCACTTTAAAATATATCCAGGTTTTCAGTATAGTTTTGTTTGATCACCTTCACTGTGCATCCATTTTTACTGTTTTTTTCGGTGACCAGTTAAGACAGGTTTCACTGTACAGTATCCCTGAGGCCATAGCTACACTGTATATATGATTTGCTTCATGATGTCTAAATTCTATTTCTCTTCTTGTTTCCAGTAAAATTGAAGGTCTAGAGCATATGCAGAATCTACAAAAGTTGAACCTTGCAGGAAATGAGATTGAGCACATTCCTGTGTGGGTAGGCAAGAAATTAAGGTCCCTGCGCATCCTTATTTTGAGGCAAAATAAAATATCATCAGTAAGTGACTTTAACTAGGAGAAATAATTGTTAGAAATATTTTATTTTTAAAAAACTTTCATATTTAACTTCTCAATTAATCAGCAACATGAAAATTACAGGTTCTCTGGGGAAAAGATATAATAATATAGATTTGCTGTCTACATAACAAGGCTACTCACTGTTTATCAGGAAAAATCTCCGTCTGTCACAAAGCACTCACATCATACAAACTATTATTAGTCAGGGCAATGTAAGGCTTTACAAGCTCAGGAAAGACTTCATGGAAGTTGACAAGCTTCTCCCAAATTGTGGGTTCCATTTCAATTCTTCATGCTGTGTGCCCAACTCTAATTAGCATAAGTTAGTTACATATGTGCTTTGTGCAAAGAATAGAAATGATTGGCATTTCAAAAAAACTTCTTAACTGAGACATGATTAGATTAATGTTTGTGGTCCCCTCTGTGTACTCTGCAAGAATATGGCTGTGAGTAGGGCTCATTTTAGTGGTAGTAAAGCTCCTGAAGGAACCATGCTGTAGGAGCCAAGATGGTCCAGCCCTCTTTGAAGACAGCTTCACAGGGTTGGTGTTCCATTTCCCCATGAACCCCAAGGGTGTCTGGGATTGGAAAGCTGGTATTTCTCCCCCTCCCCCAAAGTGCCCCTCCACCTGAGGTGACATCTACTTGGAATTTCCAAGGTCAAGATTCCATAACTTTCTCTCCACTTCCCATGGGTTTCTCCCACAGAGAACACTTTAACTCCATAAATTTAGTTCACAATTTGAGCTCTGATATTGCTATATAATTTTGGTGGGGGCATCAGTTTTAGAAATTACATTGTTATATAAACAGTGAAATGTAGCCTTCACTTACATTAACAATGTATTTTATTTAAAAAGTAGAAAATGGATGGTAGGGGAGTGATTGTCTTTGGAAAGATGTCTAATCATTATACCTTTCTCTTTGATTTAGCTCCATGACATAGCTAAGCTGAAGCCCTTAAAAGACTTGACTTCTTTGTTCCTGGCAGACAATCCAGTTGTAAATCTGCCTCATTACCGCCTATATACCATATTCCACCTACGCTCACTGGAAAACCTTGACGGACAGCCAGTGACAAATCATGACAGGAAGGAGGCTCTTGAGAGGTTTAATTTAGGTAATCATGATGATATGTTAGAGCTACTGTGAACTATACCAAATTTAGAAGGTTATATTTAAAAGCTTTGTAATTCCTGATGTCATGATTTGATATGGATTATTAAAATTAAGATTTAAGTACACTGTTAAAGTTTACTGCCAACTTATGATGTGACCAGCTATGTCCTCTTAAAAACTGTTCAAAGGTCCTCCAAGAAAAAAAGGAGGATTTTAGCCTACTCAGTGTCCAATTCTATTGTAGAGACAAGAAGAATTATCTTTTATTTAAATTCATATTTAAGAAGGCTGACTTTATGTATCATAAGGTCACAAGCTATGTTTTACTTCTCATCTCACTTTAAATTATGTCACGTATGGAAAATCACAGCATAGTGGGCTTGATTCTTAGTAACTCCATTCCTGTGCTTGGGACAGGGATTGGGTGGGCAAGACTGGTGTAACTTAAGCTTTGCTTCCCTTAAAAACTGAAGTGCAGTGCACTCTACCTACACCCCTGCCGTGCTCCTAACTTTGGAGGTTGTGAGAAGGCCAGTATATAGCCCTTATACCAGCTCTTCCCTGGCTAAAGATTCCCTGCATAAAGGATATTTTCAGGGCACCATTTCCACCCACATTGTGATCCTCTTACACTGCCAGAGTGGTATAAAGGAGCCTTAGTATAACTTCTCATTCTCTGTATATGCACATAGAGATAGCTAACCAAAACAAGAAGCTGGAAAGGTTTGAAATTTTGGTTTAATTGAAGATGCCTGTTTAAAAACAAAAGATTTCAAAGTTTGTAGATCAGACATAATTCTGATATACATCTAAAGAACAAGACTTACATGTAAAGCACAATATAAGTAAAACAAGAATTATTTCAGGAAGTTCTCTTAAGTATTTATTTCAGTACAGATTTTAAAAAATTGTGTAAATATACTAATTGCCTTATAGTGGAGAAGCACCATTGCTTCCAAGTTTCAGATTGAAGAAGCAAGTGGAAAAATGTTTGAGTGTTTGGATTATTTTGTTTTGCAGAAGAAATAGAAAAATTAGAAAAAGATTTAGAGAAAACAATAAAAGAGATGGAGGACCTTAAAATTAAACAGTTTGAAGTGCTTGAACAACTTCAGCATCAAGATGAGGTGAATAGATCATTAAAACAAAAAACCCTTCAACAGAAACAAATCTACAAAGAACTTGAGAGGGACCTGGACACCAAAAATGAATTGGTAAATTAATCATTTGGGTTAAAAATAAATACTGAAGAAATATTTTTGAGAATCATTTTGTTTCACTAACAATAAATGCAATATAATATATGTTTAAATGCTTGGGGATTTATGTTTAAATTTGTATTTAGATGGCTCAGTGGATTGTAAGTGGGATATGAAGCTTTTCTGGTACAGGGCGATGCTTCAACTCCAGGCAGACTGGTAGTGACCAATCCACATTCAGCAGGTCTCTGGTATTTTGTGTGTAGTGAGTTAATGTTCTTGGACCAGTTCCTTGTGGGAAAGATCCCCATTACCAGTTGTGAAAGTGGTGGCTTTGGTAATCTTGGGGTGGAGGCCAAAGATGGAATGGGGCAGAGAGAATTAACTCACTGTAATTAATTTCACTCTACCTGGATGAGGCACAATGGTGAAGTTGCCAGAAGTTTACACTTCCACTGCCTGTGCTGTATCTATATTGTGGATAAAACCAGGACTTTAGTCTCCAGGGTTGTTAAATCTGGCACCTTTTACATACACTATACTCAGTGTAGCACTACATTCATAAAGTCAACCATCTGCTCAGATTGCTTAAGACTTATGTAAATGGTATTCTGTTAGACCGAGAACCTAGAGCAATTTACATATTTAGAGGTGGCTGACTAGGAGTTACCATAGTGGTATCTCTGAGAAGAAATTGCCATCTAAATTTTAAAGCACCTCCAGCTGGGGAAGAAGCAGGAATAATAACTGAAACTGATCCAATCCAGCACAATATACTTGTGGCCTTCCGAGTCAAACAAGCCCTAGAAAAGCGTTATACTGCAGAAGGACAGTCAATGCAGCATAAACGCCCATAAACAAAACTTGTTAAAATGGCCAATAGTTACAGATGCCTGCAGATGAAAACTTGATGAGTTATAACTTGAATGCGCCATGTGTATATCTTCCCTTGCTGACACAGCAGGGGGTTCTGCCTTTTCACCATTATCTATCTCTCCATTTCCCAGAAAATCCTCCCTGGGATTGAAGATTTTGTGGCTTGGGAGTAGGCAAGCAGAGTAATATATGCTGTATCCTTACCAACTTCACAAAGAATAAGAACAAAACTTAATACATCCTGTGGCTTTATTACACTTTTGTATGCATTCCTTCTGTGTTATAGAACCATTGGTAAGCACAGGATGGTTGTGGTTTGAGGATTTTGTCCATGGACAGCAGAAGTTTCTCTGGCGACATGACTATATTGGCATTGTAATGCTAGGAAGCCTGAGAAGAAACATGGCCTTTGCAGAGACTGCTCTGGCCCCTGGCAGATCTCACCTCTGTAGGTTTTGGGCACTGAACTTTCACTGACTTCACTGGAACCTGTGTGTGCCCATCTCATCTGAAAATTGGGCCCAAGGTATCTAATATTGGACACACAAATTGAGGCATCCAAAATGAGTAGCCACTTTTGAAAATTTTAGCTCTAAATTCTCTAAAAATATTACCTCTGTAATTCTATCCAGCATCTGCATGGATTCCTCCCACATGCCCAAGTAAATTTGCTAAACACCTTTAATTTGTACACCCACATTTCAAAATGTACAGATTTTTCATTAAAGAACCACATTCTGTATCTCTTTCCCTCCTCACTTACATTCTTTGCCCCCTTTTCTGCTCCTGTAACTTTTTATCCTGTGTGCAAGTTGAGTGGCCCATTGAATACCAAGAAACACATGGACATTTGCTTAGTTGTCTTTTCATTTAGTTTGCCTGGAAATAGGCAGTGTGTAATGTACACATTTCTCCTGAATTAAGGCTTTCAAGTTATAAAA